>NC_029781.3:39735857-39737342 GCF_000817695.3 Arachis duranensis
GAAATCACAGAAAAACACACAAACTCATAGTAAAGTCCAGAAAAGTGAATTTTAACTAAAAACTAATAAAAATATACTAAAAACTAACTATATCATACTAAAAACATACTAAAAACAATGCCAAAAAGTATACAAATTATCCGCTCATCAATATGCTTTCAAGTAAGGTTTCAATCTTAGAGATTCTGTCATCAAATGATAGTATGTTGGGGGTAGAGGTAGAAGAGTGAGTTGTATTACTGTGGTTTTGTTGGTATGTCCTCTGTGTGAATTGTTGGGAAGTTGTGTTGTTGTTGGGGTTGTGACGCCTCTGATCTTGGCCTTGGTCTTGTTGATTATATAAAACAAGTGAAATTAGCTTGAAAAATGGGTATATGATGACTTGTCATCAGTATCTAGGTGCATTCCCAATGTAGTTGGCTTGCTCCTGAGTGCCTTCTTCCTCTTCACTTGCTTCCTCTTGAGTTGAAGTGGTGATTGCTGCCACTTGACTTCTCTCCATCTTCTTGGTGAGATCAGCTAGCTGCTTGGTGATGAGCTTGTTTTGAGCAAGCAGAGCATCTACATTGTTTAGCTCCATTACCCCTCTAGTGTTCCCTCTTTCGGAAGCATAGAAGTAGTCATTCTCAGCTACAGTTTCAATGACATCTATGGCTTCCTCAATGGTCTTCTTCTTGTTCAAAGAACCTCTGGAGGAATGGTCTACGGCCTTCTTAGATTCATATGACAGTCCTTCATAGAAGATGTGCAGCTGCACCCATTCATTGAACATATCAGATGGACATCTCCTTGTTAGGTCTTTAAGCCTCTCCCATGCTTCATATAGAGTCTCACCATCTTGCTGCCTGAAAGTTTGGACCTCCGCTCTCAGCCGATTGACTCGTTGAGAGGGGTAAAATCTTGCTAAAAATTTGTTCATAATATCATCCCATGTTGTCAAGCTCTCCTTTGGAAAAGACTCCAACCACTTGGTTGCCTTGTCTCCGAGAGAAAATGGGAACAATAACAGTCTATAGACGTTAGGTTGAACACCATTGGACTTCACTGTGTCACATATTCTCAGAAAGGTGTTTAGGTGTTGGTTGGGGTCTTCTTGCACACCTCCTCCGAACGAGCAATTGTTCTGAACAAGGGTGATGAGATGTGGCTTTAGTTCAAAGTTGTTGGCATGGATGATTGGTTTTTGGATGCTACTTCCGCAGTTCCCTGGGTTTGGGTTGGTATAAGAGCCCAAGACTCTTCTATTTTCACCACCAGGATTTGCTCTACCTCCTCCACCATGGTTGTGCACCTCTTCCTCACGATGGTCTTCCATGGTTGTTTCAAAGTATTCTTCACAGTGTTCCTCCTCTTCTTCAGCACCCACTACACATTTTTCTTTTGCCTCCCTTCTTAATCTTAAGAAGGTTCTCTCAGGTTCAGAATCAAAGGAAGTTGATGCTTCGCTTCTTCTCCCTGTCATACAAAACCACAGAGTACAAGCAA
>NC_029781.3:39738028-39738982 GCF_000817695.3 Arachis duranensis
GAAATCCACTTCTGGGGCCCACTGAGTGTGTGCTTGGGCTGAGACTAAAGCTATCCACGAGTTGAGGCCTTTCTTGGAGTTGAACTCCAAGTTATAACGTGTTTTGGGCGTTCAACTCCGGATCATGACGTTTTTCTGGCGTTTAACTCCAGACAGCAGCATGAACTTGGCGTTCAACGCCAAGTTACGTCGTCTATCTTCGCGCAAAGTATGGACTATTATATATTGCTGGAAAGCCCTGGATGTCTACTTTCCAATGCCGTTGAGAGCGTGCCAATTGGACTCCTGTAGCTCCAGAAAATCCATTCCGAATGCAGGGAGGTCAGGATCCAACAGCATCAGTAGTCCTTTTTCAGCCTAAGTCAGATTTTTGCTCAGCTCCCTCAATTTCAGCCAGAAAATACCTGAAATCACAGAAAAACACACAAGCTCATCGTAAAGTCCAGAAATATGATTTTTTCCTAAAAACTAATAATATTCTCCTAAAAACTAACTAGAACATACTAAAATCTACATGAAATTACCCCCAAAAAGCGTATAAAATATCCGCTCATCACAACACCAAACTTAAACTGTTGCTTGTCCTCAAGTAACTAGATGAATAAAAGAGGATAAAAAGAAATCAAGAAGCAATAATATCTCAGAGTTTTAAGTGAAGCTCAGATTCTAATTAGATGAGCGGGGCTAGTAGCTTTTTGCTTCCAAACAGTTTTGGCATCTCACTTTATCCTTTGAAATTCAGAATGATTGGCATCCATAGGAACTCAGAAGTCAGATAGTATTATTGATTTTCCTAGTTAAGTATGTTGATTCTTGAACACAGCTACTTTTATGAGTCTTGGCCGTGGCCCTAAGCACTTTGTTTTCCAGTATTACCACCGGATACATAAATACCACAGACACATAAATGGGTGAACCTTTTCAGATTGTGACTTAGCTTTGCTAAAGTCCCCA
>NC_029781.3:39743230-39744133 GCF_000817695.3 Arachis duranensis
CTCTTCCTGTGGCTCTAAGGTAGAGCTTATAATTACAGGAAAGGTTTCACCTTCTCCCAGAAATGCATATTTCAGGGATGGGGGTAATGGTTTGAGTTCGGGTTTTGGAGGTTTCTCCTCTTCTTGAGGGATTTTCAGAGGTTCTATTATCTTCTCTAATTCCTCTAAATCAGGCTGAACATCTTTAAAGATGTCCTCTAGCTCTGATTCGAGACTCTCAGCCATATTGACCTCTCTTACCAGAGAATCAATAATATCAACACTCATGCAGTCATTTGGGGTGTCTGTATGTTGCATGGCTTTGACAACATTCAACTTAAACTCCTCCTCATTGACTCTCAAGGTTACTTCCCCTTTTTGGACATCAATGTGGGTTCGGCCAGTTGCTAGGAAAGGTCTTCCTAGAATGAGAGTTGCACTCTTGTGCTCCTCTATTTCCAGCACCACAAGGTCAGTAGGAAAGGCGAATGACCCTACCTTGACAATCATGTCTTCAATCACTCCTGATGGGTATTTAATGGAGCCATCAGCAAGTTGAAGACATATCCTGGTTGGTTTGATTTCTTTAGCTAAACCAAGCTTTCTGATAGTAGATGCAGGTATTAGGTTGATACTTGCCCCAAGATCACATAAAGCTTGCTTAGCACAAGTACCCTCTAATGTGCATGGTATCATAAAGCTCCCAGGATCTTTAAGCTTCTCAGGTAAGCTTTTCAGAATGACTGCACTGCATTCTTCAGTGAGGTAAACTTTTTCAGTTTCCCTCCAATCCTTCTTATGACTTAAGATCTCTTTCATGAACTTAGCATAAGATGGTATTTTCTCAAGTGCTTCTGCAAACGGAATCTTTATTTCAAGAGTCCTGAGATAATCTGCATAGCGGGCAAATTGCTTATCCTGTTC
>NC_029781.3:39744233-39746181 GCF_000817695.3 Arachis duranensis
TCTCTGCCCACTTCACACTTTCTCTCTGCAAGTAAGCCAAGCCTAATTGAAGAAAGGAACTGCTTCAAGCTCAAAGATCCAAAGGCCCAAGACTTGAAGAACTAACTAGAAGCTGAGAAGAGTAGTATAAATAGGAGTAGTTTTGAAATAGAGAGGATCTTTTGGGGGGAGCTAGAAAAGAGAACTACTCTCTGTATCTTTACTTTCTCTGCACTTCTAGCTTTATGATGTATTCTCCATCTTTGATTTTGATTTCTAGAGCTATGAACAACTAAACCCCTTTCATTGGGTTAGGGAGCTCTATTGTAATTTGATGGATCAATACTAATTTTCTTATTCTTCTTCTATCTTTCCTTTTTGATTTTACTTGAAAGCTTTCGATCTTCATCCAATTGGATAGTTATCTTGGAAAAGAAGCTGTTCAAACATGGATCTCTTCGGATCCTTGAAAGAGGAATGAAGAGATTAGCTAGAAATGCTTTCTCATACTGGACCAAATTGAGTGTGGATGGGTATGTGGCTATAACCCTCTAAACACTTGATTTGGGAAGTGCATGTGGTATAATCAGTGACCATACTTCATCTCTTCTCATGAGCAATTGACCAAGGAATTAGCTATTGATCAAGATTTGAGAGATTGAATTACAAGAAATTGTGATTCAATCACTTAAGATTGCCAAGGAGATCAATGAGTGCATTGATTGAGGAAGAGATGAAAATGAAATTGATCCGGAGAATGCAACATCTCCTAAGCCCAATGAACTCCCCATTTCTGATCTTACCCATTCTCTTTATTTTCTGCAATTTACTTTTATGAGCAATTCCCCCATTCCCATTTACAATTCTGCAATTTACTTTCAGTCATTTACTTTCCTGCCATTTTATTTTCTGCAAGTATCAACTCTATTCATGGATTCGCTCAACTAGAACATTCCTCTAATTAAAGTTGCTTGATCAATCAATCCCTGTGGGATTCGACCTCACTCTATTGTGAGTTTTTACTTGACAACAAATTCGGTACACTTGCCAAAGGAAATTTGTTGAGAGACAATTTCCACCTGCATCAAATTTATAGCGCCGTTGCCAGGGACTGATTGTGCATCAACAATGATTAAATTAGGAGTTCACTAGATTGAGCATTTTTGTTTTGTTGATTTAATTTTCTGTTTGAGTAATTTACTTTCTATCTTAGTTAACTTCTTCCCTTCCCCCTCTACTCTTTTGTTTTTCTTTGTTATTTACAATTCAGTTTGCTAACCCACTAACTGTTTGATATATTGCATCACTCACAACTAACACTAATTCTGACAACAATACTATCTGCACATATTTTTACTTGCTTGTACTTGTTGGTTGTATGACAGGGAGAAGAAGCGGAGCTTCAACTTCCTTTGATTCTGAACCTGAGAGAACCTTCTTAAGATTAAGAAGGGAGGCAAAAGAAAAACGTGTAGTGGGTGCTGAAGAAGAGGAGGAACACTGTGAAGAATACTTTGAAACAACCATGGAAGACCATCGTGAGGAAGAGGGGCACAACCATGGTGGAGGAGGTAGAGCAAATCCTGGTGGGGAAGATAGAAGAGTCTTGGGCTCTTACATTAACCCAAACCCAGAGAACTGCGGAAGTAGCATCCAAAAACCAACCATCCATGCCAACAACTTTGAACTAAAGCCACAGCTCATCACCCTTGTTCAGAACAATTGCTCGTTCGGAGGAGGTGTTCAAGAAGACCCCAACCAACACTTAAACACATTCCTGAGAATATGTGACACAGTGAAGTCCAATAGCATTCAACCAGATGCCTATAGACTGTTGTTGTTCCCATTCTCTCTCAGAGACAAGGCAACCAAGTGGTTAGAGTCTTTTCCAAAGGAGAGCTTGACAACTTGGGATGATGTCATGAACAAATTCTTAGCAAGATTTTACCCCCCTCAACGAGTCAATCGG
>NC_029781.3:39747708-39750002 GCF_000817695.3 Arachis duranensis
GAGTCTTTTCCAAAGGAGAGCTTGACAACTTGGGATGATGTTATGAACAAATTCTTGGCAAGATTTTACCCCCCTCAACGAGTCAATCGGCTGAGAGCTGAGGTCCAAACTTTCAGGCAACAAGATGGTGAGTTGAATGGGTACATCTGATATGTTCAATGAAGAACTGTTCAAACTTTAAAGACCTAACAAGGAGATGTCCATCTGATATGTTCAATGAATGGGTACAGTTGCACATCTTCTATGAAGAACTGTCAAATGAATCTAAGAAGGCTGTAGACCATTCATCCGGAGGTTCTTTGAACAAGAAGAAGACCATTGAGGAAGCCATAGATGTCATTGAAACTGTAGCTGAGAATGACTACTTCTATGCTTCCGAAAGAGGGAACACTAGAGGGGTAATGGAGCTGAACAATGTAGATGCTCTGCTTGCTTAAAACAAGCTCATCACCAAGCAGCTAGCTGATCTCACCAAGAAGATGGAGAGAAGTCAAGTGGCAGCAATCACCACTTCAACTCAAGAGGGAGCAAGTGAAGAGGAAGAAGGCACTCAGGAGCAAGCCAACTACATTGGGAATTCACCTAGATACAACCATGATCCATACTCCAAAACCTACAACCCTGGATGGAGGAATCACCCAAACTTTGGGTGGGGTAATCAACAAGACCAAGGCCAAGACCAGAGGCGTCACAACCCCAACAACAACACAACTTCCCAACAATTCACACAGAGGACATACCAACAAAACCATAGTAATACAACTCCAAGCTGTCAGAACAACCTGAAAATACCTTAGTAGAGAGGGAGAAGAAAGACCAACAAGAACCAGAAATCTCACAACAGAAGCTGCTGAGACTATATGCACCATTTCCTCAACTGCTAAATGGTGTTGTGGGAAAGAGAATGTACTCAAGGTTCTTAGACTCGTTTGCATCTTTGAATGTGAACATACCATTCATCAAGGTCATTCAGCAAATGCCAGCATTCATCAAGTATATGAAGGAACTACTTCCCAGGAAGAGCTCACTCAAGGGGGGCCAGACTATAGTGATGAACAAGGATTGCAGCACCTTCATTCAAACACAATTGCCTGTGAAAAGAAAAGACCCAGGGAGTTTTCATGTCCCTTGTGCTATAGGGGAAACAAATTTTGATAGAGCACTTTGCGACTCGAGAGCAAGCATCAACTTAATACCCCTATCCCTGGTAAAAAGGTTGCAGATCAATGAGATACTACCTACAGATGTAGTCATAAGGCTGGCTGACAAGACTCAAAAGCAAGCAGTAGAAATGGTGGAAGACGTGTTGCTCAAAGTTGGAAAATACTTTCTCCCAACAGACTTTGTCATCCTGGACATGGAAGAGAGTCATCTGCACCCAATCATATTGGGGAGACCATTTCTAGCTACTGCTAGAGCACTCAAAGACGTGGAGAAAGGGGAGCTAATATTAAGGATCCATGATGAACAACTGAGCTTCAATGTTTTCGAACTCTCACTGGAAAAAGATGAAGAGGATAAAAAAATGAAGAGGACAAAGAACCAAGCAAAGGGCATCATGAGATACTAAAGGAAGAAGCAAGCACTGAAGCACAACCAGCTCATCCTGAAATTCACTGGGTTGATGGACAAGGCCAGCAGCAAGTGCCACAGGTCAAGGAAAAATTGGAAGAACCTAAGCCACCAGAGGCTTGTGAGGACATCAACAAAAGCTCATCAAAAAAGGAGGCTACCAAGAATAAGAAAACAGCACCAGGGGCAAAGAAGAAGGTACCAAGGGGGTGGCGGAACAAGAAGATTCCTACGGAAGATTTCTCTCCAGGGGATAAAGTAATCTCAGCCTACTTCACAGATATCCCCACTAATCTCCCCACTGTACCATCTCAGCTACCTAAGGTCTTCACCATCAACAGAGTTCTCTCCTTAGAGCATGTAGAGATCATTGATACAACCAATGGATACAAGTCCACTGCCAGCGGAAAAGACTTCAAGCATTACCAACCACCATAATAAGGGGGTAACGTCAAGCCAGTGACGCTAAAGAAGCGCTTCATGGGAGGCAACCTATGTTTTACATGCTTTCAGAAGTAGTGAATAAATTAATATTCATGAATTCCAACCAAAAATTGACAAACACGTGTGAAATTTTTATATGCAGAATATAGTGAAGAACAAGTTTGGTGTTCAAAGCATTCTTCTTTAAGCTTTGAACACAACCTTTCATCAAAGTGCTCCAAACTAAGTTTGGTGTCACCCTAGGGTGCCACCAATGTGCATATGAAGATACACAGTTA
>NC_029781.3:39750125-39750405 GCF_000817695.3 Arachis duranensis
TGCAGATGCTGTTGGATTCTGACCTCCCTGCACTCGAAGTGGATTTTCTGGAGCTACAGAAGCCCAATTGGCACGCTCTCATAGGCGTTGGAAAGTAGACATCCTGGGCTTTCCAGCAATATATGATAGTCCATACTTTGCCCAAGATTTGATGGCCCAAACCGGCGTTCAAAGTCACCCTCAGAAATCCCAGCGTTAAACGCCGAAACTGGCACCCAAATGGGAGTTAAACGCCCAAACTGGCACTAAAGCTGGCGTTTAACTCCAAGAAGAGTCTCTC
>NC_029781.3:39752897-39753390 GCF_000817695.3 Arachis duranensis
ATTCAACATTTCAAGTATGTTACCTTTTCTGTTGAGAAAGGTTTAATGTCTGAATCATATCTTTTCTTGTTAGTCAAGTTTCTAATTTTCAAACCAAATCTTTTTAAAATGTTTTTCAAATCATATCTTCTCAATCACATCTTTTTAAAACCAATCATATCTTCTTAACCACATCTTTTTCAAAATAGTTTTCAATCAAATCTTTTTGATTTCTAATTTCACAATCTTTTTCAAAAATCACTTGATTTCTTTTCCACTTTCATTTTCGAAAATTAAGTAATGTTTTTCAAAAAAATATTTTCAAAATCCTCCACTTAATTTTCGAAAATTACTTCCCTTCTTCTCACATCCTTCTATTTGTGGACTAATACTATTCCTTAATGCAAAATTCGAACTCCATCTTCTCTGATAAGTTCGAATTTTCCACTTCTGTCTTCTACTCATCTTTTCCTCTAACACCTAAAGGAATCTCTATACTGTGACATAGAGGATT
>NC_029781.3:39758193-39758514 GCF_000817695.3 Arachis duranensis
TTCTGTGATTTCAGGTATTTTCTGGCTGAAATTGAGGGACCTGAGCAAAAATCTGATTCAGAGACTAAAATGGACTGCAGACGCTGTTGGATTCTGACCTCCCTGCACGCGAAGTGGATTTTCTGGAGCTACAGAAGCCCAATTGGCGCGCTCTCAACGGCGTTGGAAAGTAGACATCCTGGGCTTTCCAGCAATATATGATAGTCCATACTTTGCCCAAGATTTGATGGCCCAAACCGGCGTTCAAAGTCACCCTCAGAAATCCCAGCGTTAAAGGCCGAAACTGGCACCCAAATGGGAGTTAAACGCCCAAACTGGCAT
>NC_029781.3:39759330-39762019 GCF_000817695.3 Arachis duranensis
TGACAACGGTGAAACCCTTGCTTAAGCTTGCCATGGAAAGGAGTAAGAAGGATTGGATGAAGACAGTAGGAAAGCAGAGAGACGGAAGGGAAGGCATCTTCATACGCTTATCTGAAGTTCCTACCAATGAATTACATAAGTATCTCTATCTTTACCTTTTTGTTATTTTCGTTCATCACCATTACTATTTGAGTTTGCCTGACTAAGATTTACAAGATGACCATAGCTTGCTTCAATACTAACAATCTCCGTGGGATCGACCCTTACTCGCGTAAGGTTTATTACTTGGACGACCCAGTGCACTTGCTGGTTAGTTGTGCGAAGTTGTGTAATGCCATGGTATTGAGCTACCAAGTTTTTGGGGTTCATGACCGGGGATTATGAGAGTTGTGAAAAAGTATTGTTCACAATTTCGCGCACCAACGTGTGAAATTTTTATATGCAGAATATAGTGAAGAACAAGTTTGGTGTTCAAAGCATTATTCTTAAATCTTTGGACACCACTTTTCATCACAGTGCTCCAAACTAAGTTTGGTGTCACCCTATGGTGCCACCAATGTGCATATGAAGATACACAGTTAGTTAGTTAGTTGGAATTCAAGAATAAACAAGTATTTTTTTATTTACTTTATATTATTCTAGCCGTAAAGGGTGAAGCAATTTTGTTTCATTTTAATATCCGGTCTCAGTTTTCTTATTTTTTCTTTATAGGGAAGGAAAGTGAGCATTGATGAGGATTGATTAGACAATTTAACGGGGGAGACTTGGCCATTTCACGAAGAGAACCATACACTTGTCCCAACAAGGAAGGCATGGGAAATGTTGCCATGCAACATTGAAAGAAGGAGAGTCTTGAAGACCGAACCAACATTCCCCATCAAGTGATGATCCTTGTCTTCCCTTCGTATGCAACCCCATCCGTCCATCAAGGAATCATTCGTGCAATCCACACCCTTCATGCACTCATGAATTTTCCTATATAAGTGAACCTTAGTGCATGCTCACTCCTTACATTCAAATCCCCACTCTTCATACTTCTGTTGGTACACTAAACCCTTCATCACACTCTGTTTTAACCAACCCACTCTTATTCTATCCGAAGCCTCAACCCACCTCAAAACAACAATTCAAGTCATGGCATCATCAAGCTCGAAGAGGCAAAAGAGAAAGGAACACATGGAAAGTGTCCCTTTTGACGAGAAGAGATTTAAGACGGCCTTCCATGAACGAGAATTCGAGAGGATAAGGGCCAGAAAGATATTGCCAGAGTTAATCTTTCAAATCAATGCCAATGAATCACCACAGATTTTGAGAAAAATCGAACAGAGAGGATGGCAATTGCTCACTAGTCCAGAAGTTAAGATCAATGGCAACCTCATCAAAGAGTTTTATGCAAATGTAGTTAGAGAGGAGAAGACCAAAGCCCCCACCTACAAAAGCTATGTGAGAGGAAGAGAAGTAGATTTCAGCCCAAATGCCATAATAAGAGCTCTTCAACTGAAATTCCCTCATTTTGACGAGGAGAGTTATCAGTCAAGGATAAGTAGAAGCCCTGATAAGGATGAGCTCTCAGAGATAGCGTCAGATATCTGTGTGATAGCAGCTGATTGGGAGAGGTACTCAGATGGGAGACCAAAATTCATAAAAAGGGGAGACCTTCATCTTGATGCCAAGGGGTGGTTCGAGCTTGTAAGAAGGTCCATCCTACCAGCTGCTAATAATTCAGAAGTTAACATCAACCGAGCCACTATGGTGCAATGCTTAGTACTAGGTGGGGAAATCAATGTGCATGAGCTTATTGCCGAAGGGATACAAGAGTCGGCTGAGAAAGTTGATTCGGGTGCTAGGCTGTGGTACCCCAGCACAATTCTCTGCTTGTGCAACAAGGCTAAGGTAGTATTTAAGGACAGCAATCCAGACTGGGTGAACCCAGGGAAGCCGGTCACACGTGAGCGCATGGTCCACACCTCACTTGCTCAACAACTAAGAAGGCCACATATAGGAAGGCACAGAGCCCAGGAAGAAGTTCATCAAGAGGAGTATCATCAGGAAGATTACCAACAAGAAGAGCAACACAACCCAGCCAACCTCAATATGAGTCATATCTTACATGCCATTGAGGATTTAGAGATGAAACATATGGAGGGACAAGAGCAAATACTTGCCATGCAGTCCAAATGGATGAAGCAACAAGAAGAGTGGCAGAAACAACACATGGAGCAGCAACAGGAGCAATATTCACAACTCACTCAAGCCCTACACCAAGTAACAGAGAGGCAAGAGCGTCAAGACAAATGCCTTCAAGAGCTCAACCAGCGGCAATTAGCTCAGATGAAAACATTTAATGAGTTTAGCGTGCTGAATGAAGGAAGGCAGTTGCATAGAGAGGAATTCAGTGTAAACACTCAAGCCAGATTGAGCTATATGTCTGATAATATGCACCACCTACATTATGCCATTCCCACATATGAGGAGGTCCAAAAAGAGTTTGTTGAACGAGAAGAAGGGAAGGTGAAACAGCAGAAGGAAACTCTGAAGAAAAAAATGGAAGATGCTGGCTTCTGGGAGAAACTACTCGGAAAAGCCAAAGGGAGTGGGAGCACAAGCACTCAAGAAAAGCACCAAGAGGACAAGCATGGAGGGGAGCATGAGCAACCACATGAGTAAAAGGTGGTGGAGCTCCTTTCTT
>NC_029781.3:39762456-39763566 GCF_000817695.3 Arachis duranensis
TTAGTAACCCAAAGAGGTGCTGGACACCAAGGTCTCAAGGAAAGAAAATAAATAAACTATATGCCTGTGGTGTGTATGTATGGGGGAGAGACTTGAGCAAGTAAGTCCTTAGGGGTGCTTCAACACCTAGCACCTTGAACCAACTGGTTCGAGAGTGTTGGCTGAAAGCTTATCCTAAAGAGTTGCCCCTTAGAAAACACTTAGCCTAAAAACACAAATAAGCCCTTGAAATAACAATAAAAGGATCAATAAATAAAGGTCTCATGGGATATAACAAAATGAGTCTTTTAGGAGATGATAAAGGTCTGAAAGCCAGTAGTGGAATGAACCTAAGTTGCTATGCATTAAACCACCATAAAATCAGTAATATGACTTCCACAAGAATGACTCATTTCTCTGGAGATTCCATTGATCATTCTCTTGTTCCAGTACTTGCTTAGGGACAAGCAAGCTTTAAGTTTGGTGTTGTGATGCCAGGGCATTTTGGCCAATTTCACTGACCTTTTCTTTACCCTTTTTAGGTAATTTCATGCATTTTCTTAGGAAATAAGTTAGTTTTGGGCAAATATTCACTCAGACCTTGATTCAAGCATACATTGTGCATTTTATATTATTTCATGAGGATTTTGCATGATTTTAGTGACAAAATTGTATATTGCATTACCCATGACGTGGACTAGAACTTTGATGCACTCTATTGCTTAATTTCAGGACCAAAGGAAGCAAGGAATGGGAGGTAACTTGCAAAGTTAAGGAAAAAAGTGATTGCCAAAAACACTCTCAAAAGACATCAATGCCCACGTTAAAGAGTCACGTTAACTAAGTTAACGTGAACTCTAACGTGGAGAAGAGAAGTTGAGCCAACGTTAGTGACACTTAACATTGTCACTAACGTTGGCATTTGCTTACAAATGGCCACGTTAGAAGCCACGTTAACCTAGTTAACATGGCCTCTAATGTTAAAGGGGGAAGAGAAGCC
This sequence comes from Arachis duranensis, assembly GCF_000817695.3. Classification (NCBI taxonomy): domain Eukaryota; kingdom Viridiplantae; phylum Streptophyta; class Magnoliopsida; order Fabales; family Fabaceae; genus Arachis; species Arachis duranensis. The sequence goes on from NC_029781.3 coordinate 39,763,436, forward strand.
AACGTTAGTGACACTCAACATTGTCACTAACGTTGGCCTAAGGTGCAAAGAGCCACGTTAACTCCCATGTTAACTTGGTTAACGTGGGAGCTAACGTAAGAGATGGAGAGTTGTCGACAACTTTAGTGACA
>NC_029781.3:39767058-39769758 GCF_000817695.3 Arachis duranensis
ATGTTCCAAAATAATATTTCTTCAAACAAGTGTAACATTAAATTTTATTCAAATTAGTGAAATCTTATAAAAAGTTTCTTGGAAAAGAAATTATTAATTCAACCAAGTGGTAAAATATGCAAAAAAAAATCAGATAATTATGCAAATGCAACAACTAATCTACAAAGAAAATTTAAACATTGGTGTTTGAGACAAGAAAGTACTAACCCATGGAGATCGGTATCGACCTCCCCACACTTAAAGATTGCACCGTCCTCTGTGCATGCTGAGATGTGCAGGTGGATGGGTTGTTCCAACTGATGCTTTTCTTCAAGATGTTGCAGATGGACTTGTCTGTCTCCCCATGTAAACGTCTTCCGGTTCCCCTTCGGGTGGCCATCCTAAAAGAAAAAGGGAAGAAAAGTAACCCAGAAATAAAGATAAGAAAATAAATGAAATATGGGTTGGGTAATGCCAAATGATAATGGTCTCATTTACATGGAAGCTTCAACGTGTACATGAGAAAACAATAGAAGCCATGGCATACCAGTGGTATAAAATTTGTAACATAGGGGAGGAGTGTGGATAGTGGAAGTATCAATACAAGCTCATGTCAATGCAAATGGAGTGCAAGTAGCATAAAAGATTGGCATTGGCATATAATTAATATCATCCCACATTGTAAAACAAGTTACCAAAATAAATTAAAGAAAAGAAGCAACAGTTGAATAAGAAAAATTTTTAATACCAATGGAAAAATAAAGTATTCAGAAAAGAAAATAAAAATGTGCGCAAAATTGAAATGCAATGAATGAAATATGCAAATAAATAAAAATAAAATAAAAAGAAAAATAAGAAGAATGAGAAGGGAAAGAAGGGAAGAAGAAGTAAATAAGAAAGGAGGGAGGAAAAATTAGGATTAGGGAAGAAAAGATAAGATATTTGGCAAATTGGGATATGTTGTGCGGCGCAAGCGACGCGGACGCGTGGGGTACGCGGTCGCGTGACTTGCACTGACATTGATTGACGCGGTCGCATCGGTCACGCGGTCGCGTGACACAATTCATGCTACTGGCGCGATGGCAGCCTCGCACTCGCACAACTCTCTGTTCAAATTATTATTAGTGCCAAATTTTAAGTGACGCGATCGTGTGGATGGCTAGGGCTTGTGCTGCTAGCACAAGTCCAGCCCAATTCCAGCTCAACTTTTTGCCATACACCGTTATTACGTCGAAAAATCAGGGCACGCGGCCGCGTGGGTCACGCGGTCGCGTGGGAGGCTAATATTCCCACATGACGCGGACGCGTGAGCGACGCGGTCGCGTAGGGCAAATGATGCTAAGGGGCGCCTCCAGCCACGCTTTCGCGTGACTCTCTGTTCAACTTTCTTTTCTTCATAGCGCATGGTGACGCGGACGCGTCACCGACGCTGCCGCATCGCGTGCGTGTTTTCCTTTTTTTTTAATGCAATATGCAAATGCAAATGCAGTGCTTAATATGAATGCTATGCATGATTCCAGGTTGAATAAAATAAAATAAATCTCAAAAACATACAAACTAAATAAAATTAAAAATGCAAAATGAACGATCATACCATGGTAGGTTGTCTCCCACCTAGCACTTTTAGTTATAGTCCTTAAGTTGGACATTTGATGAGCTTCCTGCTAGGGTGGCTTGTGCTTGTATTGATCCAGGAATCCCCACCAATGTTTGTACTTCCAATAGCCTCCGGGATCCCAAACAAGGCGCAGAAAGCCTTCAAGCAAGTTAAAGTAAGTGACAAGGCCCCAAGAGTGGTGATTGGTAGAATGGATTCCGGGGTCCCAGACCTTGCCTTTGCACCCGTCTTTTGGTTGAGCAATATTGTTCCATCTGGGAGGCAAGCAGTCTAAATTCTCACGTAAGCGGCCAAACAACTTCCTAGACCCATTCAGTTGAGCTCTATACCAACCTTTACGTTTAAACTTAAAGCTTCCAACCATGATGAACCTTGCAGGACAATTCTTACCACCGGCCATCTTCCCCTTACTCTTAATGTCACAAAGAGCTCTAAGTTGACCATCCGTCTCCAGTAGGCCATATTCAAGTGGGATTAGAAAGCTATGGGATATGAATTTTACCCACTTGAATGTTGCGAAGCATGATGGCGACTTAGGGGGAGGTATCTTTAATGAAATTGCAAGCTCCACTCCCTTGTGCTCTTCTCTGATAATTACCACCTCTTTGCAAACTTCTTCAATTTCAACCTCTTCCTCTTGGTAGCTCTCTTTCAATTCAATCTCCTTTTTATTGCTTTCCAAGGGCATGGGAGGTTGTGCTTCTTCTTCTTGAATCTCCATCTCTTGATCAACCTCTTCAAAGTCTTCAACTATGATATGCTCTTCTTCTTTTTGAATCTCCATCTCTTGATCAACCTCTTCCAAGTCTTCGACTATGATATGCTTTGGAGGTTGTACACCCTCTTCAGCATCAATTTCAACCGTCTTAGAAAGAGGCTCTATGTCTTGTCTTTCCCATGGAGGTTCTGCGTCTTCTAAGTCTTCAACCAACTCTTCTTCTACTTGTTCTAGTATGAATTCATGCTCTGTCTTGTCCACTGGAGTTTCTGGTATCTCCTTTATGCTATGCTCTTCACTAGACTGTCCACATAGGGCTGTGGCTGATCTTTGTGTATTTAAGCGTCTAGAAGCCCATTGAATTAATACTTGCCCCAGTTGTTGA
>NC_029781.3:39770400-39773814 GCF_000817695.3 Arachis duranensis
AATTGTTAACCGAGTATTTAAACCTCGGGTCGTCTTCTCAAGGAATTGCAGGGAGGTATGTTCTTATTATTGGTTATGAGTTGTAAATTGGGGTTTAGGAGGTAAGGGGGCAGTATGTTGCACAAAAAATAATAAGAAAAATAAATAAATAACTATAAAATAAACTCTTGACAAGGTATGGGAACTGGAGGTCCTATCCTGATTATCCTTATCAATTGTAATGAGAATTGGATTTTTCTCCCACTTTGTTAACCTCTAACTATGAAGGTAAGTTAAGTGGATGAATTCCAATTTTCAATTAACAATGAGTTTGATAACTCTAGAGTCACCAATTATTTAACCAAAGCCAAGAATGTAAAAAGCTAAATTAAAATCATAAATATCTGGAATACCTTCAATTCATTCAAAGCAGTAAAATCTAAAACTAACAATATTCATAAGCCAATTGGGCAATAGGAAAATCCAAATTATTCATATAAATAAAAGGCAGCAATCATCAATCTGAAATATCTCAGATAACATTAATTTAAAAGAGGAATCTGTAACATGGAAGAATTCATAAATTAAATTGGGATAAATAAAAATAAAGAACCTGGGATTGAGAGTTACTCCTAAAACTAAGAGAAGTCCTAAATCCTAATCCAAAGAGAGAGGAGAGAACCTCTCTCAAAACTAATCTAAATCATGAGAAGTGAATTATGAAAAGCATACTTATGAATGGATGCATTCCTCCACTTTATAGCCTCTAATCTGTGCCTTCTGGACTTGGATTTGGGCCAAAAAAGGGCCTCAGAACTCGTTATGAGTGTTTTCTGTAATTTCTGGTGCGTGGCCTCTGTCACACAGTCGCGTGGGGCACGCGGTCGCGTCATTCGCAGCGTTTCCTTGCCACGCGGTCGCGTCAGTCATGCGACCGTGTCATGTGCGTTCTGCTTAAGGCGTGGGGTCGTGTCAGTCATGCGGCCGCGTTGCTGCTGATTCGTGCTTGGCACGCGATCGCGTCGTCCATGCGATCGCGTGGATACCAGTTTCCTTAAAGCTCCATTTTGCTTTCTCCTTTCCTTTTAGTATGTTTCCTTTTTCATCCTTTAAGTCATTCTGCCTTAGAAAATCTGAAACTACTCAACACACTAATCACGACATCGAATGGAAATAAGGGAGAATTAATAATAAGCAAATATAAGTCCAAAGAAACATGTTTTCAATCAAAGCACATACTAGGAAGGCAAATGTAAAACATGCAAATAGTATGAATAAGTGGGTAAAGAGTTGATAAAATCCACTCAATTGAGCACAAGATAAACCATAAAATAGTGGTTTATCAATATGTTCACCCAAAAATTCTGCTCCATGTAGTTTCCAATTATCACAATTTATCCTTATACTTTTAGAGTTACTGTTTTTATCTCTAAATTTAGATTTCATAAAAAGGTTAATTTAATAATCAAGCTTCAATCTTTTAACAGTTCTCAAACGTAATTCTAATTAATCATGAACCAACATTAACAACTACCAAAACCAATTCCAACCAGTCACAAGTCAATTTCACGGCCATTCCGACATGTCAGATTACCAAAATCAGCAGCAAATGCTTATTCTCAATAATCAAAATACAGCCATAACTTAAACCATCATCACAATAATCCCAAACCAAACACAAATCCAACTCAGTTCATCAAATATCGATACGACAACTTTTCAAATTTCAATTTAACAAGTATTATCAAATGAATCACCATTCACAACCACATTTCTACCAATTCAGCAATATCACATAAGATCAGAATTTTTAACAAATTCATCAAAATCAGAAAACCAATATCAGTCACAACATTAACCAAAATTAACCTTGTCAAATTAATTACTCACAATAACAAAACCCAGCAACATTCACAGCCATAACCTAAACTCAATAAACTAATTAAAACACTAGAATATCATCTCAATACCAAACTTAATCCGAATTTCACAACTTCAAACCAAGCTTATTCCTATCAATTAATCATATTCATGAATTATTTGTAATTACTCACTAAACCTCATTGGCATTCATAAGTTAAAACTGTTAATTTTAAAATAAATCCCCTGCCTCAAAGTCGAAACTCAGGAAAATTGCCAAACACAGCAGCTCTGATAGAAGTTCAAACACTCGTTTCGTTACCTGGGCAGCAACCAAAGTGGTTCTAGGTGTTACCTGGGCAGCAGCCAAAGTGGTTCTGGGCAGCACCAATATTGGTTTCCGGTGGTAGAGGGCTCCGATAACTACGAAACCTGAAGCAGAGGCTGAACAGAGTAGCACAGAGTAGTTAAGAGCAGCAGCAGTTTCTTCTGTTAATAGCTACTTCCCCGGCAAGCTTCAATGGTGACAGTGGAAGCGTCCTCCTCCAACGGCGGCAGGGTGAGACACGGCAGCAACAGAGTGTGACAACAGCGGGGTTGCAGGCGACGCGGTGGCAGCTCATGAGGATGGCGATGGCAACCCGCGGTGCTGACGGCGACAAGGCTGGTCGCGGGCTTCTTTTCGTGCGTCTCTCTCTCTCTTCGCGATTTTGTCCCCTCGACGACGGCTTGTGGACGGATCAGCATTAATGCAAGCTTGTGGGTCCATGGACGAGACGGCGCTGTGAAGCAACTCGACAGCGAGCTCCAGGGCGGCGACGGTGACGGCAGACAGCATCTCTTCTCTCTCGGATGCAGCCTCTCTCCTCTCCACCCTTCACGCTTGACGGCAACGGTAACGGCGGCGAGGCCCCAGCCAGCGCCGTCTCCCTTCTCTTCCCTCTCTGTTCCCCATTTCTTCAGTTTGTATGCGTTTGTTATGTTGAAGGAAGGTGAGGTTGTGCCTGTTAGGGTTAGAAATTGGGGAAACTAGGGTTCTGAGTTAATTTTTGAAATTAGGGTTAGAAATTAGGGATTTTATAAAATAATATGGATATATATGAATAGATATTTTGATAAAATTGGAGGGTAGAATAATTTTAAAATCAAATATACTCTATTAAAAATATTTAGAAATATTATTTATCAACATATTACTAAGTTCAATCAATTATTTTTAATTTAAATTATAAAATGAATATATTAATCACATTTTTATAAAATATAGTTTAAACTCAATTTTAATTATTCAAATTAAATGATATAACTTTTCATTATATTTCTATCTTTGAAACTTTAATTTCAATTTATAAAATAATTAATTATAATCAAAGTTGTGCATAAATATTAATTGACTTAAACTTAAAGTATTTATAAATATCAATCTAATCATTTCTAATAAAATAATTTTTTGGATGGCTCCGCGACACAACCTCCTCTCTCTTCCTCGTGAGTTCGTCCCTCTCTCTCTTGACGCTCCTATCGACGACAGCGACGATGGTGAGGCATGATGGCAAGCTGGACGTGACGACACGG
>NC_029781.3:39774422-39776988 GCF_000817695.3 Arachis duranensis
TTACAAATGTTCCATTTTCTTGTAGTGAAACATGCTGCAGATTAGCGTTGAACGCCCAAAACAAGCATGGAAGTGGTGTTTAACACCAGAAACATGCTGCAGTCTGGCGTTAAATGCCAGGATTGCATACAGAGGGCATTTTACACGCCTAAAGGGTGTAGGAATGAGAAATCCTTGACACCTCAGGATCCGTGGACCCCATAGGATCACCTCAGGATCTGTGGACCCCACAGGATCCCCACCTACCTTCTCCCTCTCTCTCACACCTTTTCATAACACTCTTCCCCAAACATCATTCACCAATCACCTCAATCACTCTTCCCCATCACCTCTTTACCGCTCACATCCAGCTACTCTTCCCCAAAAACCCCACCTACCTTCAAATTCAAAATCTCTTTCCCACCCAAATCCACCCTAAAAGACCGAACCCTAACCCCTCTCCCTCCACTATATAAACCCCTCCATCATTCTTTATTTTCACATATCACTACCCTCTCTTCTCCCCCTTGGCCTAATACACATCTCTCTCCCTCTTATCCATATCTTCTTCTTCTTCATCTATTCTTTCATCTTTAGCTTGAGGACGAGCAACATTATAAGTTTAGTGTGGTAAAAGCATAACTTTTTTTGTTTTTCCATAACCATTGATGGCACCTAAGGCGAGAGAAACCTCTAGAAAGAGGAAAGGGAAGACAAAAGCTTCCACCTCCGAGTCATAGATTTCAGTCCGGAGAACGTAAGGTTGGCGTTCAACTTGCCTATGATGCAAGAAGACGCACGCCCCTACACTAGAACGGTCAACTTTGATCAAAGGTTGGACCAAGTCCTCATGGGCATATGTGTGGAAGGAGTTCAATGGAAAAGAGACTCAAAAGGCAAGCCAGTTCAATTGAGAAGACTGGACATTAAGCCTGTGGCTAGAGGATGGTTGGAGTTCATCCAATGCTCTATCATCTTGACAAGCAACCGATCTGAAGTAACTGTGGATCGGGCCATCATGATCCATAGCATCATGATTGGAGAGGAAGTAGAAGTTCATGAAGTCATCTCTCTATAACTCTACAAAGTAGCCGAAAAGCCCTCCAACTTGGCAAGGCTAGCTTTTCCTCATCTCATTTGCCATCTATACTACTTAGATGGAGTTGTCATAGAAGGAGACATTCTCATTGAAGAGGACAAGCCCATCACTAAGAAGAGGATGGAGCAAACAAGAGAGCCTATTCATGGATCTCGAGAGACGTATGAGGAAGCTCATCATCAAGAAATCTCTGAGGTGTTTCAAGGGATGGATTTTCCTCCAAACAACTATTGGGAACAACTCAACACTTCTCTAGAAAGATTGAGTCATGACATGAACCAATTAAGGGTGGAACACCAAGAGCACTCGATCATTCTCAATGAGATTAGAGAAGATCAAAGAGCTATGAGGGAGGAGCAACAAAGGCAAGGAAGAGACATAGAGGAGCTCAAGAACACCATTGGTCTTTCAAGGAGAAAGCGCCACCATCACTAAGGTGGACTCATTCCTTAACTTCCTTGTTCTTATCTCTCTGTTTTTCGGTTTTTGAGCTTCATGTTTGTCTATGTTTGTGTCTTTATTACATGATCATTAGTGTCTAGTGTCTATGTCTTAAGGTTATGAATAATTCCATGAATCCTTCACCTTTCTTAAATGAAAAACGTTTTTAATTCAAAAGAACAAGAAGTACATGAGTTTTGAATTCATCCTTGAAATTACTTTAATTATATTGATGAGGTGACAATACTTTTTATTTTCTGAATGAATGCTTGAACAGTGCATATTTTTTATCTTGTTCTTTATGAATCTTAAAATTGTTGGCTCGTGAAGGAATGATGAAAAAGAGAAATTTTATTGATAATCTGAAAAGTCATAAAATTGATTCTTGAAGCAAGAAAAAGCAATGAAAAACAAAAGCTTGCGAAAAAAAATTTTAGAAAGAAAAAGAAAAAGCAAGAAGAAAAAGCCAATAGCCCTTAAAACCAAAAGGTAAGGGTAAAAAGGATCCAAGGCTTTGAGCATCAATGGATAGGAGGGCCCAGGGAAATAAAATCCAGGCCTAAGCGGCTAAATCAAGCTATCCTTAACCATGTGCTTGTGGCATGCAGGTCCAAGTGAAAAGCTTGAGACTGAGTGGTTAAAGTCGTGATCCAAAGCAAAAAGAGTGTGCTTAAGAGCTCTTGACACCTCTAACTGGGGACTTTAGCAAAGCTGAGTCGCAATCTGAAAAGGTTCACCCAGTCATGTGTCTGTGGCATTTATGTATCTGGTGGAAATACTGGAAAACAAAGTGCTTAGGGCCACGACCAAGACTCATAAAAGTAGCTGTGTTCAAGAATCAACATACTAAACTAGGAGAACCAATAACACTATCTGAATTCTGAGTTCCTAGAGATGCCAATCATTCTAAACATCAAAGGATAAAGTGAGATGCCAAAACTGTTTAGAAGCAAAAAGGTACTAGTCCCGCTCATCTAATTAGAACTAATATTCATTGATATTTTGGGATTTATAGTATATTCTCTTCTTTTTATCCTAATTGATTTT
>NC_029781.3:39777054-39788316 GCF_000817695.3 Arachis duranensis
ACGTCACAAACCAGAGTTAAACGCCAAAAACACGTTACAACTTGGCGTTTAACCCCAAGAGAAGCCTCTGCACGTGTAAAGCTCAAGCTCAGCCCAAACACACACCAAAGTGGGCCCCGAAAGTGGATTTATGAACTAAGACTTATTTCTCTAAACCCTAGTAACTAGTCTAGTATAAATAGGACTTTTTACTATTGTATTTTCATCTGGTAATTAATCTTGGAATTAGTCTTTGATTAATCTCTTGATCACGTATGGAGGCTGGCCATTCGGCCATGCCTGGACTTTTATTACTTATGTATTTTCAACGGTGGAGTTTCTACACACTATAGATTAAGGTGTGGAGCTCTGCTGTACCTCAAGTATTAATGCAATTACTATTGTTCTTCTATTCAATTCAAGCTTATTCTTGTTCTAAGATATCACTTGTACTTCATCCTGATGGATGTGATGATCCGTGACATTCATCATCATTCGTCCTTTTGAATGCATGCCTGACAACTACTTTCGTTCTTCAAGCGAGAGCTAGAGTGTGTATTTCTTGGATTCCTTAATCAGAGTCTTCGTGGTATAAGCTAGAATTCATTGGCAGCATTCTTGAGAATCTGAAAAGTCTAAACCTTGTTTGTGGTATTTCGAGTAGGATTCAAAGATTAAATGACTGTGACGAGCTTCAAACTCACGAGTGTTGGGCGTAGTGACAAACGCAAAAGAATCACTGGATTCTATTCTGACATGATCGAGAACTGACAGATGATTAGCCATGCTATGACAGAGAGGATGGGAAGTAGCCATTGACAACGGTGACGCCCTACATACAACTTACCATAGAAAGGAGTAAGAATGACTGGATGAAGCAGGAGGAAAGCAGAGATTCAGAAGGAACACAACATCTTTATGCACTTATCTGAAATTCCCACCAATGAATTACATAAGTATCTCTATCTTTATTTTATGCTTTATTTATTCTTATATTCGAAAACCATTATAACCATTTGAATTCGCCTAACTGAGATTTACAAGATGACCATAGCTTGCTTCATTCCAACAATCTCCGTGGGATCGACCCTTACTCACGTAAGGTATTACATGGATGACCCAATGCACTTGCTGGTTAGTTGTGCGAACTTGTGACAAAGTGTGATTTACGTTTGAGAGCTCCAAGTCCATTGGCACCATTTTTGATGATCACAATTTCGTGCACCATCGGCCCAAAGAATAAGAGTTATAAAATTAATCCCTGAAAGAGACCTGAACAACGTCCAAAAAGGAGGATTACAAAATAGCTCCGTAGGGCCCGACTTGACAAAGTTGGCCCGAAATATAAAGCTACAAAGGTAATCCCTGAAAAAGACCTGAACAAGGTCTAAGAAAGAGGATTACAAAATAGCTCCAGAAGGCTCGACGTGACAAAGTCGGCCCGAAATATAAAGCTACAAAGGTAATCCCTGAAAGAGACCTGAATAAGGTCCAAGAAATAGGATTACAAAATTGCTCCACAGGGCCCGACGTAACAAAGTCGGCCTAAAATATAAAGCTACAAAGGTAATCCCTGAAAGAGACCTGAACAAGGTCCAAGAAAGAGGATTACAAAATAGCTCCGCAGGACCCGACATGACGAGGTCGGCTCAACACACAAAGGTTATAAAAGTAATCCCCGAAAGAGACCCAAACAAGGTCCAAGAAAGAGGACTACAAAATAACTTAGAAGAAACCAGCATGATGAAGTCGGCTTCTCGAAAACGTTAACGTTATAAAAGGTAAAACAGAGACCTTAAGATTTGGCACCGCATCCACCGTCCCGTCATCCTGGTTCAAGATTTGGCAATCAGGTTCTGACTCAAGATGACTAACCTCGGCTGAAGGAGGTAAAGAGGTCGGCGCGAAAGAGGTCTTTGTGGCAGGCACGGAAGGAGGGACAACATCATCATCATCAAGGTCATCAGGAATAATTTTACCATCTCTCACAACATTATCCAAACTGAAGAGAGTAAGGTCGAGCTCGGGTGCAAGAATTCGAACCTGCTCCTTCAAGTTCTCATAAGCAGCATTTACACTACCTACAAGGTAAACTTGAAGCTCCGCATAATCAGCTCGAGCAGACTCTGAGTCATCCCTGAGATGCATCATCTCTCTATAGGTCGTGACATAGCTATCCTTATGCTTCAATGCCGTTTCCTCAGCCAATCTCACAGAAGCCGCCAAGACAAGAGAGCTATCCTTTTCGCCCTCCAATTCCTTCTCCAGCTTGGTCACCTTCTTCCCAAGTTCCTCTTTTAGACTCTTTATCCGATCAAACTCTGATTTAGCCTCCTCCATAAAAGCTCTCGTAGCATGAACTGGAAGATCTTGGGCTATCCGATATAAAGTCGTGCCTATATGTGCCATCTTGACACTGCTCCAGGTAATGAAGTCCAAATGGCGAAGAAGAGAAACATCATCAGTAGGCATGGTACCATAAGGACCGATCTACTAATCCACAAACTCGACTGCGTCAAAATCAGGAGCATCAAGGTTAAAAGGCTCTGTAGATTTTTGTTTTTTCGGAGGAGGGGCACCAGTGGAAGAAGAGGTAGCAGCAGAAGTTTGCGAAGGATCGGGACAGATGGCTTTGACAAAACCTGGGAGGACCCTTCTCCAACCAGCTTGGCCGGGATGTTTTGAGCCGCGGTAGCCTTCCTCGCCTTCTTAAAAGCCTTCAGCGAGTCATTGTTCTTCGACATCTCTGAAAAATAAAAAATATAGTAGCTTACAAACCAAAAAAGAAAGCAGAAAAAAAAACAAATGGAGACATAGTTTATAATACCCAGCACAGTACGGATCAAGGATGGATCCCCCAAAAATCTGTTGGTCTCAAGATGGGGAGGTTACCCTCAAATATCCTCCAAAGCAGCAACAAAAGCCTGCTCAACCTCGTCTAATATCTCCTAGGTATACCTAGATACCACTACATTCCTCTGCCATTCTAAAGGAAAACGAGGTTCGCCATTCTCATCCAAAAAGAAAGGACGAGATCCTTCAACAGCTCAGATCTTGAAAAAATAATTCTTAAAATCTCGGAAAGACTCATTTTACATTGGAAAAACCTTATGTCCCTAGGCAAAGAAATCCAAGAAGCTTTCTTTTTGGTAGTTCCAGGCTTGGTCAACAGAAACAGATACAGGAAAAGAGTTAAAGAGGGCGTCACACCAAATTCATGACAAACCAGCTGAAAAATCTTAATAAAACCCCAAGAATTCGGATGAAGCTGATATGGGGCTACATTACAAGACCACAACAGGTCGGTCTCAAAGGGAGTAAAGGGAAGGGTAATGTTCATCTGGCTAAAAAAGGAATCATACGCATAAAAGAAAGGACCCTCCCCCTGGGTCGGAACAGGAACGCAGACCCTGTCGTCAGAATCGGGTGCTACCAACTCATAGTTGTGTTCTTGTTTCTCACTACTACATATTTGATGGTGTTTCTTAAGCTCCGCACAGAACTCCGAATTAGCTAGAGATACACATAGCAACACAAGGGAGTCCAAGCAGTCGGACATCCCCTCAGGAACCTTTGAATATGCCTCCATAATATTTTTGCGAGATGACATGGCCAACTAATCCTACAAAACAAAGAAAAGGAAATGGATTACTAACCTAAAAACAAATTTGGGCAATATGGAAGCAACTCAGACAATGTGACCTCGAGCACATAAACAGTAAAAGGAAAACCCCAAGATGCACAACAAGGTCCAAGGGCATCCTTTGAAGGCAATGACAGAGTAAAATCTCAGAAAAATCTACAAAAGCTAAAAATGAAACCCTCAACAGAGAAAATAACCCTCTCCTAACAAAGCAGCGTCCTGAGAAGAAAAATGCAAAAATCAAAGAAAAAACATCGTCTCCATCAAAGAAAAGCAATCAACGGGACAAAAGCCATCAAAAGGAGCAACCTTTCTTAAAAATAACAGTTCAGAAAGCAGCGGTAGCATACGAAGCCCTAAAAGAGCCAAACCAGAAAAATCCACCCAGAAGCATACATAAAGTCAAAAGGAAACCAGAAAACATGCATCACGGTGGTAAACCCAGCATGATAACATGAAAAGATTCAAGCTTTCCAATATACACTACACTCAGTCAAAATCAAAACTTCATCAAAGAATCAAAAACAGAGTAGCAGATATAGATGACGAAAGAAAAATTAAAACCAACCTGGAAAAGGAGAAGAGTACGGAAGGAAGTTGAAGACGAAGAAATCAGTAATGGCTGTCGAAAGCAAAGAAAGCACTTACGATCACCAAACAACATTGCAAACCCAAAAACGTAAAATAGGAGGAGAAAAGAAAAACGGAAGTTATAGCAAAAATCAAAGAGAAGAGAAAAATATTTCTCGAGAATAAAATTCAAAATAAAAGCCAAGAGAAATGGAGCATCAAAAACCAATTAATGAGGGCATTAAAAAACCCTCGCGCATTCCCATTGCCAGGACACTAATGCAAAAGCATGTGTTTTCAGAGGAAACAAAAGAGGAAATATTCCGCATTCAAAAAGGAACTCTACAAAGATTATATCGGCAAAATGCTCGAGTTTGGCTTCACCCGAGAAGGTTTGAAGTCCTAAAACTAAGACTCGGCCTCTGAAATAAAGACCGAGCTCGAGCAGGGGCACTGTTCATATCCTGGGTTAAGCTGTCTGTCCCGGGATGTTTGGCGGTAAAGCGACCATCACCAAGTCCAAAAACACCCGTCAGGCACCATTACCAAGTCCAACAAGTCAGGCACGACAGCTCCGACTAGTACAGAAGATCTCATCCGAGATCGAGCTACAGTTTCAGGTAACCCTCGAAACACTCGCCTTTTCAAAGGCTTTCATGGAGTCATTATTCTTGGCCATCTCTAAAAAATAAAATCAACCATAAAAGCAGGTTACAACCTGGAAAGAGAAAGAAGCAAAGTAAAAATAGAGCAAAATAAGTCGGCCAATACCCAACACAGTTCGAACTAGGGAGGGGTCCCCCAAAAACCTCTTGGTGTCAAGATGGGGAGGTTCCCCCCAGATATCTTCTAAAACATTTACAAAAGCCTGCTCGACAGCTTGGACCATAAAAAAGTAATTCTTAAAGTCCCTAAAGGACTCGTCATACATAGCAAACACTTTGTGTCCATGGACAGATCGAAAGGAAATCCAAGAGGCTTTCCTTTTTGAGGAAATCTCAGGCTTAGTCAAAACAAAAAGATAAAGAAAGAGAGTTTGAGAAGGTGTGACATCCAGCTCTTGGCAAAGCAACTGAAAAATCTTAATAAAATCCCAGGAGTTCGGATGGAGTTGGGATGGAGCTATGTTACACGATCACAACAAGTCGGTCTCAAAGGAAGTGAAAGGAAAAGTAATATTCAACTGGCTGAAAAAATAGTCATAAGCATAAAAGAAGGGACGTTCTCCCGGAGTCAAAGCAGGAAAGCAAACCCTCTCATCAAAATCAGGCGCTACCAATTCATAGTTCTTTTCCTGATCTCTATTCTTACAGAGTCGGTGATGTTTTCTAAGCTCCGTACAAAACTCATCATTTAACACAAAAAAACACATCAACACAAGGGAGTCCAACCAGTCGGACATCCCCTCAGGAACCTTAGAAGACGTCTCAACAATATTTTTGCGAGAAGACATGGCCAACTAGTCCTACAATAATAAAAAGAGAATGGATTACTAACAACTCAGGCGAAATCAAAACAGCTCGGACAAAACATGACAAAATAGCCAAAGAAAGACCCCAAGACACGCATTAAGGCCCAGGGGCATCCTTTGGAGGCAGAGATAAAGTAAGGACTCAGGAAAAATTTACAAGTCTACACCTCGACAACCCTCAACACCTCGACATCCCTCAAACAAAGAAAAACCCTTCTTCAGAGAAAGTCAAACACAAAGTCCAAAAGAACACCATTCTTCTACAGCCTATTAGTAAGGGGAGCTATCAAACGTCAAAAATACCAAGGGAAAATCATCAAAAACACAACCTTTCTTGCTGTCAAACAGTTTTTCAAAAAGACACAATCAAGAGATAGTAAACGACACTCAAAAGCATCAACCATAAGGAAACAAGGTCATGCAAATTGAAAAAAAACCCTAGAAATGGCATACATTGCAGAAACAACCAAACAGCAAACAAAGAAAAGATTCAAACTTTCCAACAAAAATTCAGGCAAAGATTAAAACTTTCTCATAGGCAAGCATGAAAAGACAAATCATAGGAAAGACAAAAGCTAACCTGAAGAAGTAGGAGACAAAAAGCCGCTTGCAGAACAAAGCGATGGCAAGCCCACACCGACAAATCACTTCCAAAAGCAGGAAGATTGAAGGCATGGAAACGTGAAAGCTTGGAGCAAACGAAAATGTAAGAAGTCACAGATGAACTAAAAAACACAAGAACGGAAGGATGAAAGATGGAGTTTCAGGAAGCAAGAGGAAAAACTAAGAGTAAATTCTTTTTCGCAATTTAAAATGAAAAGAGGGAAACGGCAAAAGAGGAGTTAATGGTCCTTGAAAACCCTCGCACGTTCCCAAAGCAATAAACGCGCATTTCAAAACAAAAGGGGTGAATGAAAACGCTTCGCATTCAAAGAAGACTTAGCCAACAAAAAATGCTTGAGCTTGACTTCTCCGAAAAAAGATCGAAGTCTAAAGAACTCGACCTCAAAAAGACCGAGCTTAAGCAGGGGCACTGTTCATACCCTGAGTTGAACTGTCTGACCCGGGATGTCTAAACGACAAGTCAACTGACCTCTTTAGGTCAGGGCTATCCGACCTCTCCTCAAAGAGCTCGGCCAAATTACCAGGAAAGCCCAAAAAGGGCCTAAATAGAGGAGCCCGACCCAAATCCAAAGGCATTCCAAGCATATAGAGATAAGGGTGGTTCCCTTGAAGATAAGATGACTTCCCTCAAAGATAAGATAAGATAATTATCTTTTCTCCAGAAAGGTCACTTCACACTATTATAAATACACTGGAGCACCCAAGTATAACTCATACTCTGATTCTACATAAAACCTGCTTAATACCCTTGCTAACTTAAGCATCGAAGTCCCTTGCAGGTACTCCCACCATCCGGTGACAAAGGATCAGTAGCATCACCAGACCAACAAGTCGGACATGATAGCTCTGGCTGCCACGCACAAGCCAGACCCGTTATTTCCGATCAGTACAGAAGATCTCGTCCGATATCGACCTACAGTTTCAAGTAACCCTCAGAACAAAGGATTAGCACCTCCACCAAGTCCAACAAGTTGGACACGGCGGCTCCGATCACCATCATCAAGTCGGACACAACAGCTCCGACCATACGGAAGATCTTGTCCGAGATCGACCTTCAGTTTCAGGTAACCCTCGGAACACTGGCGCCGTTGCCGGGAAACCTGAAAGTCATCCCATAATCATGGCGGACAACGTTGACAATGATCACAACTCTGATCTAGAGAATAGAACGCCGCATAAAGACACGAACGCTACACCAAAGGACACTCCTCAACCAAACAAAGATAAGAGTCCACCAAATGCAAAAATCCTAGAGGCACTTCAAGCTCAACAAGATCGTCTCAAGCAACTCAAAAAGGAGGCTGAGCATCAACGAGAGGTTGAGAAGGATCTTCGAAGGGAAACCAGGCAACGTAAGGAGTTAGAAGACAAGCTCTTAAAACTTGATGCCGATCTAAAAACCAGGACTACTCGATTCAATCATGAAGATAACCCCCGCAAAGATCAAGACCCATTCACCAAAGAGATTATGAAAGCCAAAGTCCCAAAGGACTTCGAAGCTCCCGACTTGACCCCGTATAACGGCACATCATATCCAAGCCATCATCTCAGTAATTTCAAAAGCAGAATGTATCTCACCCATGCCTCAGATGCAATTTGGTCCAATGCCTTCCCAACTACCTTAACAAAGATAGCAATTAAATGGTTTGACAATCTGCCCCCTAGATCCATCACAAACTTTTATGACTTAGACAAAAAGTTTCTTGCCAGATTCTCTATCCAGAACAATAAAACCAAGCACGCCCCTAGTCTATTAGGGATCAAGTAAGGAGATCGGGAAAGTCTTTGCAACTACATGGAAAGATTCAACAAAGCATGTCTGGACATACAAAGTCTGCCAACTGAAGCATCCATTATGCGTCTCATCAATGGCCTACGAGAAGGACATTTTAGTCATTCCATATCAAAGAAACATCCCACATCTCTAAATGAAGTACAAGAACGAGCAGAGAAGTACATCAAAATGAAGGAAAACTCTCGACTAGGATAGACCTCAAAATCCGGATCCTTTTACTCCTCCCGAGACAAGGATAAAGAGTCCAAGAAAAAAGAAGATCAGCATGGAGAGAAGATTACAAAATACCATAATTACACCCCTCTCCGGGTGTCTCTTGTGGAAGTATACTGAGAAGTATGCCGCACTGAGAAGATCCCACCATCTCGCCCACTTAAAAGCAAAAAGGGAGGAAGAAATCGGACAAAATACTGTGAATACCATCGAATCTATGGACGTCCCACCAACGAGAGCTTTGACTTGAAGAATGTCATAGAAAAATTGGTAAGAGAAGGGAGACTAGATCAGTACTTAGCCAGCAAGACAGATAAGCCCATAAAAAGAAGAAGGGACGAAGAGGTCGGACGAACCGAACGACCACCTCATACCCCGGAGAGACATGTCCACATGATACATGGGGGATTTGCAGGTGGAGGAATCTCCAAATCATCCCGCAAAAGACACTTTAAATAAGCATATCACGTCGAAAGAGGAGACGGAGCACCCGACCTCCCTACTATCACCTTTACTAAAGAGGACGCGGCTGGCATCATCTCAGGACATGACGATCCCATGGTCATCACAATCATATTGGCCAACGCTAATCTCCACTGTACACTGGTGGACCATGGAAGCTCGGTTGATATCTTGTTTAAAACCACCTTTGACAAACTTGACCTAGAGGAAAAAGAACTTAAAGCATATCCAAGCAACTTATTTTGGCTAGGAGACACTCCAATACAACCACTTGGATACATCTCACTACACACAACCTTTGGAAAAGGATACCGGTCAAGGACACTCAACATAGACTACATCGCAGTCGATGTGAGCTCAGCCTACAATGGCCTGATAGGTCGGACAACACTAAATAAGCTTGCCGCAGTAGTTTCAACTCCATATTTATGCATGAAGTTCTCAACCCCAGAAGGGATCGCTACGATAAAAGGAGACCAAAAAATAGCGCGACGCTGTTACAACGAAAGTCTGAACCTCGGGGGCAAGGAAGAAGAGATCCACACCATCGAACTCGGGGGAGTTTGAGGTCAGGAAGAACTTTGTCCATAACCTGAGGGTGAGATAGAAAAAGTCTAGATCTGGGATGTCCCAGATAAAACAACCAATATTGGCACAATCCTAAAAGGAGATATAAAGGAGTCTCTCATATAATTCATGAAAGATAATGTCGACCTCTTCGCGTGGAAAGCTACAGACATGCCGGGCATTGACCCCAAACTAATGCGCCACAAGCTGGCAGTATACCCAGGATCTCGGCCAATACAACAGAAGCGTCGAAAACTCTGGCCTGAAAGATCCCAAGCTGTGGAAGAACAGGTACAAGGTCTACCGGAGGCAGGATACATAAGAGAAATCAAATATCCGTTATGGCTAGTCAATGTTGTTTTAGTGAAAAAATCAAATGGGATGTGGTGAATGTGCACCGACTACAGCGATCTCAACAAATAATTTATACGCTTTATGAGCGAATAATTTATACGCATTTTGCCATTGTTTGTAGGTAGTTTTTCGTATATAATTATTAGTTTTCATGCTAAAATCACATTTTTGGACTTTACTATGAGTTTATGTGTTTTTCTGTGATTTCAGTTATTTTCTGGCTTAAATTGAGGGACCTGAGCAAAAATCTGATTCAGAGGCTGAAAAAGGACTGCAGATGTTGTTGCATTCTAACCTTCCTGCACTCGAAATAGATTTTTTGGAGCTACAGAAGCCTAATTGGCGTGCTCTTAATTGCGTTGGAAAGTAGACATCTTGGGCTTTCCAGCAATGTATAATAGTTTATACTTTGCCCGAGATTTGATGGCCCAAATTGGCGTCAAAACGCTAGTCAGAGACCCCTTTCTGGCGTTAAACGCCAGAACTTGCATAAAAGTTGGAGTTAAACGCCCAAACTGGCACTAAAACTGGTGATTAACTCCAAGAAAAGCCTATACACGTGAAAGCTTCAATGCTCAGCCCAAGCACACACCAAGTGGGCTCCAGAAGTGGATTTCTGCATCATTTACTTATTTTTGTAAACCCTAGGTTACCAGTTCACTATAAATAGGACCTTTTACTATTGTATTTTCATCTTTTGATCATCTTTGATCTTGGGATCAGGTCTGTGAACCCTTTTTCAATTGTTTCATGTATTTCTGTAAACCCTAGACCTTGTTCTTATGTATTTTCAACGGTGGAGTTTCTACACATCACAGATTAAGGTGTGGAGCTCTGCTGTTCCTCATAAATTAATGCAAAGTACTATTGTTGTTTTATTCAATTCATGCTTATTCTTGTTCTAAGATATTCATTCGCACTTCAACATGATGAATGTGATGATCAAGTGACACTCATCACCGTTCTCACTTATGAACGCGTGCCTGACAACCACTTCTGTTCTACATGAAAACAAGTTTGAATGTATATCTCTTGGCCTCCTGGTTCACGAATGGTTGCCTCTCCTGACAACAGAGCCATCCATTCCGTGCGATCAGAGTCTTCGTGGAATAACCTAGAATCAATTGGCAATATTCGTGATATCCAAAAAGTCTAAACCTTATTTGTGGTATTCCGAGTATGATATGGGATGGGATGACTGTGACGCGCTTCAAACTCGTGAATGTTGGGCGTAGGGATAGTGTGCAAAAGGATCAATGGATCTTATTCTGATATGATCGAGAACTGACAGATGATTAGCTGGTGGACGAAATTGTGATCTACGTTCCTTGGATTTTGAATGAAAGCTTTATTATGGCACTAGTTGAATTCACAACTCCGTTCAACTAACCAGCAAGTGTACTGGGTCGTCCAAGTAATAAACCTTACGTGAGTAAGGGTCGATCCCACAGAGATTGTTGGTATGAAGCAAGCTATGGTCACCTTGCAAATCCCAACTTGTAAATCTCAGTTAGGCAGAAAAAAGGGGAATTGTGATTATTGGAATAAATAATAAATAAAAAGGAATAATAAAAGGGATAGAAA
>NC_029781.3:39788422-39789520 GCF_000817695.3 Arachis duranensis
CCTACTGCTTCTACTCAATCCTTCTTACTCCTTTCCATGGCAAGCTTTGTATAGGGGTTCACCATCAACTGTGGCTACTTTCATCCTCTCGGGAAAATGATCCTATGCGGTTGTCAGTCGCACGGCTAATCGTCTGGAGGCATCTCCCATGGCTGATGGCTACATCCCATCCTCGCAGTGAAAACTAATGCTCACGCACTCTGTCACAGTACGGCTAATCACCGGTTGGTTCCCGCTCCTACTGGAATAGAATCTCTCTTTTGCGTCTGTCACTAACGCCCAGCAGGTTACAAGTTTGAAGCACGTCACAGTCATTCATTACCGGAATCCTACTCGAAATACCACAGACAATGTGAGACTTTCCGGATTCCCAGGATCCTACTCGGAATACCACAGACAAGGTGAGACTTTCCGGATCCTCATAAATGCCGCCATCTATCTAGCTTATACCACGAAGATTCTGTTGGGGAATCTAAGAGATACACATTCAAGCGCTATTGCATGTAGAACGGAAGTGGTTGTCAATCACGTACATTCATAGGTGAGAATAATAATGAGGGTTATCTAACTCATCACATTCATCATGTTTCTTGGGTACGAATGAATATCTTGGAATAAGAATAAAAGAGGATTTGAATAAAAGAAAGTAGAATTTCATTAATACTTGAGGTACAGCAGAGCTTCACACCCTTAATCTATGGTGTGCAGAAACTCCACCGTTGAAAATACATAAGCAAAAGGTTCAGGCATGGCCGAATGGCCAGCCCCCCTAACGTGATCAATGATCTCCTAAGATGAAGAATAAAATAAAACTGAGACCAAAGATGTCTAATACAATAGATAAATGTCCTATATATATCAGACTAGCTACTAGGGTTTACATGAGTAAGTAATTGATGCATAAATTCACTTTCGGGGCCCACTTGGTGTATGCTTGGGCTGAGCTTGATTAATCCACGTGCTGAGGCATTACTTGGAGTTGAACTCTGAGTTATGACGTGTTTTGGGCGTTCAACTCCGGATAATGACGTTTTTCTGGCGTTTAACTCCAGACAGCAGCATGAACTTGGCGTTTAACGCCAAGTTACGTCGTCATTA
>NC_029781.3:39790193-39790456 GCF_000817695.3 Arachis duranensis
GCCACAGACACATAACTGGGTGAACCTTTTCAGATTGTGACTTAGCTTTGCTAAAGTCCCCAGTTAGTGGTGTCCAGAGCTTTAAGCACACTCTTTTGCTTTGGATCACGACTTTAACCACTTAGTCTCAAGTTTTTCACTTGGACCTTCATGACACAAGCACATGGTTAGGGACAGCTTGATTTAGCTGCTTAGGCCTGGATTTTATTTCCTTGGGCCCTCCTATCCATTAATGCTCAAAGCCTTGGATCCTTGCTTTTTAA
>NC_029781.3:39793102-39793626 GCF_000817695.3 Arachis duranensis
ACCTCTGCCATGGCAGGGTTCTCAGGATCATAAGCTTCTTCAGAAGCTACCTCTCTAGTACTGTTGGATGCATGTTGCAATCCATTCAGATTTTGAGAGATTATGTTAACCTGTTGAGTCAACATCTTGTTCTGAGCCAATATGGCATTCAGAGCATCAATTTCAAGAACTTCTTTCTTCTGAGGTATCCCATTGTTCACGGAATTCCTCTCAGAGGTATACATGAACTGGTTGTTTGCAACCATGTCAATGAGTTCTTGAGCCTCTTCACGCATTTTCTTTAGGTGAATAGATCCACCTGCAGAATGGTCCAATGACATTTTCGAAAATTCAGATAGGCCATAATAGAATATATCTAATATGGTCCATTCTGAAAACATGTCAGATGGACATCTTTTGGTCAGCTGCTTGTATCTTTCCCAGGCTTCATAGAGGGATTCACCATCTTTTTGTTTGAAGGTTTGAACATCCACTCTCAGCTTGCTCAGCTTTTGAGGAGGAAAGAATTTATCCAAGAAGGCAGT
>NC_029781.3:39793833-39794424 GCF_000817695.3 Arachis duranensis
TTGTATCTTTCCCAAGCTTCATAGAGGGATTCACCTTCTTTCTGTCTGAAGGTTTGAACATCCACTCTAAGCTTGCTCAGCTTTTGAGGAGGAAAAAACTTGGCTAAGAAAGTCGTGACCAGCTTATCCCAAGAGTCCAGGCTATCTCTAGGTTGTAAGTCCAACCATGTTTTAGCTCTGTCCCTTATAGCAAAAGGGAAAAGCATAAGCTTGTAGACTTCAAGATCAACTCCATTAGTCTTAACAGTATCTTAGATCTGCAAGAACTCAGTTAAGAACTGATAAGGGTCTTCAGATGGAAGTCCATAAAACTTGCAGTTTTGTTGCATTAATGCAACTAGTTGAGGCTTAAGCTCAAAGTTATTGGCTCCAATGGCAGGAATGGAGATGTTTCTTCCATCAAACTTGGACGTTGGCTTTGTGAAGTCACCAAGCATTCTCCTTGCATTATTATTATTATTATTTTCGGCTGCCATGTCCTTCTCTTGTTCGAAAACTTTTGAAAGGTTGTTTCTGGATTGTTGTAATTTAGCTTCTCTTAATTTTCTCTTCAGAGTCCTTTCAGGTTCTGGATCAATTTCAACAAGAGTT
>NC_029781.3:39794505-39795666 GCF_000817695.3 Arachis duranensis
AAAGAAAGAGGAATCTTCTATGTCACAGTATAGAGATTCCTTTATGTTAGTAGAAAGAGAAAGGGGTGGAAGAATCCAAACACAAGAGATATAAGAAGTTCGGATTCGTAGATGAAGAGAGGTGAAGAGGAGTGTTAGTAATTAATTAATTGAATAGAATAGGAGAAGAGAAGAGAAATTTTCGAAAATAATTTTGAAAAAGGGGTTAGTATTTTTCGAAAATCAAAGACAAAATAAGTTTAAAATTGAAATTTAAAACAAAATATTAAAATTAAAATTTAAAACAAAAAGAATTAGAACTTTTGAAAAAGAGAGAGAGAATTTTCGAAAATTAGAGAGGGAAAAGTAGTTAGGTGGTTTTGAAAAAGATAAGAAAAAAACAAAAAGTTAGTTAGTTGATTGAAAAAGATTTGAAATCAAAATTTGAAAAAGATAAGAAGATAAGAAGTTAGATAAGATATTTTGAAATCAAATTTTGAAAAAGATAAAATTTTTTTGAAAAAGATAAGATAAAAGATAAAAAAGATAAGATAAAAATTTTAATGAAAAGATATTTTGAAAAAGATTTTAACTTTTTTAAAATGACTTAACTAACAAGAAACTACAAGATAAGATTCTAGAATTTAAAGATTGAACCTTTCTTAACAAGAAAGTAACAAACTTCAAATTTTTGAACCAATCACATTAATTGTTAGCTAATTTTCAAAAATTTGATAAAAAGATAAGAAAAAGATTTTGAAAATATTTTGAAAAATAACTTTTGAAATTTTCGAAAATTATATAAAAATGAAAAAGATATGATTTTTGAAAAAGATTTTGAAAAGATAAGATTTTTTAAAATTGAAATTTTGACTTGACTTGTAAGAAACAACTAATTTTAAAAATTTTTGACCGAGTCAACCCAAAATTTCGAAGATTTGGAGGAAAATAAGGAAAAGATATTTTTGAAATCAAATTTTAAATGAAAAACACAAAAATGACCCAAAACATGAAAATTTTGGATCAAAACACTTAATGCATGCAAGAACACTATGAATGTCAAGATGAACACCAAGAACACTATGAAGATCATGATGAACATCAAGAACATAATTTTGAAAAATTTTTGATGCAAAGAAAACATGCAAGACACCAAACTTAGAAATTTTTAATGCATGGAAA
>NC_029781.3:39796029-39797142 GCF_000817695.3 Arachis duranensis
ATGGCAAGCTTTGTATAGGGGTTCACCATCAACTGTGGCTACTTTCATCCTCTCGGGAAAATGATCCTATGCGGTTGTTAGTCGCACGGCTAATCGTCTGGAGGCATCACCCATGGCTGATGGCTACATCCCATCCTCGCAGTGAAAACTAATGCGCACGCACTCTGTCACAGTACGGCTAATCACCGGTTGGTTCCTGCTCCTACTGGAATAGAATCCCTCTTTTGCGTCTGTCACTAACGCCCAGCAGGTTACAAGTTTGAAGCACGTCACAGTCATTCATTACCGGAATCCTACTTGGAATACCACAGACAAGGTTAGACTTTCCGGATTCCCAGGATCCTACTCGGAATACCACAGACAAGGTGAGACTTTCCGGATTCCCAGGAATCTAAGAGATACACATTCAAGCGCTATTGCATGTAGAACGGAAGTGGTTGTCAATCACGTACATTCATAGGTGAGAATAATAATGAGGGTTATCTAACTCATCACATTCATCATGTTTCTTGGGTACGAATGAATATCTTGGAATAAGAATAAAAGAGGATTTGAATAAAAGAAAGTAGAATTTCATTAATACTTGAGATACAGCAGAGCTCCACACCCTTAATCTATGGTGTGCAGAAACTCCACCGTTGAAAATACATAAGCAAAAGGTTCAGGCATGGCCGAATGGCCAGCCCTCTCCATGATCAAGTGACCGAATGATCCAGGACTTAAAGTGGTCAAAAGATGTCTAATACAATAGATAAATGTCCTATATATACTAGACTAGCTCCTAGGGTTTACATGAGTAAGTAATTGATGCATAAATTCACTTCCGGGGCCCACTTGGTGTATGCTTGGGCTGAGCTTGATTAATCCACGAGCTGAGGCATTACTTGGAGTTGAACTCTGAGTTATGACGTGTTTTGGGCGTTCAACTCCGGATAATGACGTTTTTCTGGTGTTTAACTCCAGACAGCAGCATGAACTTGGCGTTTAACGCCAAGTTACGTCGTCATTCTTCGAATAAAGTATGGACTATTATATATTGCTGGAAAGCCCTGGATGTGTACTTTCCAACGCCGTTGAGAGCGCGCCAATTGGAGTTCTGTAGCTCCAGAAAAT
>NC_029781.3:39797363-39805393 GCF_000817695.3 Arachis duranensis
TGAAAACATCCCTAAAAGTAGCTTAAACTTACTAAAAACTATATAAAAACAATGCCAAAAAGCGTATAAATTATCCGCTCATCATTAGCCCTACGTAACCCGTAGCCAGACCATTTTCACTGAGAGAACAGACAGTAGCTATTGACAACGGTGATCTCCCAACATACAACTTGCCATGGAAGGGAGTACGCATGAGTGAATGAAGGCAGTAGGTAAGCAGGGATTCAAGAGGAATAAAGCATCTCCATACGCTTATCTGAAATTCCCACTAATGAATTACATAAGTATCTCTATCATATTTTATGTTTTATTCATCTTTTAATTCTCAAAATCCCATAACCATTTGAATCTGCCTAACTGAGATTTACAAGATGACCGTAGCTTGCTTCATGCCGTCATTCTCTGTGGGATCGATCCTTACTCACGTAAGGTATTACATGGATGACCCAGTGCACTTGCTGGTCAGCTGCGCGGAGTTGTGAGAAAAGTGTGAACTCACGATTTTGTGTACCAATGCTTATTCGGGATACAATCAAATCCCAATGTATCCTCCTGTTCAAGAAAAAACCTCATTCTTAACCCCAAAAGCAAACTACTATTACATCGTCATGCCATTCGGACTTAAAAACGTAGGAGCCACCTACCAAAGATTGATGAATAAGGTCTTTTCCGATCATATTGGGAAACTCAGGGAAGTTTACGTGGACGACATTTTAGTAAAAACACAAAGCGAAGAGTCATTACTGTCCGACCTCGCCCAAGTGTTCAATACCATAAGAAAGCATGGCATGCGACTTAACCCTGCAAAATGCACCTTCACAGTAGAAGCTGACAAATTCTTGGGTTTCATGCTCACATAAATAAAAATTGAAGCAAACCCAGACAAGTGTCGGGCCATACTCGACATGAAAAGCCCGACCTGTGTCAAAGAAGTACAACAGCTCAACAGGCGACTAGCAGCATTATCCAGATTTCTAGCTGGATCAGCCATAAGGTCTCTCCCCTTCTACGCCCTAGTAAGGAAGGGAAAGAAGTTCGAGTGGACAACAGAGTGCTAGCAAGCTTTCTAAGATTTCAAAAGATTCTTGGGATAACCGCCCATTCTAACACGACCAATGGAAGGAGAAGCACTCATATTATACCTTGTAGTAGGAAGTCAGGCAGTAGCGTCAGCACTAGTCAGAGACGATGAAAGGGGGCAACAACCCATCTACTTCATCAGCAAAGCCCTACAAGGGGTTGAACTGAACTATCAAAAGATAGAAAAGTTTGCCTACGCCCTCATACTAACTTCTTGACGACTTCGCCCCTATTTTCAAGCTCACACCATCAAGGTTCGGACTAACCAACCCATAAAATGCATTCTACAAAAAATAGACTTAGCCGGAAGAATTCTGCAATGGGTGGTCGAGCTATCCGAGTTCGATATTCAATATAAAACTTAGACGACCATCAAGTCCCAATATTTGGCTTACTTCATTACTGAATACACCGACACTCTGGGAACTCCTACAAATTGGAATCTCTATGTAGACGTCTCCTCAAACCAAAATCGGAAATGGTGCAGGTGTGATAATAGAAAGCGATCAAGGAACCCAACTCGAAGTCTCCCTCAAATTCGGGTTTCATGCCTCCAACAACCAGGCCGAATACAAAGCACTACTAGTTGGTTTGAAGCTGGCTAAGGAGGTTGGAGCTCAAAAGGTTATCGTCTTCAGCGACTCGCAAGTAATCACCTCACAAATAGCAGGAAGCTACCAAGCTAAGGACCCAACTATGAAAAAGTACCTGGACAAAACCAGGGAACAACTCGGATAATTCAAGGAATATGAAGTCCGCCACATACCTTGGGAGCAGAATGCATAAGCCGACGCACTCTCAAAATTAGCCAGCACCAAATCACGGGGCAACAATGGAAGCCATCCAGGAAATACTACAGAACCCGTCAATTTTAGAAGAAGAAAAAGTCCTAGACATATCCGGTCAGGATCTAGGATGTATGACTCCATAATCAGCTACCTAAAATCAAAGATACTCCCTTCAGATAAGAAGGAGGTAAAGAGGTTAAAGCGGGAGGCATAATATCACACCATTATAAAAAATATCCTATACAAGAGAGGGATTTTGATGCCTCTACTAAAATGTGTGCCGACCTCTAACACAAAAGAGGTCTTAGAAGAGATACACAGTGGCACATGCGGTAACTATCTCGGAGCACGAGCTCCTGCTAAGAAAGTACTTCGAGCTAGATTCTTTTGGCCAACTTTGTAAAAAGAAGCCACCGAGTTCGTCAAGACATCTGCACCAGAGGAACTCATCAGCGTAACATCACCTTGGCCATTCGTAAAGTGGGGACTCGACCTTCTCGGGCCCTTCACCCAGGGATTGGGACAGGTCAAGTTCCTCATTTTAGGGGTAGATTATTTCACAAAATGGATTTAGGCAGAGCCCTTAGCCAATGCCACTACCCAAAGAAGTCGGAAATTCCTATATAGGAACATTGTCACAAGGTTTGGGGTTCCTTACTCCATCACCACGAACAATGGCACTCAATTCACAGACACAGGCTTTAGAAAGTTTGGTAGCCGACTTGAAGATAAAACACCAATTCACATTAGTAGAACACCCACAGGCTAATGGACAAGCAGAAGCTACCAATAAAGTCATACTAGCCAGGTTAAAACGGAGGCTACGGAACGCAAAGGGAGCCTGGGCGGAAGAGCTCCCACAAGTCCTGTGGGCATATCGGACAACTCCACATTCCACCACAAAAGAATCGCGATTCCGATTGGCTTATGGAATGGAGGCAATGATACCGATAGAAGTTGAAGAAGAATCTCCCAGAACGATCCTCTACATTAAAGAAGCCAACTCCCAGCTTCAAAGGGAAGAGCTCGACCTACTCCCAGAAGTCTGAAAAAGAGCTCAGATCAAAGAAGAAGCATTAAAACATCGCATGGCCTCAAGATACAATCGAAAGGTAGTGCAGTGAAGCTTCGCCAACAATGACGTCATCCTAATCCGAAACGATATCAGAATAAGTCAACCCGGGGAGGGAAAGCTAGTGGCTAACTGGAGAGGACCCTACCGAGTCACAGAAGTATTGGGAAAGAGCTACTACAAAGTGTCCGAACTCGAGGGGCGAGAGCTATCAAGGTCATGGCACGCCTGCATCCTAAGAAGGTATTATAGTTAAGAGGTAATAAAAGACCTTGGGACAAAGGTGCACTCTTTTTTCCTGAAAAAGGTTTTTTAACGAGGCACCAAGCCAAGATCTGCAAAATTACCTGACTTAAGAAGGGTGAGCACCCACATGTATATAATTGCATATTTTCTATTTCAAATAAAGTTTTTTCAGATTTTCTGCAAATAAAGTTTTTTCACATATACTTTCTTCAAATAAAGTTTTTTCTAGTACAAAGTATCTGAAACGCAAAAATTCATCGGCCGATTATAAAGCTACAGATTGGCAAAAGTGAAAATCAAATTCACTGCCCGACAAGGTCAACAAAATGAAAACCGAATTCATCCAAAGTCGGCCAAGCGAAATGCACTACCTAATTTCTACAAAATCGGCAAGATGAAAAGCGATGAAAATAGAATAATGCAAGAAGTTATCAAAAGTGATCCATAGGAAAAGACCTGACGAGGTCCTAACAAAAATGGGTTGCTAGAAATAACTTAAAGACGAACAGACATAAAGAAGTCGGACCAGTCAAACAGCAAAAGTTATAAAACATAAATCCATAGAAAAGAGGCCTGGCCAGCCCTGAAAATGGATTACAAGAAATAACTTAGAAGGGACCGATGTGGTGAAGTTGGTCTAAAAAGCTACAAAAGTTATAAAAGTAATCCATAGAAAGAGACCTGACAAGGTCCAAATAAAATGGATTACTAGAAATAACTTAGAAGGGACCGACGTGACAAAGTCGGCCTAAAAAGCTACAAAAGTTATAAAAGTAATCCATAAAAAGAGACCTAACAAGGTCCAAATAAAATGGATTACTAGAAATAACTTAGAAGGGACTGACGTGACGAAGTCGGCCTAAAAAGCTACAAAAGTTATAAAAGTAATCCATAAAAAGTGACCTGACAAGGTCCAAATAAAATGGATTACTAGAAATAACTTAAAAGGGACCAACGTGATGAAATCGGCCCAAAAAAGCTATAAAAAGTTTTAAAAAGTAATCCATAATAAGAGACCTAGCAAGGTCCAACTAAAAATGGATTACTAAAAATAACTTGGGAAGGGACCGACATGAAGAAGTCAACCCAAGCTAATTAAAGCGACAAAGTTATAAAAAGTAAACCCAAGGGATTACTTAAAACTCAAGATGAAAAGCGTGCGCTAGAAGGGACACAACTCGACCTAAAGAAAGCCACGACCTCACTTACCCACAAGCAATCAAAAAGAGGTCGGACAGTAGAAGACTCCAACACTCTTAAAGATTCCTGGAAAGTTCCAAGAGATACAGACAAGCATATCACAAAGAAACAAAGCTACTATAAAAAAACTCAAGAGGCCACCCGAAAAGTGGACCTCAAGAGCTTAGGAAACTACTTTGTTTTTCTAAATAGAGTTGCTAAAGAAAAGCAACTAAAATATCCAATGTCAAACAAACCACCAGTTACAAAAATTAGAGTTCAAAAAAACCCATAGACCGGGCTATACAAAATACATCAAAGAAAAAGTTCATCAGGGGTCTATGTTCTCCTCAAATAGCATCATCCTGAGTCGGTGGGGGAAGTTTGATCCTTGTATGAATTGTATCTACAGTTCTATCATCCAGATTCAAGATCTGGATATCAGGGTAAGACTCGGGCTGGCTGACCTCGGTAGCTGGAGTGGAAGAAGTCGGGGCAGCAGGAGCTTTGGCTGATGGCACGGGAGACGGATCTACATCTTCATCATCATCTGGGCCATCAGGGACAATCTTTCTATCTTCTACAACATTGTCCAAACTGAAGAGAATCAGGTCGAGCTCGAGCATGAGAACTCAAACCTGAGCCTTCAATTTTTCATAGGCAGTGGTCACACTGCCCACGAGATGGCCCTGGAGCTCAGCATAGTCAGATTCAGAAGACTCCAATCTCTCTCTAAGCTCCACCATCTCACCATAAGTCCAGATATAGCCATCCTTTTGCTTCTGAGCAATCTCCTCAGCCAGATTAGTACATCATCCGTAGGCACGACAGCATAAGTAGCAATTTGATGATCAACAAACCCCACGTCATCAAGGTCGGGGGCTCACCAGCCTTTTATTTTTTTGGCATAGCGCCAGCAGTAGGAGAAGAGGTAGCAACAGAAGTCTAAGGAGGATCAACTAAATGAACCTGAGGAGTAGGGATCACCCTCCTCAACCCAGAAGCGCCCAAGGACAGCTTCTTAGGAGGAAGCTGAGAGGATCCCTCCCCAGCAGCCTTGGCCGAGACGTTCTGGGTAGTCGTAGCCTTCCTCGCCTTCTTAAAGGCCTTCATATAATCATTGTTTTTAACCATCTCTGAAAAAGCACAGCAAAACACCAAGTTACAAAAACTGGAAGAAAAGAAAAAAAAGTAAAAAGCAAAGAAAAAAGAAGTCGACCACTACTCAGCTCAGCTCAGAGTAGGGAGGGGTCCCCTAAGAATCTCTTTGTGTCGAGATGAGGGGATTGCCCCCAAATCTCCTCCAACACACTTACAAAAGCCTGCTCAACATCATCAAGCATATCCCACGAATATCTAGACACCACAACATTTTTTTGCCAGCATAAGGGGAAGGCAGTTTCATTATTCGACTCTAAGAAAAATGGTCGAGCTCCCTCAACAGCTCAGACCCTAAAAAGGTAGTTCTTAAAATCCCTAAAGGACTCGTCATACATGGAAAAAACTTTCTTTCCTTTGGCAAACCAGAAAGATATCCAAGAAGCTTTTTTTGGATGTTCTAGGTTCGGCCAAAACAAAGAGGTAAAGAAAGAGGGTTTGAGAAGGCTTGACATCCAACTCTTGGCACAGCAGTTGAAAAATCTTAATAAACCCAAGGAGTTCGGATGGAGCTGGGATGGAGCTACATTACATGACCACAGCAAGTCGGTCTCAAAAGAGGTAAAAGGATGGGTGATGTTCAGTTGGCTAAAAAAGTAATCATAGGCATAAAAGAAAGGGGCGTTCCCCTTGGGTTAGAGAAGGAAAGTAAACCCTATCATCGGAGTCAAGCGCTACCAGCTCATAGTTCTTCTCCTGATCCCTACTACTACAAATTTGGTGATGTTTTCTAAGCTCCACACAATACTAAGAATTTACCATAGAAACACACATCAACACGAGGGAGTCTAGCCAGTCCGACATGCCCTCGGGAACTTTGGAAGAGGTCTCAACAATATTTTTTCAAGAAGAGATGGGTCAACTAGTCCTACAGTAAGAAAAAGAAAAAATGGGTTACTAACTGTTCTGAGGGTTACCTGAAACTAGAGGTCGATCTCGGACGAGATCTTCTATGCTGGTCGGAGCTGCGGAGTCCCATCTGATGAGGGTGGTCGGAGTCGCTGTGTCCGACTCGTTGGACTTGGTGATGATGCTGATCCTTCGTCCCCAGAGGGTGGGGGTACCTGCAAGGGACTCCGATGCTTAAGTTAGCAAGGGTATTAAACAGGTATTGAGTAGAATCAGAGTATGAGTTATACCTGGGTGCTCCAGTGTATTTATAATGGCGTAGGGTGACCTTCTAAGATAAGTTAGTTATCTTATCTTATCTTTATCTTATCTTCAAGTGAGGTCATCTTTATCTTCAAGGGAACCGCTCTTCTCTCTGTAGGCTTGGGCTGCCGTAGGATTTGGGGCATGTTCCTCTATTTGGGCCCTTTTTTGGGCTTTCCTGGTGACTTGGCCTTGCTCTTTGGAAAGAGGTCGGGTTGTCTTGACCTGAAGAGGTCGGTCGCTTTGTCTGTCGAACATTCTGGATCGGACAACTCGACCCAGGGTATGAACAGTGCCCCTGCTCGAGCTGGGTCTTTATCTGGAGGTCGAGTCTTCTTTATCTGGAGGTCGAGTTTTGGACTTCAAGCCTGCTCGGGTAAAGCTGAACTCGAGCATTTTGTCGCTTTATCTTTGTAGAGCTCCTTTTCAAATGCGGAATGTTTCTGCTTCTTTAAAAGTGCACGCTTTGGCATTTAGCGCTCTTGCTTTGGAAACGTGCGAGGGTTTAACACCCTCATTAATGGGCTTTTAACGCTCTGCATTCTCTGGGTCTCTTTGTTTTTAAACTTGGCTTTTGAAAAATGGTTTCTCTTCTTCGTAACCTTCTTTCTCTCGTTTCTATTTTCCTTTGTGATTTTCTCATTTCCTTCTGTTACGTTTGCTTGGCGATCTGGGTGCTCTTCTTGCCTTTGGCGACTACTCTTGGTCTCTTTGTCTTTGCTCTCTGCGCGTGATGAGCGGATAATTTGTATGCTTTTTGGCATTGTTTTTAGTATGTTTTTGATATGATATAGTTAGTTTTTAGTATATTTTTATTAGTTTTTAGTTAAAATTCACTTTTCTGGACTTTACTATGAGTTTGTGTGTTTTTCTGTGATTTCAGGTATTTTCTGGCTGAAATTGAGGGACCTGAGCAAAAATCTGACTTAGAGACTGAAAAGGACTGCAGATGCTGTTGGATTCTGACCTCCCTGCACTCGAAGCGGATTTTCTGGAGCTACAGAAGCCCAATTGGCGCGCTCTCAACGGCGTTGGAAAGTAGACATCCTGGGCTTTCCAGCAATATATGATAGTCCATACTTTGCCCAAGATTTGATGGCCCAAACCGGCGTTCAAAGTCACCCTCAGGAATCCCAGCGTTAAACGCTGGAACTGGCACCAAAATGGGAGTTAAACGCCCAAACTGGCAATAAAGCTGGCGTTTAACTCCAAGAAGAGTCTCTACACGAAAATGCTTCAATGCTCAGCCCAAGCACACACCAAGTGGGCCCGGAAGTGGATTTTTATGTCATTTACTCAATTCTGTACACCTTAGGCTACTAGTTTCTTATAAGTAGGACCTTTTACTATTGTAT
>NC_029781.3:39805873-39806650 GCF_000817695.3 Arachis duranensis
AGAGCATATGCAATCGTTTTCACTGAGAGGATGGGAGGTAGCCATTGACAACGGTGAAACCCTACACAAGCTTGCCATGGAAAGGAATAAGAAGGATTGGATGAAGACAGTAGGAAAGCAGAGAGACGGAAGGGAAGGCATCTTCATGCGCTTATCTAAAGTTCCTACCACTGAATTACATAAGTATCTCTATCTTTACCTTTGTGTTATTTTCGTTCATCACCATATACATTTGAGTTTGCCTGACTAAGATTTACAAGATGACCATAGCTTGCTTCAATACTAACAATCTCCGTGGGATCGACCCTTACTCGCGTAAGGTTTATTACTTGGACGACCCAGTGCACTTGCTGGTTAGTTGTGCGAAGTTGTGTAATGCCATGGTATTGAGCCACCAAGTTTTTGGGGTTCATGACCGGGGATTATGAGAGTTGTGAAAAAGTATTGTTCACAATTTCGCGCACCAAGTTTTTGGCGCCGTTGCCGGGGAATGTTCAAGTTTTGAGCAAGCTTTTGGTAACATCAGTGCCAAGATCCGGCAACAACACCAAGTTTTTGGCGTTATTGCCAGGGATTGTTCAAGTTTGGACAACTGACGGTTCATCTTGTTGCTTAGATTATGTATTTATTTTTTTTCGAAATTCTTGAAGATGAGTTCTAGAGTTTCATGATGATTTGTTGAAGTCTGGCTGGCTGAGAAGCCATGTCTAATCTCATTGGACCGAGTCTTCAACTTATCATCACAAGAGCTTGTTGATTTCTATCAATCTTGCTTTT
>NC_029781.3:39806759-39808683 GCF_000817695.3 Arachis duranensis
TGAGAGCTTGGCTGGCTGTGAAGCCATGTCTAATTCCTGGACCGGAGTCTTAGACTAGCATTGCACTGATTCCTGGAATTCTCATTGAGAATTTTGATATATTTTCCACTTAATTTTCGAAAAAACACAAAAAAATCAGAAAAATCATAAAATCCAAAAATTTCTTGTTTGAGTTTAGTGTCTCATCTCAAGTTTGGTGTCAATTGCATGCATTCATTCATATGTATTAAGGATTTTTCAAGTAATTCTTGATAATTTTCGTGCTCTGATCTTTGAATTCTATTGACTTGAGTGTTTTGTGTGTCTCATATGCATTTTCATTTTATTAGTGTCAGTAGTATACAAACTGCTAAGTTTGGTGTCTTGCATGCATTGTTATTTGATTCTTGTTGCATTTTGATTTTTCCTTATTATTAAAAATCCAAAAAATATTTTTAATTTATGTCTTTTCAAGTCAATAATACAGAGAATTGAAGATTCAGAACATACAGCAGAGGAATTGCACAGAAAAAGCTGGGCGTTCAAAACGCCCAGTGAAGAAGGACAGACTGGCGTTTAAACGCCAGCCAGGATACCTGGTTGGGCGTTTAACGCCCAGAAGGGTAGCATTTTGGGCGTTAAACGCCAGAATGTGCACCATTCTGGGCGTTTAACGCCAGGATGGCTAGAAGGGAAGATTTTGTTTTCAATTCAAATTTTTTCCAAGTTTTCAAAATCTTTTCAAAATCAAATCTTTTTCAAATCAATTTTCCAATCAAATCTTCTTCAAAACCAATTTCTTTCCATTTTTTTTAAGATACTTACTATCAATTAATGATTTGATTCAACATTTCAAGTATGTTACCTTTTCTGTTGAGAAAGGTTTAATGTTTGAATCATATCTTTTCTTGTTAGTCAAGTCTTTAATTTTCAAATCAAATCTTTTTAAAATGTTTTTCAAATCATATCTTCCCAATCACATCTTTTTAAAACTAATCATATCTTCTTAACAATATCTTTTTCAAAATAGTTTTCAATCAAATCTTTTTGATTTCTAATTTCAAAACCTTTTTCAAAAATCAATTGACTTCTTTTCCCTTTTCATTTTCGAAAATTAAGTAATGTTTTTCAAAAATGTTTTCAAATTTCCTACTTAATTTTCGAAAATCACTTCCCTCCTTCTCACATCCTTCTATTTATGGACTAACACTATCCCTTAATGCAAAATTCGAACTCCACTTTCTCTGATAAG
Organism: Arachis duranensis; assembly: GCF_000817695.3. Lineage (NCBI taxonomy): Eukaryota > Viridiplantae > Streptophyta > Magnoliopsida > Fabales > Fabaceae > Arachis > Arachis duranensis. The sequence goes on from NC_029781.3 coordinate 39,807,991, forward strand.
TTCGAATTTGCTACTCCTGTCTTCTACTCTTCTTTTCCTCTGACACCTAAAGGAATCTCTATACTGTGACATAGAGGATTCCACATTTTCTTGTTCTCTTCTCTTTCTTATGAGCAGGAGCAAAGATAAAGGCATTCTTGTTGAGGCTGATCCTGAACCTGAAAGGACCTTGAAGAGAAAGCTAAGAGAAGCCAAAGCACAACTCTCTGTAGAGGACCTAATAGAAATCTTCAAAGAAGAAGAACCTATGGCATCCGAAAACAACAACAATGCCAACAATGCAAGGAAGGTGCTGGGTGACTTTACTGCACCTACTCCCGACTTCTATGGGAGAAGCATCACTATCCCTGCCATTGGAGCAAACAACTTTGAGCTTAAGCCTCAATTAGTTTCTCTAATGCAACAGAACTGCAAGTTCCATGGACTTCCATTGGAAGATCCTCATCAGTCTTTAGCTGAGTTCTTGCAAATCTGTGACACTGTCAAGACTAATGGGGTTGACCCTGAGGTCTACAAACTTATGCTATTCCCTTTCGCTGTAAGAGACAGAGCTAGAACATAGTTGGACTCTCAACCTAAAGAAAGCCTGGACTCTTGGGAAAAGCTAGTCAATGCCTTCTTGGCAAAGTTCTTTCCACCTCAAAAATTGAGTAAGCTTAGAGTAGAAGTCCAAACCTTCAGACAGAAGGAAGG
>NC_029781.3:39808888-39812874 GCF_000817695.3 Arachis duranensis
GAATTCTGAGCAGAGTCCCTCTAGCTTAGCAAACATAGTCTCTGATCTATCTAAGGCTACTTTAAGTTTCATGAATGAAACAAGGTCCTCCATTAGAAATTTGGAGGCACAAGTGGGACAGCTGAGCAAGAAAATTACTGAACTCCCTCCAAGTACTCTCCCAAGCAATACTGAAGAAAATCCAAAAGGAGAGTGCTGATGACATGTCATCATATACCCATTTTCTATGCTTTTTCATACAAGAAATTGATGATTTGTGCTTAAATATTGAATTCTTTTTGTACTTAAATGATATATTTTCTTGATATTTTAATTTTATAAATCTTGTAGGAAATAAGAAGAAAAAGAAGCAAAGAAGCACAACAAAAGGAGAAAAAAAGAGCTTTGGGACACACTTTGAAGTTGGAGCACACGAGCTTTGGGGTACACTTTGAAGTTGGGGTACACTTTGGAGCTTTAGGCCACGCTTTTAAAAGCGTGGCCCATGACCAAATCAAGGAAGGAAGCAGCCAGCACAATTCTGCCCTGCCCTTGCCAAGGGCAGGATCGTGATGCACATTAAGGATTGGAAGCAAAATTTTCGCTAAGTTAAAATCTGGGCGCTCACAGCATGACCATGCCTCCTTCAAATGGCTATAACCTGAGCTACAGACGTCCAATTGATGTGCTTTTAGTTGCGTTGGAAAGCTGACATTCAGAGCTTTCCAACGATATATAGAAATCCATATTTGGCGTCCAATTAAGGCAGGAACGATAGGCATCTTTAAGGGCCAAAAACAAGCGAAAATAAACCAAAATGCTTCCACCAAGGCTCGAAGAGGGAGACACAAGGAAACAAAGTGGCGCTCAATTTTCTGCCCTGCCCTCTTGGAGAGCAGGGCAATGTCGTGTTTTCTTCAAGAAAATTCAAGGAAAAATTGCAACAACTTCCTCCACCAAGTTTCGAACACAAGACCTCTAGGAAGTAAAGGCTTGGGCTTGGCACACACAAGGGCACCATGGCATGTCCCTGGCAGCCTCAGCGTGCGCACTCCACAATTCTGGCGCATCAAACTCTTCCTGCCCTGCCCTTGGCGCGGGCAGGGCAGCATCCTTGCGCACCAACAAGCATCATACGCACCAAGGAAAATTCTGCCGCACCAAGCTCGCTCCTGGCCGTACCAAAAGCACGCACCATGCATCAATTTTCTGCCCTGCCCTCCACAAGGGCAGGGCAGCCTCCTGGGAGCAATTTTCCTTCATGGGCTGAAATTGAATTAAAAACCCAATTTAATTCATTTCTTCACCAAATCAAAAGCCCATCCAAACCCCAAAATCCAAGAATAGAAAGTGTATAAATAGGAGCTAGTTTTATGTAATTGGGGGGCTAGAGACTTTATTTTTGAATTTTCCTTTCTACTTGCATTTTAATTTTGAACTTTGGAATTTCTTAGAGAATTAGGAAGGAGAATTGATCTCTCTTCTTCCTGGTTCTTGCTTGAGCACTCTTCACTTTTCTTGCTTTGGATCTTGGGTGAATAATTGAAGAACTTCTGTTTCAATCTCACCTTGAGATCTCTTCTTTAATTTTCTGCATAATTGAATTCTAGTTTCGGTTCATTTCTTCTTCTTCTGCAATTCTGCAATTTGCTCTCCTTTATTTCTTTTGCAATTGTTCTTGTTGGATCAAGGAAGGATTTGAGATCTAGACTTGTTATCTAGTCTCTTCCAATCCTGAGATCTTCAACATTCTTTTAAATTGCTGCAAATTAAGCACTGCTTTTCTGTTTAGAATTCTTCAAGCAATTTCCATTTTCTGTTTAGATCTGTTGCATGATTTTGCACCTTTTACTTCTCTGTTTGATTGCTATTTACACTTTCCTGTTGAATTTTAATTTCCAGCACCCAACCCCCTTTACTTTTCATGCAATTTACATTTCTTGTCATTTAAGATTCTTGCAATTTTACTTTCTTGTTCTTTAAGTTTCCTGCAATTTTACTTTCTGCAACTTTAAATTTCCTGTCATTTACAATTCTGTTGGCTACATTTCATCCAATATCCCTTCAATGTTAGCTTGACTAAACTAATCACCCACTAAAAAGTTGCTTGATCGATCAATCCCTGTGGGATCGACCTCACTCTAAGTGAGTTATTATTACTTGATGCGACCCGGTACACTTGCCGGTTGGATTTGTGTGTTGGAAATTTGTTTTTCCACAAAAACACCATCAGAGAGCTTCTTGATGTTCTCAGAGCTCACAAGGATGCCTTAGGATGGACCATTGATGACCTGAAAGGCATCAGCCCTACAGTATGCATGCATAAGATTCTTTTGGAGGACAATTCCAAAGCAGTAATTCAACCGCAGAGAAGACTAAATCCTGCAATGAAGGAAGTCGTCCAGAAGGAAGTAATGAAATTATGGAATGCAGGAATCATATATCCTATTTCCGATAGCTCATGGATAAGCCCAGTCCAAGTGGTACCAAAGAAAGGTGGGATGACAGTCATTATTAATGAGAGGAGTGAACTCATTCCCACCAGAACTGTGACAGGGTGGAGGATGTGTATTGACTATAGAAGGTTTAAATATGCCTCAACACAAACCTCCACGAGCCAAAGACTCTCAAAACTTGAGTCCATGTTTAACAGGATGGTGGAGGAAGGTCAACAATCTTGGAGGGAACTAGAAATCCTTTCTCAGGAGACAGATAAGCAATTGGAGGACACAGATAAACGCTTAGAACTACTAAGCAAGGAAAATAAAGACCAATTGACGGATGTGAAGGATAAAGTGGAAGAGCAAGATAAGGAGGCCACTGCATCAAGTGAACTTTCAATGAAGAATGAGGTGGTTGAACCTGAAACTACACTTGAGACGACAAGAGAACATGAAGACTCACAGCTCTCACAAACTTCCCTGGACCAAAATGGCTCAACAATTGAATCCATGATTGAAAGATATGAAGAGGAGATGAAGAAATGTTGGGAAGATCAACAAACCTCCTCAATGAAAAAGCTATTAAGTCAAATGTTGGGTGCAAAGAAATGAGTGGAGGAGCAAGAAAGTGAGGAAGTCATTCCAGAAAATTTACACTCAAGTGAGGACAAGCTCATTGAACCACCAATTCAAAAGGCTCTGGATGAAGATCAAACTCCAAAAATCACACAGCAACCATGTCTTAACATCAAAGAAGTGAAGGCAACTGACAAGAGCACCAATTCTGTCCCTAAGTCAGCAAGCAAGCTCAACCAAGCCAATTTCAAAAGAAAGCTTGCTGAGAGGAAACCAAGAAAGGGGACAAAAGCTGAAACTTCTCCCCACTTGAAGTCATTCCTCTTAACCAATTGGAAGAAGAGGAAGAAAGTGAAGAACAACATGTCAAGCTAATGACACTAAAAGAGCACTTGTTGGGAGGTAACCCAACCGTAGGTATAATTTCTTCTCTGCTTTGTTTTCATTTTTTTACTTTGTTTAAATTCAATAAATTGGCATATGGTTACATTCTAAGTTTGGTGTTGTCTTGCAACAACTTGTTTTCAATCTTTTTGGATGATTGCATCAAATCAAAAATGGAAGTGACATACTAAGATTCTAAGTTTGGTGTGCCACTTAATTCTCTATGCAATTCATTAAGCAACACCACTTGTCTGCATAATCATAAAGCCTTTGCAGTGTTGTTTTTCTTTTGGTTTGACATTTTATTATTCTGTTTACTTTAGTTATTTCTTTATTTTTAATACTTCCACTTATTTTGCTTCTTAACTATTTTTGTTAATATATCACCAATAGATCCTTATTCATGACATATTCTTGGCTTGGTGATTGTATTTAACATATAACAATTTCTTTTGTTTAGTCTTAGTTCAAATAAATTGACATATGGTTGCATTCTAAGTTTGGTGTTACTATGCAACAAAATTTGGTTCCAATACTTACTGGATACTTACATTAATTTCAAGTGAAAGTGTCACACTAAGTTTGGTGTGCCACTTATATTTTTTT
>NC_029781.3:39813061-39813473 GCF_000817695.3 Arachis duranensis
TTTTAGATCCCATAGCCATTGTTCTAATTGTTGCTTGAGGATGAGCAAGCACTCTAAGTTGGCAAGGGGAAGGGAAGAATTAGAGAAAAAGGACAATAATAATGAAGATGAACTACAAGGTTGTAAAGTTCCTTTTCCTCTCCTTTGTTTCCAGCACTTTAAATTGCATGATTGTCTTTATATTCTCTGTATGCATGTGTGGTATGAATAAGCATAGCTTGAATTTTGATTTATAATATGTTGCTGTGGCATTATAACTACCAACTTGATCTTTGTGAATTCAAAAGCAATAAAGCATCATGATCATAAACAAACAAGGCATTAAAGAAGATTTTAGCATGTGCATACAAGTATTGGAAAGCTAGTATGATTAATTGTTGCTCAATTGCATTGGGTTTTATTTAATTGAAGC
>NC_029781.3:39813749-39814331 GCF_000817695.3 Arachis duranensis
AAGTGCAAAAGCACTCCCTCAAAGCTCAAGGCTCTGAGCATCAATGATTAGAGAGTCAAGAAAAGAAAAAAAAATGATGAGCTTAATGAAGTCCTCTCATTAAATGCTTGTGGTGCTTATGTATCAAGTGGTAATACTTGAAAACAAAGCATTTAGAAGTCGTAGCTTTGTTATTAACTCATGGGGCAAAGCACCCAAAAGGAGAAGCTAACAAAAGGAAAAAAAATCAAAAGCTTGTTTCAAGGAAGAATTATAAGAAAAAGATTTCATAAAATAAGCTAGATAGAAGCATCAATCATTTACATCTCTTTTGTAATTGTAGCATGCATAGAAAACTAGCTTGCCATGAACATTGAGTTGCTATTCTTCTTACCTTGGATTGTCAATCTTTATTGCATGATTCTTTTCTTGCTTAGGGACAAGCAAGATTTAAGTTTGGTGTTGTGATGACATGTCATCATATACCCATTTTCTATGCTTTTTCATACAAGAAATTGATGATTTGTGCTTAAATATTGAATGCTTTTTGTACTTAAATGATATATTTTCTTGATATTTTAATTTTATAAATCTTGTAGGAAA
>NC_029781.3:39815614-39816885 GCF_000817695.3 Arachis duranensis
CATTTCTGTTTAAATCTGCTGCACTTATTTCATCTTTTACTTTTCTGTTTGATTGCTCCTTACATTCTCTTGTTGAATTTTAATTCCCAGCACCCAAGTCCTTTTACTTTTCATGCAATTTAATTTTTCTGCAATTTAAATTTCCAGTTGCTTAATTTATTGCTTTCCTTTAAATTTCCTGCACCCAATCCCCTTTACATTTCATGCAATTTACATTTCTTGCAATTTAAGTTTCAGCTCTTTTACCTTCTTGTTCTTTAAGCTTCCTGCCCATTTACATTCTGCAATTTAAGTTCATTGCTATTTACATTTTGCTGCCATAATTCTCACTTAAATGTTAGCTTGACTAAACTAATCACCCACTAAAGTTGCTTGATCCGTCAATCCCTGTGGGATCGACCTCACTCTTGTGAGTTATTATTACTTGATGCGACCCGGTACACTTGCCGGTGAGTTTTGTGTTGGATCGTTTTCCACACATCAAGTGCAAGGCCATCAACATGGCCGAATTCTGGGAGGAAGAAGAGGCAGTGAACGCCACTGAGGAAGACCTCATTGGACGTCCACTGGTCTCCAATGAGTTTCCCAATGAGGAACCATGGGAATCTGAGGCTCAAAATAAGACCATAGAGATTCCATTGGACTTACTTCTGCCATTCATGAGCTCTGATGAGTATTCTTCCTCTGAAGAGGACGAATATGTCACTGAAGAGCAAGTTGCCAAATACCTTGGAGCAATCATGAAGCTGAATGACAAGTTATTTGGAAATGAGACTTGGGAGGATGAATCCCCTTTGCTCACCAAAGAACTGAATGACCTGTCTAGGCAGAAACTGCCTCAAAAGAGGCAGGATCCTGGGAAGTTTTCTATACCTTGTACCATAGGCACCATGACCTTCAAGAAGGCCTTGTGTGACTTAGGGTCAAGTGTAAACCTCATGCCCCTCTCTGTAATGGAGAAATTAGGGATCTTTGAGGTGCAAGCTGCAAAAATCTCACTAGAGATGGCAGAAAACTCAAGAAAACAAGCCTATGGACTTGTAGAGGATGTTCTGGTAAAAGTTGAAGACCATTACATCCCTACTGACTTCATTACCAAACTCTAAGTTTGGTGTTGAACCCTCACATTCAAACTCTAAGTTTGGTGTTGGGAGGTTCCAACACGGTTCTGAGTATTTCTGAGGCTCCATGAGAGTCCTCTGTCAAGCTAATGACAATAAAGAAGCGCTTGTTGGGAGGCAACCCAATGTTTTATAATTAATTATTTTCTT
>NC_029781.3:39817785-39818591 GCF_000817695.3 Arachis duranensis
GGTTGGGAAGTTCTTACCAACCCCATTCAACAAGTCGGAATCTTGATGGTTCAAGAGTTCTATGCCAATGCATGGATCACCAAGAACCATGACCAAAGTGTGAACCCGGATCCAAAGAATTATCTTACTATGGTTCGGGGGAAATACTTGGATTTTAGTCCGGAAAGTGTAAGGTTGGCGTTCAACTTGCCTATGATGCAAGGAGATGAACACCCTTACACTAGAAGGGTCAACTTTGATCAAAGGTTGGACCAAGCCCTCACAGTCATATGTGAAGAGGGCGCCAGATGGAAGAGAGATTCAAGAGGAAAGCCGGTTCAATTGAGAAGGCATGACCTCAAGCCCGTGGCTAGAGGATGGTTAGAGTTTATACAACGCTCAATCATTCCTACTAGCAACTGGTCCGAAGTTACCATAGAACGGGCTATCATGATTCATAGCATCATGATTGGAGAAGAAATAGAAGTTCATGAGGTTATAGCCCAAGAACTCTATAAGGTGGCGGACAAGTCCTCTACCTTGGCAAGGTTAGCCTTTCCTCATCTCATTTGTCACCTCTGTTATTCGGTTGGAGTTGACATAGAGGGAGACACCCCCATTGAGGAGGACAAGCCCATCACTAAGAAAAGGATGGAGCACACAAGAGATCCCACTCAACATGAGATCCCTGAGATTCCTCAAGGAATGCACTTTCCTCCACAAAACTATTGGGAGCAATTAAACACCTCCCTAGGAGAATTGAGTTCCAACATGGGACAACTAAGGGTGGAGCATCAAGAACACTCCATCATCCTTCATGAGATTAG
>NC_029781.3:39820604-39828155 GCF_000817695.3 Arachis duranensis
TGAATGACTGTGACGTGCTTCAAACTCCTGAAGGCGGGGCGTTAGTGACAGACGCAAAAGAATCGATGGATTCTATTCCGGCTTGACCGAGAACCGACAGCTGAATTCCGCTATGCTGTGACAGAGCATATGCAATCACTTTCACTGAGAGGATGGGAGGTAGCCACTGACAACGGTGAAACCCTTGCTTAAGCTTGCCATGGAAAGGATTAAGAAGACTTAAGCTTGCCATGGAAAGGAGTAAGAAGGATTGGATGAAGACAGTAGGAAAGCAGAGAGACGGAAGGGAAGGCATCTTCATGCGCTTATCTGAAGTTCCTACCACTGAATTACATAAGTATCTCTATCTTTACCTTTGTGTTATTTTCGTTCATCACCATATACATTTGAGTTTGCCTGACTAAGATTTACAAGATGACCATAGCTTGCTTCAATACTAACAATCTCCGTGGGATCGACCCTTACTCGCGTAAGGTTTATTACTTGGACGACCCAGTGCACTTGCTGGTTAGTTGTGCGAAGTTGTGTACTGCCATGGTATTGAACTACCAAGTTTTTGGGGTTCATGACCGGGGATTATGAGAGTTGTGAAAAAGTATTGTTCACAATTTCGCGCACTAGCGCGCTTCTCCTTTCTCAGGTTGGCTCGTCTTCTCTTTTTGCTTGCATTGTCCTACTTCCTGGTGTAGTAGGGTTTATGTTTGAGTGTATATTTGGGAAAGTTTGAACCCTTTCGCTTTTCTGTATTTTGCTGCTGCATTTTCTGGCTTTTCTTCTCTGATGTTTCCTTGGCAGTTTGAAGCTTCCTAAGGCTTTTGTATGTTGTTGTCTGATTCATTTGATTTTTGAAAAAGATTGTGCCTTTATTTGTTTTTCCGTTTGGCCGTTTGGCATGTTCTTGCTGTTGGGTGGACTGAGGTTGTAATTTGTCAGCGCTTATTTTGATGATTTTATTTGCTTTTGTTGGGATATGAAAAGATGTAGGCTTGTAGGCTTCCCTGAATCTTCTTTCTGCCGCCAAAGGATGCCCCTGGAACCTTTTGGATTGGGTCCTGGGGTTTCCTTTTCTTGCTTTTCCTTGTTTCTCTGACACCTATATGCTTTAGTTTTATGAGTTGCCTTCGTTTGTTGCCTCCGTTTATGCCCGAGTTGTTCAATTAGTGTCCGAGGTGTTTTTTGAGTAATCCAATCTTCGTTTCTTCTTGTAGGACTAGTTAACCATGTCTTTTCGCAAAAATATTGTCGAGGCGTCCTCTAAACTTCTCGAGGAAATGTCTGACTGGTTAGACTCCCTTGTGCTGTTATGTGTATCTCTGGCTAAATCGGGGTTCTGTGCGGCACTTAGAAAACACAATCGGATATGTAGTAGTGAGAATCAAGAATGCAATTATGAGTTGGTGGCACCTGACTCTGATGACCGGGTCTGCTTTTCTACTTTGACCAAGGGGGAGTGTCCTTTCTTCTACGCATATGATTTCTTTTTTAGCCAGATGGATATTACTCTTCCTTTTTCTTCCTTTGAGACCGACTTGTTGTGGTCTTGTAACGTGGCCCCCTCTCAGCTTCACCCGAATTCTTGGGGTTTTATTAAGATTTTTCAGATGGTTTGTCATGAATTCGGCAGTAAGCCCTCTTTGACTCTTTTCTTGTATTTGTTTGTGTTGACCAAACCTGGGACTACCAAAAAGAAAGCTTCTTGGATCTCTTTTAGTCGGCCCAGGGGCATAAAGTCTTCTCCATGTATGATGAGTCTTTCCGCAATTTTAAGAATTACTTTTTCAAGATCCGAGCTGTTGAAGGAGCTCGCCCTTTCTTCCTGGATGAGAATGACGAGCCTCATTTTCCTTTAGAGTGGTAGAGAAATGTAGTTGTGTCTAGGTATACCTGGGAGATGCTAGATGAGGTCGAGCATGCCTTTGTTGCTGCTTTGGAGGATATTTGGGGGGAACCTCCTCATCTTGAGACTAAGAAATTTCTAGGGGATCCGACCTTGATTCGTGCTGTGTTGGGTATTTTATAGACTGTGTTCTCCTGTCTTTGTTTTCTTGCTTTCTTTTCTGGGTATTCATAAGTCGTTTGTATTTTTCTTTGTTTTTCAGAGATGTCGAAGAATAATGACTCACTGAAGGCCTTTAAGAAGGCGAGGAAAGCTACCGCGGCTCAAAACGTCCCAGCCAAGGTGGTAGGGGAAGGGTCTTCCCAGGATTTGTCGAAGCCGTCTGTCCCGAGATCTCCTGGGTCGAGGAGGATGATCCCGACTCCTCGGGTTCGTTTGGTCGATCCGCCTCAAACTTTAGTTGGTACCTCTGCTCCTTCAATTGCTCCTTCTCCAAAAAGACCTCGGACTGTCGAGCCATTTAATTTTGGTGCTCCCGACTTTGATGCAGTTGGATTTGTGGATCAACAGATTGCTCTCTACAGTGTCATGCCTACTGACGATGTATCCATTCTTCGTCATTTGGATTATATTACCCGGAGCGGTATTACGCTGGCACACATGGGAGCGGCTCTATATCGAACTGCTCAAGATCTTTCTATTCATGCTACCAAGGCTTTTATGGAGGAGGCGAAGTCAGAGTTTGACCGAATAAAGGGTTTGAAGGAGGAGCTCGAGGTGAAGGTGTCTGAGCTGGAAAAGGAGTTGAAGGGGGAGAAGGCCCGGTCTGTTAGTCTGGCAGTTGCTGCTAAAACATAAGGAGCTGGAAAAGAGCTCGAGGATACGGCACTAAAACATAAGGATAGCTATGTTACCACTTCTAAGGAGCTGATGGGTCTTAGGGAGGAGTTGGAGTTTGCCCAAGCTGATTATGCCGAGCTCCAAGGTCATCTTGTAGGCAGTGTAACTGCTGCTTATGAGAACCTGATGGAGCAGTTCCGGATTGTTGCCCCTGATGCCAATTTGACTCTCGTTATTCTTGATAACGTAGTAAATGATAGCAAGATTGTCCCGGATGATCCCGATGATGACATTGAACCTCCTCCTGCGCCTTCTCTTAAAGCTTCTACTATGCTGGTTTCTTTAGCCCCCTCACCCGTAGTTGAGCCAGATCCTGATTATCAGATCTTGAATCGAGGCGACGAAATAGTGGATGCGGTGCCTCTCCAAACTCGCCCTCCTTTTCCCCAAGATGCTGCTACTGAGAAGCCTTTGGATCCTCTATGATTTCTCTGTCATGTTTGTGTATAGCCCGTTTTGTGGGCTTTTGAACTCTTTATCTTTGTAACTGGTGTTTTGGTGACTGTTTGGTACTTCCTTTGGTTGCTCGTTTAGCAACTTTATTTTGAAAAATAAAGTAGCTCTCGAGCTTCCAGGGCTGGTCTTTGATGGCCTCTGGAGTTTATTATCATAACTTAGTAGCTTTTATATCATGTCTGCTTGCACCCATCTTGGTACCTTAGTAGGCTGGGATTTTGTCCAACGTGATCATCTTGAATTTTTGGTTTGGTTTTGTTTGTAATCCTCCTTTTTGGACCTCGTTTAGATCTCTTTTGGGGATTTCGTTTGTAATTTCTATGTCCTGGGCCTGACTTCATGATGTCGGATCCTGTCGAGTTTGCTTGGTAACCCTCTTTCTTGGACTTTGTTCAGGTCTCTTTTTGGGGATTACCTTTGTAGCTTTACGTTTTTCTGGGCTGACTTTGTCATGTCGGGCCCTGTCGAGTTACTTGATGATCCTCTTTTTTGGACCTCGTTTTAGGTCTCTTTTAGGGATTATCTTTTGTAACTTTATCTTTCCGGGCCGACTTTGTCACGTCGGGCCCTGTCGAGTTACTTGATGATCCTCTTTTTTGGACCTTGTTTTAGGTCTCTTTCAGGGATTATCTTTTGTAACTTTTTCTTTTCGGGCCGACTTTGTCACGTCGGGCCCTGTCGAGTTACTTGATAATCCTCTTTTTTGGACCTCGTTTTAGGTCTCTTTCAGGGATTATCTTTTGTAACTTTTTCTTTCTGGGCCGACTTTGTCACGTCGGGCCCTGTCGAGTTACCTGATGATCCTCTTTTTTGGACCTCATTTTAGGTCTCCTTCAGAGATGATCTTTTGTAACTTTTTCTTTCCGGGACGACTTTGTCACGTCGGGCCCTGTTGGGTTACTTGATAATCCTCTTTTTTGGACCTCGTTTTAGGTCTCTTTTAGGGATTATCTTTTGTAACTTTTTGTAGGAGTCTGACTTCGTCATGTCGGGCTCTTCGAAGTTATAGTAATCCTCTTTTATAGGGTTGGCTAGACCTCTTTCCCGGGCTTTACTTATAACTTGGATTGTTGTGGCTGGTCCGACTTTTTATGCCGGCCAGTCTTTAAGTTATTTTATAGCAATTCATTTTATTAGGACCTCGTCAGGTCCTTTATATGGATCACTATCTATAACTTCTTGCATTATTCTGTTTTCATCTCTGCCGATTTTGTAGAATTTGGGTTTTTAACCCTCGTTTTTATCGTGATCACCCAGTGAATTCGGTTTTCACTTTCTGTCAATCTGTAGCTTTACAATTGGGCGATGAATGTTTTCAGAATAATATAACTTGAGCATTTGTAGAGAATCTAGACAAATTTTATTAAAATAAAATGCAAATATACATGAGGAGTTAATTTCCTATGTCGGGTGATTTGTAGGTCTTGGCAGGGCACCTCATTAAAAAACCTTTTTCAGGAAAAAGAGTGTGCCTTGTCCAAGATCTTTTATTATCCCTAGCTATAGTACCTTCTTAGGTTGCAGGCGTGCCATGATCTAGGAAGTTCTCGCCCGTCGAGTTCGGAAAGCTTGTAGTAGCCTTTTCCAGTACTTCTATGACTCGGAAGGGTCCTTTCCAGTTTGCTGCCAGCTTTCCTTCTCCAGGTCGAGTTGTTCCTATGTCGTTTCAGATTAGGATGAGGTCGTCTTCAGTGAAGGCCCGCTGTATTACTTTTCGGTTGTATCTGGAGGCCATTCGTCGTTTCAACGCTTCTTCCTCATCTGAGCTCTTTCTCAGATTTCTGGAAGTAAGTTGAGCTCTTCCCTTTGGAGTTGGGAATTAGCTTTTTCACTATAATGGATTACTCTGGGTGATCCTTCTTCTACCTCCACTGGGATCATTGCCTCCATTCCACAAGCTAATCGGAAAGGTGACTCCTTTGTCGTGGAATGTGGAGTCGTTCGATATGCCCATAGGACTTGTGGGAGTTCTTCGGCCCAGGCTCCCTTTGCATCCTGTAATCTTCATTTTAAACCTACTAATATAACTTTTTTAGTGGCTTCAGCTTGCCCATTCGCTTGGAGGTGCTCAATAAAGGTGAATTGTTGTTTAATATTTAGGTCAGCCGCTAGTTTTCTGAAGCATGCGTCTGTGAACTCGGTATCATTGTCTGTAGTGATGGAGTGTGGAACTCCAAACCTTGTGATGATATTTCTATATAGGAATTTCTGACTTCTTTGAGCTGTGGCGTTAGCTAGGGGTTCTGCCTTGATCCATTTTGTGAAGTAGTCTATTCCTACTATGAGAAATTTGACTTGTCTTGATCCTTGAGGAAAAGGTCCGAGGAGATCGAGTCCCCATTTTGCGAATGGCTAAGGTGAGGTTACGCCGATGAGTTCTTCTAGCGGAGTGGTGTGGATGTTGGCATGCTTTTGACATGGCGAACATGTGCTTACGAATTCTGTGTCTTCTTTTTGTAGGGTTGGCCAATAGAATCCTGCCCGTAGTACTTTTTTGGCGAGTGCTTGCGCTCCGAGGTGATTGCCACAAATGCCACTGTGTACTTCTTCTAAGATATCCTTAGTGTTGGAAGTTGGCACGCATTTTAGCAATGGTGTTGAAATCCCTCTTTTGTATAAAGTATTATTTATGATGGTATAGTATTGTGCTTCCCATTTTAACCTCTTTGCCTCTTTCTCATCTGTAGGGAGGGCCTCCGTTGTGAGGTAATTAATTATGGGGGTCATCCATCCCTGATCGCGATCTGTTATGGCTAGGACCTTTTCTTCTTCTGAGATTGATGGCTTCAGTAGAATTTCTTGGATAAGGCTTCTATTGTTGCCTCCTGGTTTGGTGCTGACTAGTTTCAAGAGTGCATCAGCCCGGGCATTCTGTTCTCGGGGTATGTGTCAAATCTCATACTCTCCGAGTTGTCCGAGCTGTTCCCTGGTTTAAGGTACTTTTTTATAGTGGGATCTTTGGCTTGGTAACTACCTGTTATTTGTGAAGTGACTACCTGTGAGTCGCTGAAGATGATAAGTTTTGAGCTCCGACCTCCCTAGCCAGCTTCAAACCAGCTAGTAGTGCTTCATATTCCGCTTGATTGTTTGAGGCAGGGAACCCAAATTTGAGGGAGAGTTCGATCTGGGTCCCCTGGTCGCCTTCATATATTATGCTTGCGCCACTTCCCGTTTTATTTGAGGAGCCGTCCACGTATAGATTCCATTCTGTGGGGATTTCCGGTGTGTCCATAAATTCTGTAATGAAGTCGGCCAGATATTGAGATTTGATGGCCGTCCGAGCTTCGAATTGAATGTCAAATTCGAAGAGCTCGACTGCCGATTGCAAGATTCTACCTGCCAAGTCTGTTTTCTGTAAGATTCTTTTTATGGGCTGGTTGGCCCGAATTTTAATGGTGTGAGACTGGAAATATGGGCGAAGTCGTCGAGATGTTATTATGAGAGTGTAAACAAACTTTTCTATTTTCTGGTAGTTCTGCTCGGACCCTTATGTAATCCGAAAAAACTTTGTTCATTAATCTTTGGTAAGTGGCTCCCACATTTTTGAGACCAAAGGGCATAACAATGTCGCAGTAATTTACCTTTTGGGTTAAGAAAGAGGTTTTTTCTTGGTCGGGTGGGTACATTTGGATTTGGTTATATCCCGAGTATGCGTCCATAAGGATCTTTCGGGCAAGCTTTGTTGTGATCGGTATAGTCGGTGCACATTCTCCACTTTCCATTTGACTTTTTTACCAAAACGACATTAGCAAGCCATAGCGGGTATTTAACTTCTCTTATGAAGCCTGCTTCTAGTAGAGCTCGTACCTGTTCTTCCACCGCTTGAGAGCGTTCTGGTCCTAGCTTTCTGCGCCTTTGTTGTACCGGCCGAGATCCTGGGTAGACTGCTAACTTGTGGCACATTAGTATGGGATCTATGCCTGGCATGTCTACGGCCTTCCATGCAAAGAGGTCAGCATTTTCGTGTAGGAACTGTATGAGTGATTCTTTTATGTCCCTTTTTAGGAGTGTACCGATGTTGGTTGTTTTGTCCGGTGTGTTCCCGATCTGGATTTTCTCTATTTCTCCTTCAGGTTGTGGGCGGAGCTCCTCCCGCCTCCAAACTCCACCGAGCTCGATTGTGTGGAATTCTTCTCCTCTGCCTCTGAGGTTTAGACTTTCGTTGTAACAACGGCGCGCCATCTTCTGATCTGCCTTTATTGTGGCTATTCTTTCTGCGGTTGGGAACTTCATGCATAGATGCGGAGTCGAGACTATTGCGCCGAGTTGATTTAACGTTGTCCGACCTATTAGCGCATTGAAGGCTGAGCTTACATCAACGATGATGTAATCTATTTTGAGTGTTCTTGATTGACTTC
>NC_029781.3:39829700-39833111 GCF_000817695.3 Arachis duranensis
GATGTAATCTATTTTGAGTGTTCTTGCTGACTTCCCTGTCCAAAAGTTGTGTGGAGCGGGATGTATCCCATTGGTTGAACCGGGGTATCTCCTAACCCGAACAGGCTGTCCGGATATGCTCTGAGTTCTTTTTCTTCCAAGCCGAGTTTGTCAAAGGCGGTCTTGAATAAAATATCGGCAGAGCTCCCCTGATCTATCAATGTGCGGTAAAGATTTGTGTTTTCCAGTATAATAGTGATGACCATGGGATTCTCATGCCCTAATGTGACACCGGATGCGTCTTCCTTGGTAAAAGTGATCACTGGGATGTCAGGTGTTTCTTTCTTTTCTGCGACGTGGTATACGTCTTTGAGATGTCTTTTGCGGGATGATTTGGAGATTCCTCTTGCAGCGAATCCATCGTGTATCATGTGGACATGTCTTTCTGACGTCCGGGATGATCGCGCGGTTGGTTCAACGTCTTCTATTCTTCTTCTTTTCCTTTGTTCATCAACACGGATGGCCAGGTATCGATCTAGCATTCCTTCTCGTACGAGCTTTTCTATGACATTTTTTAAGTCGAAACACTCATTGGTGGAGTTCCCGCAGATCCGATGGTATTCACAATATTCAGCCCGGTTTCCTCCTTCTTTTTTGCCTTTGAGTGGTCGAGCTGGTGGTATTCTTTCTGTGTTGCAAACCTCTCTGTAGACATCCACAAGAGACACCTGAAGAGGGGTGTAATTGTGGTATTTTTTATTTTCTCTCCATGTCGATCTTCCTTTTTTCTGGAATCTTTGTCTTTATCCCGAGGGGTGAACCCTGCTTTTGAGGTCTCTCATAATCGGGAGTTTTTCTCCATGTTGATGTACTTTTCCGCTCGCTCCTGCACCTCGTTCAGAGATGTGGGGTACTTCTTTGATATGGATTGACTAAAAGTCCCTTCTCGTAGGCCATTAATGAGATCCATGATGGCAGCTTCTGTTGGAAGGTTTTGTATATCCATGCATGCTTTGTTGAATCTCTCCATGTAGTTACGCAGGGTTTCCCGCTCTCCTTGTCTGATTCCTAGTAAGCTCGGGGCATGTTTAGCTTTGTCCTTTTGGATGGAGAATCTGGCCAAGAATTTTTTAGCCATGTCGTCGAAACTTGAGATGGACCTAGGAGGGAGATTGTCGAACCATCTAATTGCTATTTTTGTTAAAGTAGTTGGAAAGGCTTTGCAACGAACTGCATCTGAGGCATCGACAAGGTACATTCTGCTTCTGAAGTTGCTGAGATGATGGCTGGGATCTGTAGTACCGTCATATAAGGTCATGTCTAGGAGTTTAAAGTCCTTTGGGATTTTTGTCTTCATGATTTCTTTGGTGAATGTGTCTTGCTCCTTTCGTGCGTTATCTTCAGAAATGGATCGGTTGGCTTTCATCTTGACATCGGCTTCAAGTTTTAGAAGTTTGGTTTTCAGTTTCCGGCGTCGCCTTATTTCTCTTTGTAGATCCTTCTCGGCCTCTCGTTGACGTAGAACGTCTTCCTCAAGTTGTTTTAACCGATCTTGAAATTCCTCCAGGGCTCCCTCGTTTGGGGAGTTCTTATTGTTGATTTGGGGAGTATCATTTGGTGTTGTGTTCGCGTTTTTATGTGGCGTTCTTTCTTCTAGATCTGAGGTGTGATCATTGTCATGGTCGTCTGCCATGGTAATGGGATGACTTCCTGGGTCCCCGGCAACGGCGCCAATGTTCCGAGGGTTACCTGAAACTAGAGGTCGATCTCGGACGAGAACTTCTATGCTGGTCGGAGCTGCAGAGTCCGATCTAATGATGGTGGTCAAAGTCGCTGTGTCCGACTTGTTGGACTTGGTGATGATGCTGATCCTTCATCCCCGGAGGGTGGGGGTACCTACAAGGGACTCCGATGCTTAAGTTAACAAGGGTATTAAGCAGGTATTGAGTAGAATCAGAGTTTGAGTTATACCTGGGTGCTCCAGTGTATTTATAATGGCATAGGGTGACCTTCTAAGATAAGTTAGTTATCTTATCTTATCTTTATCTTATCTTCAAGTGAGGTAATCTTTATCTTCAAGGGAACCGCCCTTCTCTCTGCAGGCTTGGGCTGCCTTAAGATTTGGAGCGTGTTCCTCTATTTGGGCCCTTCTTTGGGCTTTCTTGGTGACCTGGCCGAGCTCTTTGGAAAGAGGTCGGGTTGCCTTGACCTGAAGAGGTCGGTCGCTTTGTCTGTCAAACATCCCGGGTCGGACAGCTCGACCCAGGGTATGAACACTAACCAAAACAACTTAGGAAAAATCAGAAATTAGCTTGGACAAATATGGATACCACTCAGACTAAAGTGCACAACAACAAAAGGAAAACCCCAGGACTCAAACCAAAGGTCCAGGGGCATACTTTTGAGGCAGTAACAGAGCAAGATTTTTGGAAAAACTATCGCCTACATCCCGACATCCATTGATAAACCCCGATTTCGTGGTTTATCTTATGCTTATTTTAGGGGATTTATTCACCTTTTCCCACATTTATTCAATAAAATAGCATGGTTTTGTAATTCTCCCGTGAATTGTGCTTAAGTGTAAAAACATGCTTTTTAGGCCCTTAAATTGGTAATTTTAACTCACTTTAATTCCATTCGAAGCCTTGATGTGTTTGTTGAGTGATTTCAGGTTCATAAGGCAAGTATTGGATGGAAGAAATGAGGAGAAAAGCATGTAAAGTGGAGAATGCATGAGAAAACAAGAATTAGGAATGCATTGATGGGCGCGCACGCGTACAGGGCACGCACGCGCAAAAGTGATTTTGCATAGAGACACGCACACGTACATGACGCGTCCGTGCGGATGAAGAAATAGCCAATCAACGCGCACGCGCACATGGCGCGTACACGCCGCTACTCACACGTGACTCACTTAAAGGCAAAATGTTGGGGGCGATTTCTGAGCAGCCCATGCCACATTCCAACCTGTTTCTGAGTGTATTTCATGCAGAATTAAAGCCCAAGCAAAGAGGGAGAAATTGTTTGGTAGTATAGCATCATGTAGGTTAGTTTCTAGAGAGAGAAGCTCCCTCTTTTCTCTAGAATTATGTTAGGTTAGCTTAATTCCATCTTAGATCTAGGTTTTGATTATTGTTCTCATCTTATTTCATCTACAATTTCTTGTTTCTACACTTTCATTCTCTTTGTTTATAATGTTAATTTTACTTTTATGCTCTCTTTTATGTTGATGAACTCTTGTTGGATTTGGATCTTTTCTTTAATACAAATCAATATTGATGTTCTTTTAATGTTGATTTGAGTTGTGATCTTACTTTCTGTTTTGAGGGTTACCTGACACTGTAGATCGATGTCGGATGAGATCTTTGGTGCTAATCGGAGATGCGTGTCTGACTTGTTGGACTGGCAATGCTACTGATCCTTCGTCACCGA
>NC_029781.3:39833628-39834204 GCF_000817695.3 Arachis duranensis
TTTAATCTGCCTAACTGAGATTTGCAAGGTGACCATAGCTTGCTTCATACCAACAATCTCTGTGGGATCGACCCTTACTCACGTAAGGTTTATTACTTGGACGACCCAGTACACTTGCTGGTTAGTTGAACGGAGTTGTGAATTTAACCAAGAGCCACAATAGTTTTTGTGTACATACCAAAGAGCCAATATCAAGGATCACAATTTCGTCCACCAAGTTTTTGGCGCCGTTGCCGAGGATTGTTCGAGTATGGACAACTGACGGTTCATCTTGTTGCTCAGATTAGGTAATTTTCTTTTCAAAAATCTTTTTCAAAAATTTTTCTTTTATTTTTCGTTTTTACAAACTTTATTTTCGAAAAAAGTAATAAAAATACAAAAAAAATTAGAAAATCATAAAAATCAAAAATATTTTGCGTTTCTTGTTTGAGTCTTGAGTCAATTTTTAAGTTTGGTGTAAATTGCATGCCTTAAAAATTTTTCTTGCATTTTTCGAAAAAATTCATGCATTCATAATGTTCTTCATGATCTTCAAGTTGTTCTTGACAAGTCTTCTTGTTTGATCTTGATGATTTC
>NC_029781.3:39834350-39835439 GCF_000817695.3 Arachis duranensis
ATTTTTCAAAATTATGTTCTTGATGTTCATCATGATCTTCAAAGTGTTCTTGGTGTTCATCTTGACATTCATAGTGTTCTTGCATGCATCTTGTGTCTTGATCCAAAATTTTCATGTTTTGGGTCATTTTTATGTTTTTCTTTAAAAATTCAAAAATCAAAAAAATATCTTTTCCTTATTCTCCTCCAAATTTTCGAAATTTTGGGTTGACTTGGTCAAAAATTTTTAAAATTAGTTGTTTCTTACAAGTCAAGTCAAAATTTCAATTTTAAAAATCTTATCTTTTCAAAATCTTTTTCAAAAATCATATCTTTTTCGTTTTTTATAATTTTCGAAAATTTCAAAAATCTTTTTCTTATCTTTTATATCTAATTTTCGAAAATTAACTAACAAGTAATGTGATTGGTTCAAAAATTTGAAGTTTGTTACTTTCTTGTTAAGAAAGGTTCAATCTTTAAGTTCTAGAATCTTCTCTTGTAGTTTCTTGTTAGTTAAGTAATTTTAAAAATTAAATCTTTTTCAAAATATCTTTTTCTTAAAAATCTTTTTATCTTTTATCTTATCTTTTTCAAAATTTTATCTTTTTCAAATTTGATTTCAAAACTTTTTTTTTTAAATCTGATTTCAAAATATCTTATCTAACCTCCTATCTTCTTATCTTTTTAAATTTTTTTCAAAATTTGATTTCAAATCTTTTTCAAATCAACTAACTAACTTTTTGTTTGTTTCTTATCTTTTTCAAAACCAACTAACTACTTATCCCTCTCTAAGTTTCGAAAATTCTCCCTCTCTTTTTCAAAAATTCTTTTTATTTTAAATTTTAATTTTAATTATATTTTGTCTTTGATTTTCGAAAATTACTAACCTCTTTTTCAAAAAATTATTTTCGAATTTTTCTCCCTCTCTTCTCTTCTTCTATTTAATTAATTAATTACTAACACTTCTCTTCACCTCTCTACATCTACGAATCCGAACTTCTTATATCTCTTGTGTTTGGATTCTTCCACCCCTTTCTTCTTCTACTAACATAAAGGAATCTCTATACTGTGACATAGAGGATTCCTCTTTCTTTTCTTGTTTTCTTCTCTT
>NC_029781.3:39835749-39835916 GCF_000817695.3 Arachis duranensis
ACAAGCAGCTGACCAAAAGATGTCCATCTGACATGTTTTCAGAATGGACCCTATTAGATATATTCTATTATGGTCTCTCTGCATTTTCGAAAATGTCATTGGACCATTCTGCAGGTGGATCTATTCACCTGAAGAAAACGCCTGAAGAGGCTCAAGAACTCATTGAT
>NC_029781.3:39835981-39836600 GCF_000817695.3 Arachis duranensis
GTACTAGAGAGGTAGCTTCTGAAGAAGCTTATGATCCTGAGAACCCTGCCATGGCAGAGGTTAATTACTTAGGTGAACCTTATGGAAACACCTATAACTCATCATGGAGAAATCATCCAAATTTCTCATGGAAGGATCAACAAAAGCCTCAACAAGGTTTTAACAATGGTGGACGCAATAGGCTGAATAATAGTAAGCCATATCCATCATCTTCTCAGCAACAGACAGAGAACTCTGAACAAAATACTTCTAATTTAGCAAATATAGTCTCTGATCTATCAAAGGCCACTTTTAGTTTCATGAATGAAACAAGATCCTCCATTAGAAATCTGGAGGCACAAGTGGGCCAGCTGAGTAAGAAAGTTATTGAAACTCCTCCCAGTATTCTTCCAAGCAATACAGAAGAAAATCCAAAAGGAGAGTGCAAGGCCATTGATTTAATCAAAGTGGCCGAATGCACTAGGGAGGAGGAGGACGAAAACCCCAGTGAGGAAGACCTCCTGGGACATCCTCCAAGCAAGAAGGAGTTTCCTATTAAGGATCCAAAGGAATCTGAGGCTCATCTAGAGACCATAGAGATTCCATTAAATCTCCTTCTGCCATTCATGAGTTCTGAAGA
>NC_029781.3:39836882-39838593 GCF_000817695.3 Arachis duranensis
GGGTCAGGGATAAATCTTATGCCACTCTCTGTAATGGAGAAGCTGGGGATTATTGAGGTACAACCTGCCTTGTTCTCATTACAATTGGCAGACAAGTCAGTGAGACAAGCTTATGGAATAGTAGAGGACGTGCTAGTAAAGGTTGAAGGCCTTTACATCGCTGCTGATTTCATAATCTTAGACACTAGGAAGGAAGATGATGAATGCATCATCCTAGGAAGACCTTTCCTAGCCACAGCAGGAGCTGTGATAGATGTCAATAGAGGTGAGTTAGTCCTTCAATTGAATGGGGACTACCTTGTGTTTAAGGCACATGGCCATCCCTCTGTGACAAAAGAGAGTAAGCATGAAGAGCTTCTCTCAGTTCAAAGTCAAGAAGAACCCACACATTCAAACTCTAAGTTTGGTGTTGTGAGGCCACAACCAAACTCTAAGTTTGGTGTTAAGATCCCATATCCAAACTCTAAGTTTGGTGTGGACAACTATACAACATTGACCTGATCACCTTGAGGCTCCATGAGAGCCACTGTCAAGCTATTGACATTAAAGAAGCACTTGTTGGGAGGCAACCCAATTTTATTTATCTAATTTTATTTTATTTTGTTTTTTTGTTATTTTTATGTTTAATTAGGTACATGATCATGAGGAGTCACGAAAAAATCAAAAAAATTAAAAACAGAGTCAAAAACAGAAGAAAAAAATTTTCACCCTGGAGGTAGCGCAGACTGGCGTTCAACGCCAGTAAGATGCATCTGGCTGCCGTTCAACGCCAGAACAGAGCACCATTCTGGCGCTGAACACCAGAAACAAGCAACAACCTGGCGTTTAACGCCAGGAATGTGCACACAGAGGATAAACTGGCGCTGAACGCCAGAAACAAGCATGAAACTGGCGTTCAACGCCAGAACCATGCATTACATGGGCGTTGAACGCCCAGAACGTGCATCAATGGGCGTTTGAACGCCAGAATGATGCACCAAGGCATTTTACATGCCTATATGGTAAAGGAATGGTATTTCTTTTCACCTCAGGATCTGTGGACCCCACAGGATCCCTACCTCAGGATCTGTGGACCCAACAGGATCCCCACCTACCATATTCCCACCTTACCTCCTAATCCTATTTTTGTGATTTGAATTCCCCATGTCACAATTCCCAATCTTCTTCATCAATCACCTCAATTCCTCTTCCCAATTACCCCATTCACCATTCACATCAACCTCCTCTTCCCCATAAACCCCACCTACCTCCATAAAATTCAAATTCACTTTCCCACCCATTCCCACCCAAATTGGCCGAACCTTTACCCTCCCCTCTCCCTATAAATACCCTTCCCCTCTTCTTCATTTTCACACCTCACAAACCCACATTCTCCCACATAGCCGAACCACCTCTTCTCCCTCTCTTCCCTATTCTCTTCTTCTACTACTACTTTTCTTTTCTTTCTTGCTCGGGGGCGAGCAAAATTTTAAGTTTGGTGTGGTAAAAGCATAAGCTTTTTGTTTTTCCATTACCATCAATGGTACCTAAGGCCGGAGTATCCTCTAGAAAAGGGAAAGGGAAGACAAAAGCTTCCACCTCCGAGTCATGGGAGAAGGAGAGATTCATCTGCAAGAGCCATCAAGACCACTTCTATGATGTTGTGGCAAAAAAGAAGGTGATCCCCGAGGTCCCTTTCAAACTCAAAAAGAATGAGTATCCGGAAATCCGA
>NC_029781.3:39838835-39839921 GCF_000817695.3 Arachis duranensis
CTATGATGCAAGGAGATGAACGCCCCTACACTAGAAGGGTCAACTTTAATCAAAGGTTGGACCAAGTCCTTATGGACATATGTGTGGAAGGAGCTCAGTAGAGAATAGACTCCAAAGGCAAGCCAGTTCAACTAAGAAGACTGGATCTCAAGCCTGTGGCTAGAGGATGGTTGGAGTTCATTCAAAGATCCATCATCCCTACTAGCAACCGATCTGAAGTTACTGTGGATCGGGCCATCATGATCCATAGCATCATGATAGGAGAGGAAGTGGAAGTTCATGAGGTCATCTCCAATGAACTCTACAAAATAGCCGACAAGTCCTCACCCATGGCACGGCTAGCCTTCCCTCACCTTATTTGCCATCTATGTTACTCAGCTGGAGTCATCATAGATGGAGATGTCTCCATTGAAGAAGACAAGCCCATCACCAAGAAAAGGATGGAGCAAACAAGAGAAGTTCCTCACGGCCCTCAAGAAGAACATGAGGAAGTTCATCATCAACAAATGCCTCAAGGAATGCACTTTCCTCCCAACAACTATTGGGAGCAACTCAACACTTCTTTAGAAGGTTTGAGTCACAATTAAGGGTGGAACATCATGAGCACTCCATCATTCTCCAAGAAATAAGAGAAGATCAAAGAGCAATGAGGGAGGAGCAACAAAGACAAGGAAGGGACATAGAAGAGTTTAAGGACATTTTTGGTCCTTCAAGAAGAAGACGCCACTAAAAGGTGGATTCATTCCTTGTTCTTTATTTCTTTCTGTTTTCGGTTTTTAGTATTGTGTTTTGTGTCTCTACTTCATGATCATTAGTATGTAACCATGCCTTAAAGCTATGAATAAAATCCATTAGTCTTTCACCTCTCTTAAATGAAAAATGTTTTAATTCAAAAGAACAAGAAGTACATGAATTTCGAATTTATCCTTGAATTTAATTTAATTATATTGATGTGGTGGCAATACTTTTTGTTTTCTGAATGAATAATTGAATAGTGCATATTTTTGATCTTGTTGTTTATGAATGTTAAAACTGTTGGCTCTTGAAAGAATGATGAACAAAGAGAAATGTTATTGATGAACTGAG
>NC_029781.3:39841591-39847668 GCF_000817695.3 Arachis duranensis
TGAAAGTAGCCACAGCTGATGGTGAACCCCTATACAAAGCTTGCCATGGAAAGGAGTAAGAAGGATTGAGTAGAAGCAGTAGGAGAGCAGGCGTCCTTGAGCCATGCAGCATCTCCATTCACTTATCTGAAATTCCCACCAATGAATCTGCATAAGTCTTCTATCCTTTTTATAATCTATTTTCTTATCTTTATTTTCGAAACCCATAAACCATTTTAATCTGCCTGACTGAGATTTGCAAGGTGACCATAGCTTGCTTCATACCAACAATCTCTGTGGGATCGACCCTTACTCACGTAAGGTTTATTACTTGGACGACCCAGTACATTTGCTGGTTAGTTGAACGGAGTTGTGAATTTAACCAAGAGCCACAATAGTTTTTGTGTACATACCAAAGAGCCAATATCAAGGATCACAATTTCGTCTACCAACTTCCCTTTCCAAAAGTTGTGTGGAGCAGGATGTATCCCATTGGTTGAACCGGGGTATCTCCTAACCCGAACAGGCTGTCCGGATATGCTCTGAGTTCTTTTTCTTCCAAGCCGAGTTTGTCAAAGGCGGTCTTGAATAAAATATCGGCAGAGCTCCCCTGATCTATCAATGTGTGGTAAAGATTTGTGTTTTCCAGTATAATAGTGATGACCATGGGATTCTCATGCCCTAATGTGACACCGGATGCATCTTCCTTGGTAAAAGTGATCACTGGGATGTCAGGTGTTTCCTTCTTTTCTGCGATGTGGTATACGTCTTTGAGATGTCTTTTGCGGGATGATTTGGAGATTCCTCCTACAGCGAATCCATCGTGTATCATGTGCACATGTCTTTCTGACGTCCGGGATGATCGCGCGGTTGGTTCAACGTCTTCTATTCTTCTTCTTTTCCTTTGTTCATCAACACGGATGGCCAGGTATCGATCTAGCATTCCTTCTCGTACGAGCTTTTCTATGACATTTTTTAAGTCGAAACACTCATTGGTGGAGTTCCCGCAGATCCGATGGTATTCACAATATTCAGCCCGGTTTCCTCCTTCTTTTTTGCCTTTGAGTGGTCGAGCTGGTGGTATTCTTTCTGTGTTGCAAACCTCTCTGTAGACATCCACAAGAGACACCCGAAGAGGGGTGTAATTGTGGTATTTTTTATTTTCTCTCCATGTCGATCTTCCTTTTTTCTGGAATCTTTGTCTTTATCCCGAGGGGTGAACCCTGCTTTTGAGGTCTCTCATAATCGGGAGTTTTTCTCCATGTTGATGTACTTTTCCGCTCGCTCCTGCACCTCGTTCAGAGATGTGGGGTACTTCTTTGATATGGATTGACTAAAAGTCCCTTCTCGTAGGCCATTAATGAGATCCATGATGGCAGCTTCTGTTGGAAGGTTTTGTATATCCATGCATGCTTTGTTGAATCTCTCCATGTAGTTACGCAGGGTTTCCCGCTCTCCTTGTCTGATTCCTAGTAAGCTCGGGGCATGTTTAGCTTTGTCCTTTTGGATGGAGAATCTGGCCAAGAATTTTTTAGCCATGTCGTCGAAACTTGAGATGGACCTAGGAGGGAGATTGTCGAACCATCTAATTGCTATTTTTGTTAAAGTAGTTGGAAAGGCTTTGCAACGAACTGCATCTGAGGCATCGACAAGGTACATTCTGCTTCTGAAGTTGCTAAGATGATGGCTGGGATCTGTAGTACCGTCGTATAAGGTCATGTCTAGGAGTTTAAAGTCCTTTGGGATTTTTGTCTTCATGATTTCTTTGGTGAATGTGTCTTGCTCCTTTCGTGCGTTATCTTCAGAAATGGATCGGTTGGCTTTCATCTTGACATCGGCTTCAAGTTTTAGAAGTTTGGTTTTCAGTTTCCGGCGTCGCCTTATTTCTCTTTGTAGATCCTTCTCGGCCTCTCTTTGACGTAGAACTTCTTCCTCAAGTTGTTTTAACCGATCTTGAAATTCCTCCAGGGCTCCCTCGTTTGGGGAGTTCTTATTGTTGATTTGGGGAGTATCATTTGGTGTTGTGTTCGCGTTTTTATGCAACGTTCTTTCTTCTAGATCTGAGGTGTGATCATTGTCATGGTCGTCTGCCATGGTAATGGGATGACTTCCTGGTTCCCAGACAACGGCGCCAATGTTCCGAGGGTTACCTGAAACTAGAGGTCGATCTCGGACGAGAACTTCTATGCTGGTCGGAGCTGCAGAGTCCGATCTGATGATGGTGGTCAAAGTCGCTGTGTCCGACTTGTTGGACTTGGTGATGATGCTGATCCTTCATCCCCGGAGGGTGGGGGTACCTACAAGGGACTCCGATGCTTAAGTTAACAAGGGTATTAAGCAGGTATTGAGTAGAATCAGAGTTTGAGTTATACCTGGGTGCTCCAGTGTATTTATAATGGCATAGGGTGACCTTCTAAGATAAGTTAGTTATCTTATCTTATCTTTATCTTATCTTCAAGTGAGGTAATCTTTATCTTCAAGGGAACCGCCCTTCTCTCTGCAGGCTTGGGCTGCCTTAAGATTTGGAGCGTGTTCCTCTATTTGGGCCCTTCTTTGGGCTTTCCTGGTGACCTGGCCGAGCTCTTTGGAAAGAGGTCGGGTTGCCTTGACCTGAAGAGGTCGGTCGCTTTGTCTGTCAAACATCCTGGGTCGGACAGCTCGACCCAGGGTATGAACACTAACCAAAACAACTTAGGAAAAATCAGAAATTAGCTTGGACAAATATGGATACCACTCAGACTAAAGTGCACAACAACAAAAGGAAAACCCCAGGACTCAAACCAAAGGTCCAGGGGCATCCTTTTGAGGCAGTAACAGAGCAAGATTTTCGGAAAAACTATCGCCTACATCCCGACATCCATTGATAAACCCCGATTTCGTGGTTTATCTTATGCTTATTTTAGGGGATTTATTCACCTTTTCCCACATTTATTCAATAAAATAGCATGGTTTTGTAATTCTCCCGTGAATTGTGCTTAAGTGTAAAAACATGCTTTTTAGGCCCTTAAATTGGTAATTTTAACTCACTTTAATTCCATTCGAAGCCTTGATGTGTTTGTTGAGTGATTTCAGGTTCATAAGGCAAGTATTGGATGGAAGAAATGAGGAGAAAAGCATGTAAAGTGGAGAATGCATGAGAAAACAAGAATTAGGAATGCATTGATGGGCGCGCACGCGTACAGGGCACGCACGCGCAAAAGTGATTTTGCATAGAGACACGCACACGTACATGACGCGTCCGCGCGGATGAAGAAATAGCCAATCAACGCGCACGCGCACATGGCGCGTACACGCCGCTACTCACACGTGACTCACTTAAAGGCAAAATGTTGGGGGCGATTTCTGAGCAGCCCATGCCACATTCCAACCTGTTTCTGAGTGTATTTCATGCAGAATTAAAGCCCAAGCAAAGAGGGAGAAATTGTTTGGTAGTATAGCATCATGTAGGTTAGTTTCTAGAGAGAGAAGCTCCCTCTTTTCTCTAGAATTATGTTAGGTTAGCTTAATTCCATCTTAGATCTAGGTTTTGATTATTGTTCTCATCTTATTTCATCTACAATTTCTTGTTTCTACACTTTCATTCTCTTTGTTTATAATGTTAATTTTACTTTTATGCTCTCTTTTATGTTGATGAACTCTTGTTGGATTTGGATATTTTCTTTAATGCAAATCAATATTGATGTTCTTTTAATGTTGATTTGAGTTGTGATCTTACTTTCTGTTTTGAGGGTTACCTGACACTGTAGATCGATGTCGGATGAGATCTTTGGTGCTAATCGGAGATGCGTGTCTGACTTGTTGGACTGGCAATGCTACTGATCCTTCGTCACCGAAGGGTGGTGGTACCTGCAAGGGACTCTGATGCTTAAGTTAGCAAGGGTATTAAGCAGGTTTTTAGTAGAATCAGAGTATGAGTTATACCTGGATGCTCCAGTGTATTTAAAATGGTGTAGAGCGACCTTCTTAGATAAGATAAGTTAGTTATCTTATCTTATCTTTTATCTTTTGAACGAGGTCATCTTATCTTCAGGGGAACCACCCTTTCTCTCTGTAGGCTTAGGCTGCCTTAGGTTTCGGGGTGTGATCCTCTATTTGGGCCCTTTTCTAGGCTTTTCTGGTGATCTGACCGAGCTCTTTGAGAAGAGGTCGGATTGTCCTGACCTGAAGAGGTCGGTCGCTTTATTGTCAGGCATCCCGGGTCGGACAATCTTGAACTGGTGTATGAATAGTGCCCCTGCTCGAGCTCGATTTTTATTTTGGAGGTCGAGTCTTAGTTTTAGGACTTCGAACCTTCTCAGGTGGAACCGAACTCGAGCATTTTGTCGATTTTACCTTTGTAGAGTTCCTTTTTGAATGCGGAACGTTTCTTCTCTCGTTTCCTCTGAAAGTGTGCGCTTTTGTATTAGTGTCCTGGCCTTGGGAATGCGCAAGGGTTTTTATTGCCCTCATTAATTTGTTTTTTATGCTCTGTTTCTCTTGGCTTTTACTTTGAATTTTATTCTCAAGAAATGGTTTTCTCTTCTCTTGCTTTTTTGCTGTGACTTCCCTTTTTCTTCTCTCCTTCTGTTTTTGTTTGAAAACTTGCATTTTTCCATTTCTCTTGTGACGCCGCTTGGTAACTGTTGGCGCTTTTGCTTCAAGGAATCATCTTTTCATCGCTTCGTCCTTCAGCCTTTTCGAAGCTTTTCTCCAGGTTGGTTTCTACTTTATGCTCCCTTACTTTCTTTTGTTGCTTTGCCTTTCAGTTTTTGATAAAGCTTTTGATTTTTTCTTAAATACATGCTAGGAAGTTTGATTCTCTTCGTATCACTGTTCGCCTATTTTTATTGTGAGGGTGGTTTTCTTGCTTTGAAATGGTCCCTCTGTATTCTAGGGTTTACACTACTTGTTTTTCCTCTTTTATGAACTGCATGAACCTGCTTATTTTCCTGGAAGATTGCTCCTTTGATGTTTTTCGTTTTGTTGATGAATCCCATAAAAGGATTTTTTTGACGGCTTGTTTTGATTTTCTCGCGTTGTTTTGCTTTTTGTTTGTTGGTAAGCTAGGACTGTGAGTTTGGAAGGTACCTGTTTTGCTGGCTTTCTGGGGTAATGACTCAATATTTTTTTGGGATATTGCTTTTTGAGAAAGGGTTTCTCTTTGTTGTTGCTATGGGTTTTGTCGGGACGTTTATTCTTGTAGGTTTTCCTGAATCCTTGTTTCCTGATTACCTCTAAAGGATGCCCCTGGATCTTTTTAGTGTAGGTCTTGGGGCTTTCTTTTGTTGTTTGTACTGTGCTGGACTATGCTGGCTGAGTTGCTTTGATTTTGTTTGAGATGTTTTTTCAGTAATCCAATCTCCTTTTTTGTTTGTAGGACTAGTTTGCCATGTCTTCTCGCAAAAATATTGTAGAGACGTCTTATAAGGTCCCTGAGGGGTTCTCCGATTGGTTGGACTCCCTTGTTTTGATGTGTGTTTCTATGGTAAATGCTGAATTCTGTGTGGAGCTTACGAAACATCACTGTCTCTGTAAGAGTGGAGATCAAGAGAGGAATTATGAATTGGTGGTACCTGATTTGGAAGAGAGGGTTTGTTTTCCTGTCCTCCCTGACTCCGAGGAGAGGGTTTGCTTCCCTGTCCTGACCCAGGGGGAGCGCCCTTTCTTTTATGCTTACGACTATTTTTTCAGCCAGTTGGACATCACTTTTCCCTTTACTTCGTTTGAGACCGACTTGTTGTGGTCGTGTAATGCAGCTCCGTCCCAGTAATGACAAGTCATCATATACCCATTTTTCAAGCTAATTTCACTTGTTTTATTAGTTTTTATGCACTTTCTTGCATCCTAAGTAAGTGATTTGGAATGAAAATGCATAACTTCTTTAAATCAAGCAACTACCATTAAATTGATACTAACTCATAAGGTTTAAGCTAAATTTAATTGATTTTTAATTGATTTATAAGCCTTGTGAATTTAGTGCTACTTTGAGTGGTTGTTTTGGTTTATTGTAGGTGAAGAAAAGAAGAAAAGAGGAAGCATGGCTTAAGAAAGCGTGGCCCAAGGAGAAAAGAGTGTGGCGCATGGAAGGGAGGAAGCAAACATTGCCCTCCACAAGGGCA
>NC_029781.3:39848108-39848897 GCF_000817695.3 Arachis duranensis
ATCCAAGAATAGAAAGTGTATAAATAGGAGATAGTTTGATGTAATTAGGAACCTTTCTTTTGAGCTTTTGAACTTTTACCTTTCTTTTGAGCTTTTGAACTTTTACCTTTCTTTTGAGCTTTTGAACTTTTACCTTTCTTTTGAGCTTTTGAACTTTTACCTTTCTTTTGAGCTTTTGAACTTTTACTTTACTTTGAGATTTTGAACCTTCTTTTGAGTTTTGAATTCTGAGACTTCATTGAGAGCTAGGAATTGAGATTTCAGAGAATTGGGGAGGAGAATTGATCTCTCTTCTTCCTCGTTCTTGCTTGAGCATTTTTACTTTTCTTGTTTGAGTCTTGGGTGTGAAGAGTTGAGAATTTCTGTCTCAATCTCCATTCAAGATCTCTTTAATTTCTCTACTGCATAATTGAGTTCAATTTCATTTCCTTTACTGCTTCTTCTTTAATTTCTTGTTAATTGCTTTGTGAACTTGGATCTGGGAAGGGAATTGAGATCTAGACTCTGCTATCTAGTCTCTAGAGCCCTGAGATCTCATTTTTCTTTTGGTTCTTCTATGAACCCCTGCTGCAATTTAATTTCATTTCTTGTTTGAATTCTAGTTGCTTCCAATTCATCTTCTGTTGTATTAATCATTGCAATTTAATTTTCCTTGCTGAAATTATGAATTCCCCATCCTCAACTCCCCTTTCCATTCAAGCAATTTACATTTCTTGCAATTTAAGTTACTGTAATTTACATTTCTTGTACTTTAAGTTTCAGTCATTTAATTTCTTGTTCTTTAAGATT
>NC_029781.3:39851663-39855304 GCF_000817695.3 Arachis duranensis
TCCACAAGGGCAGGGCAGCCTCCTGGAAGCAATTGTTCTTGGGTTGAAAATTGGTTTAAAAATCCAATTTAATTCATTTCTTCACCAACTCAAAAGCCCATCCAAATTCCAAAATCCAAGAATAGAAAGTGTATAAATAGGAGATAGTTTGATGTAATTAGGACCTTTTCCTTTACTTTTGAACTTTAAACCTTTCTTTTGAGCTTTTGAACTTTTACCTTTCTTTTGAGCTTTTGAGCTTTTGAACTTTTACCTTTCTTTTGAGCTTTTGAACTTTTACTTTACTTTGAGATTTTGAACCTTCTTTTGAGTTTTGAATTCTGAGATTTCATTGAGAGCTAGGAAATGAGATTTCAGAGAATTGGGGAGGAGAATTGATCTCTCTTCTTCCTCGTTCTTGCTTGAGCATTTTTACTTTTCTTGTTTGAGTCTTGGGTGTGAAGAGTTGAGGAATTTCTGTCTCAATCTCCATTCACGATCTCTTTAATTTCTCTACTGCATAATTGAGTTCAATTTCATTTCCTTTACTGCTTCTTCTTTAATTTCTTGTTAATTGCTTTGTGAACTTGGATCTGGGAAGGCAATTGAGATCTAGACTTTGCTATCTAGTCTCTTGAGTCCTGAGATCCCATTTTCCTTTTTGGTTCTTCTGTGAACCCCTGATGCAAGTTAATTTCCATTTCTGTTTGAGATTTAGTTTACTCCAATTCATCTTCTGTTTTATTAATTGTTGCAATTTAATTTTCCTTGCTGAAATTCTGAATTCCCAATCCTCAACTCCCCTTTCCATTCAAGCAATTTACATTTCTTGCAATTTAAGTTACTGCAATTTACATTTCTTGTACTTTAAGTTTCAGTCATTTAATTTCTTGTTCTTTAAGATTCAGCATCTTTTACTTTCCTACTCTTTAATTTACTGCAATTCTCCCCCTCTCCCTTTACATTCCAAGCAATTTAGTTTCTGTTAACGATAAACCACTCAACCAATACTTGATTCGCTTGAATAAATCAACCACTAAACTAAAATTGCTCAATCCTTCAATCACTGTGGGATCGACCTCACTCCCGTGAGTTTTATTACTTGATGCGACCCGGTACACTTGCCGGTGAGTTTTGTGTTGGATCGTTTTTCACACATCACCCAGCTTCATCCAAACTCTTGGGGCTTTATTAAGATTTTTCAGCTTCTTTGTCAAGAATTGAATATTACCCCTTCTCAAACTCTTTTCCTTCATCCGTTCGTTTTAACTAAGCTTGAGATTTCTTCAAAAAAGAAAGCCTCGTGGGTTTCTTTTAGATCTGCACAAGGACATAAGGTTTTTACCATGTATGACGAGTCCTTTAGGGACTTCAAAAATTATTTTTTCAAGGTTCAAGCTGTTGAGGGAGCTCGCCCCTTCTTTCTAGAAGCGAATGGTGAGCCATCCTTCCCATTGCATTGGCAACAGAATGTAGTAGTATCCCGATATACTTGGGAAATTCTTGATGAGATCGAACAGGCCTTTTTGACGGTTTTGGAGGATCTTTGGGGGGAACCTCCTCATCTGGATACCAAAAAAATCTTTGGGAGACCCTTCCCTCGTCCGAGATGCATTGGGTATTACTTGATATATACTATTTCTTGTTTTTGCTTTTCTCCTTTTTTACTGGTCTGTAAAACTATTGTTTTTCATTTTTCAGAGATGGCCAAGAATAATGATGCAATGAAGGCCTTCAAAAAGGCGAGAAAAGCTACTGCAGCTCAAAACACCTCGGCCCAAGTGGATGGGGAAGAATCCTCTCAGGTCTCATTGAAGCCATCTATGCCAAGTTCTCCTGGCCTGAGGAGAATGATCCCTACTCCTCGGGTTCGTTTAGTGGATCCTTCATAGTATTCCACTGCTGCTATGGTTTCTTCTTCAGCCGTCCCTCCTTCAAAAAGACCTCGAACCGTTGAACTTTTCAATCTGGATGCGCCTGATTTTGACCCCATTGGCTTTGTCGACCAGTAGATTGCTTCTTATGGTGCCCTCTCCATGGATGATGTTTCTCTCCTTCATCACTTAGATTTTATAACTCGAAGCAGCATTAAGATGGCTCATATAGCAGCTGCCCTGTATCGAACTGCTCAACATCTTCCTCTGCATGCTACCAAAGCCTTTATGGAGGAATCTAAGCGAGAGTTCGACCGGATGAAGGGTCTGAAGGAGGAGCTCGAAGTGAAGGTGACTAAACTAGAGAAAGAGCTGGAGGGGCAGAAGGCCAGCTCTCTTGCCTTGGTGGCTTCTGATGACAAGTCATCATATACCCATTTTTCAAGCTAATTTCACTAGTTTTATTAGTCTTTATGCACTTTCTTGCATCCTAAGTGAGTGATTTGGAATGAAAATGCATAACTTCTTTAAATCAAGCAAATACCATTAAATTGATGCTAAATCATGAGGTTTGAGCAAGAATTAATTGATTTTTAATGAATTATAAACCTTGTGAATTTAGAGATACTTTTAGTGGTTGTTTTGGTTTCTTGTAGGTGAAGAAAGAAAGAAAAAAAGGAAAAACGTGGCTTAAGAAAGCGTGGCCCAAGGAGAAAAGAGTGTGGCGCATGGAAGGGAGGAAGCAAACATTGCCCTCCACAAGGGCACACTGCCCTCCAGGAGAGCAACATATTAAACCAAGCCATGAAAAGCAACATTGCCCTACCCACAACAAGGGCGGAGCACAATTTGATGCCAAGGACCAAAGGAACAAAAACTCTGCCCTGCCTTCCTCAAGAGCAATATCGGGCTCATCAGAGAAATAAATTCAAGGAAAAAGCTTACCAATGCTTGCCACAAGGATCGAACTCGGCACCATGAGGAAGCAAGGAACTAGGCCTTACTTTGGTGCCAAGAAAACCAAGGAAAAAGGAGCAACATGTGCCTCCACCAAGTATCGAACTGGGACTTCACCTTTGGCACATTGTCCTGCCCTCCACAAGGGCAGGACAACATTTTGTGGTGCACAGCCAGCGCACCAGATTGGCACGCACCAAGGGAGCTTCGGCCAGCAGCAGCACGCACGGGCAGCAGAATCTGGCGCACCAAAAAAACTCTGCCCTGCCCTCCACAAGGGCAGGGCAGCATCCTGCAGCACCACACGCACCAAGCATGCACGCAGGAATTTCTGTCTCAATCTCCATTCAAGATCTCTTTAATTTCTCTTCTACATAATTGAGTTCAATTACAATTCCTTTACTGCTTCTTCTTTAATTTCTTGTTAATTGATTTGTGAACTTGGATCTGGGAAGGCAATTGAGATCTAGACTTTGCTATCTAGTCTCTGGAGTCCCGAGATCCCATTTTCCTTTTTGGTTCTTCTGTGAACCCCTGCTGCAATTTAATTTCATTTCCTGTTTGAATTCAAGTTACTTCCAATTCATCTTCTCCTTTTTTAATTGTTGCAATTTAATTTCCCTTGCTGAAATTCTGAATTCCCAATCCTCAACTCCCCTTTTCCATTCAAGCAATTTACATTTCTTGCATTTTAAGTTACTGCAATTTGTAACAACCCCACTTTAAGTTTCAGTCATTTAATTTCTTGTTCTTTAAGATTCAGCAAATTTACTTTCCTGCTCTTTAATTTACTGCAATTCTCCCCTCTCCCTTTACATTCCAAGCAATTTA
>NC_029781.3:39855315-39857993 GCF_000817695.3 Arachis duranensis
GAGTTTCATGATAATTGAAGTTTAAATTAATTAGAATTCTTATGTAATCTTTATTAGATATTTGGTATAATTGAAATTATAATTTTGATAAATGAAAAAAAAGGAAGAATTGTATAATTTAATTTAAATAAATCCTATTTTGAATGAATTATGTTATTAATTTGAACTCCTAGAAATTATTTTATTAAAAATGATTAGATTGATATTTATAAATACTTTAAGTTTAAGTCAATTAATGTTTATGTACAATTTTTATTATGATTAATTACTTTATAAATTGAAATTAAAGTTTTAGAGATAGAAAAATAATAGAGATTTGTATGATTTAATCTAGAAAATTGATATTTGAATTTAAATTGTACTTTACAAAATATAATTAACTTGTTCATTTTATAATATAAATTAAAACTAATTGATTGAGCTTAGAAATATGTTGATAAATGATATTTCTAAATATTTTTAATAGAGCATATGTAATTTTAAAGTTATTCTACCCTTCAATTTTATCAAAATATCTATTCATATCTATCCATGTTCTTTTATAAAATCCCTAATTCCTAAACCTAAATTCCCAAATTGAATCAGAAACCCTAATTCCCAAATCCCAGAAACCCTAACCTTAATGTTTCCCTTTCCTCAGCTTCTGAACGCAGCCTCCACCCCCTTTCTTCCAAAACGCAATACACACACAAAACAAAGAAAGAAACGGAAACAAAGAGGAAAGAGAGAGGGAAGAGCTGCTGCCCTATTGCCGCCGCAAGGAGCCCGTGCCACCATCGTCGTCATCCTCGTGAACTGCAGCGTCGCCGTTCAACCTCGTCCCGCCGTCACCACCGTTGCCCTGGAGCTCACCTGCCGTCGTCGTTGAGGGGCCAGCAGAGAGAGAGAACGAACGCGGGTCAGGGTCGCCACCAAGGAGAGGAGCTGTGCTCCACGCCGCCGTCGCCGCCAGTCCACAACCACCACCGCAAGGGTTTCGTCGCCGTCATTCCAGTGTCGCCGTTCGTGCCCTTCGTAGCCGTCGCCGTCGCCGAGCCGTTGCATCGCCGGACATCATCGCTGGAGGACCGAATGGAGTAGCTAGTCGGTTCTGCTTCTGCCTCTGGTTTCTGAAATCCGAGAAGACGCAACCGCCGCTGCTGGAACTGTTATTGTTGGCCTGGCCCTGTTTTGGCTCTACTCTGAATTGTTACTGCTGCTGTTTGGCTGATGCTGAAGCTTTCCACCATTACTGGAGTTGCTCAAAACCACCATGGTTGCTACCCAGGAAATAAAATGAGTGCTGGAAATTGTTACTGAAGCTGCCCAAGAACACTGTGTCTGCTGCCAAGGGGACAAAACGGATGTTAGAACTGCCAACGGAGCTGCTGGGTTTAGTGATTTCTGTGAGTTTCGACTTCGAGGTAGGGGATTTAACGTTTTTAATTTAGAATGCCTACAAAGTTATTGGATAAGTGCAAATGGTTAATAATATTTAACAATTTCTTAATCAACATGAATGTCCTGAAATGCTTTTGAAATTAGTTAGTCGTTGTGAATATTCTGAGCTGTGATTGAACTTAGATGCTGTTGTGAATAATTATTAATTTAGTGTAATTTATTAAACTGAAATATGCCCAGTTAATTATTGAACAGCTGTTGAATAGATAATTGATGAAATTAGTTTGGATTGCTGCTGCGAATGTAATTGGTTTTGTTGTTATGAGAGACTAATTGATAGAAATAAGCTTAGTTTGAGATTGTGAAATTTGGATTATTGAACTCAGGTTAAGGCTGCGAATGTCTTTGGGCTTTGTTGTGAGTGTTTGAAGTTGTAATTGATATTGTTTTCTCTGATATGGATGGAATTGTTGAAAAGTTCTGACTCTACGTGATTATACTGAATTAGTTGAGTTGTGTGGCTGAAATTATGATTGGAAATGATTGAGATTTTTGATTGGAACTTTGGTTGAATTTGTTGATGTTGTGAGATTGAATTATAAATTGTCTGATGAGAGATTATTGTGATTTTGGTATTTTGATGGGTCAAATTGAAACTATTGCTGTTGAGTTGGTTTATTGTAATGGGTTTAGTTAGTGATTAATTGAAGTTGGGCTTAAGGAATAATTGGAAGATTGAATCTTAAAATGTTGAACTAGTTGCTGAAAATCTGATTTTTGAAATTAAAAGTGACTTTGGAAGTGAATCAGTTATTCAACGATAATCGAAAGGGTAATAGAGTAAATGCTGAGTAAAGTATAATAAAAGTTGTTGTTGAGACTCAATTTTGAGAAGTTTGAATTAATTATAGAACTAGTTATGATTTTTCAAAGTTAAAGTGTAAAACTTGATTTTCTGCATTATGTTTAAAAGAAGCCGGACACTTTGAAAAGCTATAACTATTTCTGTGATTAACGGAATTGTGTGAGACTAAGTCTGGATTGAGCTTGGGAATATAGGAAACTGGACTGCTGAATTCGAGACTTTTTCACTAAGTTTATGATTTATGGTGAATTTTTGAATCATGGATGTCAAATCTGGTTTTTCTGCTGAGCATTTAACACAGCAGCAACTTGATTTCTTTGATGGAAATTCTGCATTTTGAATTTTGAAATGGAACCAATTTTAAATGAAACTTTGGTCCTAATACTTTAATTCCATAAAAATTTAGAATTGTTAGAGTTGTGGTTTTAAAGAT
>NC_029781.3:39859114-39861589 GCF_000817695.3 Arachis duranensis
TAAGAATTGACGTTGTGATTGAAAATTAATCGTGTGGTTGAGAAAGACTTAATGTGACTAGTTTTATATTTTGGAATTTGTTTTGAGCTTAGGTTTTTGAAAGAGGTAAATAGTTAGTTAAAGTAAAACCAAGAATAGTATTTTCAAAAAGGTTTGACAAAAATATAGTTTCCTCGAGTATATTAATTATTTGCATTCTATTTCATTACTTTTACGGCATTTCCATTCCCTACTGAGAACGTGTGGTTTGTTCTCACCCCAAAATCTTCCACCCTTTCAGTGACACAGGTTCGAAGACTCCGTTTGAAGGTGCAGGCGATTATAGATCTTATTTATGAGTTAAGTTTATGACTTGAGTTATTTTCATAGAAGTTCCCTCGCTCTTATTGCTTAACATTTTTATTTTATACAGAGGGATAGGATTTGTATGAGTTTTATTTGAAATCTTTTGTATGACAGATATTATTATTAATGATTATGTGATTATTATTACTTGGTGATGCTTGCTATATGATTTTAATTATCAAAAACAAAATTTCTGGTATTTTTACTAAAACAAAATCGCGATATCGAACTAAAGGCTCAATAGTAAATAGTTAATAAAGGAGAGCAGGTTGGTAACGCCTTACTTTCGGTACGATCATGACGTTCTGAAAGTTGGGTCGTTACACAATTTACATTTCTTGTACTTTAAGTTTGAGTAATTTAATTTCTTGTTCTTTTAGATTCAGCACCTTTACTTTCCGTTCTCTTTAATTTCTGCAATTCATCCCTCTCCCTTTACATTTCCTGTTATTTACTTGCTGTTGGATACAAAATCACTCAACCAATACTTGATTCGCTTGACTAAATCAACCACTAAACTAAAATTGCTCAATCCTTCAATCCCTGTGGGATCGACCTCACTCCCGTGAGTTTTATTACTTGATGCAACCCGGTACACTTGCCCGTGAGTTTTGTGTTGGATCGTTTTCCACACATCAGCTTCTGTGCAGTTGGCTGAGGACACGGCATTGAAGCACAAAGAAAGCTATGTCACGACCTATGGGAAAGTGATGGGCCTCAGGGAGGAGTTAGAGTCGGCATGCATTGATTATTCTGAGCTCCAGGGTTTCCTTGTAGGCAGCGTAACTGCTGCTTATAAGAACCTGAAGGAGCAGGTTCGAGTTCTTGCCCCGGAGGTCGACCTTGCTTTATTTTGTTTGGATAATGTTGTGAAGGATGGCAAGATTGTCCCTGACGATCCTGATGATGATGATATTGAGCCTCCCTCTGAGCTTTTGCAACCAAAGAGCAACCAAAGCTTCTGTTGTGTCGACTTTTTCAGCTCTTGCTCATCCCGAATTAGATCCTGATTGCCAAATATTCAATCAGGATGACGGGACAGTGGACGCAGTGCCTCTCCAGACTCGCCCTCCTTCACCCTATGCTGATGCTTCCGAGAAGCCTTCGGGTGTTTAAATGAATTTTATAATTACTTGTGTAGATAGCCCGGCTTGTGGGCTTTTGAGTTCTTTATTTTGCTGACATTTGACACTTTTTAGTTGCTGGTTTAGCAACTTTATTTTGATAAACAAAGTAGTTTCTAGGCTTTTTGGGCTGATCTTGGTGGCCTCTGAAGTTGGCTATTATTATAACTTTGTGTTTTTATATCATGTCTGTCTGCACATGTCTTGGTATCTTCATATGCTTTGGGAGTGTTGGAACTTTGTCTGACATGATCGGCTTGATTCCTTTGCCAGAAAGGGGCACCAAATTGGCGTTAAACGCCAGTAAAGGGCAAGAACTTGGCGTTAAACGCCAGAAATGGGCACCAGCCCGGCGTTTAATGCCAGAATTAGCACAGGGAGCAAATTTGCTCGCCACTTGGTGCAGGGATGACTTTTCCTTGACACCTCAGGATCTGTGGACCCCACAGGACCCCCACCTACCCCACCACTCTCCCTCTTCTTCACCCATTCACCAATCACCTCAACACTTCTTCCCCAAAAACCGTTCACCTATCAAATCCCATCTTTCTCTTCACCACTCACATTCATCCTTCATAAAACCCCACCTACCCCACCATTCAAATTCAAAACACTTTCCCTCCCAAATCCACCCTCCCATAACCGAACCCTACCCCTCTCTCCACTCCTATATAAACCCATCTTCACTCCTTCATTTTCACACAACCTAAACACTCCTTCTCCCCCTTGGCCAAACCACAAAGCCATCTCCATCTCCTTCATTTCTTCTTCTTTTTCTACTCTCTTTTTTCTTCTTTTGCTCGCGGACGAGCAAACCTTTTAAGTTTGGTGTGGTAAAAGCATTGCTTTTTGTTTTTCCATAACCATTTATGGCATCCAAGGCCGGAGAAACCTCTAGAAAGAGGAAAGGGAAGGCAAAAGCTTTCACCTCCGAGTCATGGGAGATGGAGAGATTCATCTCAAGGGTGCATCAAGACCACTTCTATGAAGTTGTGGCCTTGAAGAA
>NC_029781.3:39862585-39863190 GCF_000817695.3 Arachis duranensis
TGAGGATCTGAAAAATCATAAAAATGATTCTTGAAGCAAGAAAAAGCAGTGAATACAAAAAAAAAGAGAAAAAAAGAAAAACGAAAAAAAGAAAAAAAAGAGAAAAAAAAGAAACGAAAAAAAAAAGAAAGAGAAAGAGAAAAAGAAAGAAATAAAAGTGTGATCCAAGGCAAAAAGAGTGTGCTTAATTGGGGACTCTAGCAAAGCTAAGTCACAATCTGAAACGGTTCACCCAATTATGTGTCTGTGGCATGTATGTATCCGGTGGTAATACTGGAAGACAGAGTGCTTTGGGCCACGGCTAAGACTCAATAAAGTAGTTGTGTTCAAGAATCATCATACTTAACTAGGAGAATCAATGACACTATCTGGATTCTGAGTTCCTAAAGAAGCCAATCATTCTGAATTTCAAAGGATAGAATGAGATGCCAAAACTATTCAGAGGCAAAAAGATAAAAGCCCCGCTCATCTAATTAATACTGATCTTCATAGATGTTTTTGGAATTCATTATATATTCTCTTCTTTTTTCATCCCATTTGATTTTCAGTTGCTTGGGGACAAGCAACAATTTAAGTTTGGTGTTGTGATGAGCGGATAATTTGTA
>NC_029781.3:39863371-39863654 GCF_000817695.3 Arachis duranensis
TCTGTGATTTCAGGTATTTTCTGGCTGAAATTGAGGGACTTGAGCAAAAATCTAATTCAGAGACTAAAAAGGACTGCAGATCCTGTTGGATTCTGACCTCCCTGCACTCGAAGTGAATTTTATGGAGCTAGAGAAACCCAATTGGTGCACTCTCAATGGCGTTGGAAAGTAGACATCCTGGGCTTTCAAGCAATATATAATAGTCTATACTTAGCCCAAGATTTGATGGCCCAAACTGGCGTTCCAAATCAGCTCAAAACTGCCCGGCGTTAAACGCCGGAAT
>NC_029781.3:39863945-39864709 GCF_000817695.3 Arachis duranensis
TGATGAATGTGATGATCCGTGACACTCATCATCATTCTCACCTATGAACGTGTGCCTGACAACCACTTCCGTTCTACCTTAGATTGGGTGGATATCTCTTGGATTCTTTAACCGGAATCTTCGTGGTATAAGCTAGAATTGATGGCGGCATTCAAGAGAATCCGGAAGGTCTAAACCTTGTCTGCGGTATTCTGAGTAGGATTCAATGATTGAATGACTGTGACGAGCTTCAAACTCCTGAAGGTTGGGCGTTAGTGGCAGACGCAAAAGAATCACTGGATTCTATTCCAACCTGATTGAGAACCGACATATGATTAGCCGTGCCGTGATAGGGTGCGTTGAACATTTTCACTGAGAGGATGGGAGGTAGCCACTGACAACGGTGAAACCCTACATACAGCTTGCCATGAAAAGGAGTAAGAAGGATTGGATGAAGACGGTAGGAAAGCAGAGAGACGGAAGGGACCAAGCATCTTTTCGAATCTCTACTTTCTTATTGCTCTCATCCAATCCTTCTTACACCTTTCCATGGCAAGCTGTATGTAGGGCATCACCATCATCAATGGCTACTTTTAATCCTCTCGGAAAAATAATCCTATGCGCTGTCACTGCACGGCTAATCGTCTGGTGGCATCACCCTTGTTGATAGCTACATCCCATCCTCTCAGTGAAAATGGTCCAAATGCTCTGTCACAGCACGGCTAATCATCTGTCGGTTCTCAATCAGGTTGGAGTAGAATCCATTGATTCTTTTGCGTTTGTCA
>NC_029781.3:39864769-39868966 GCF_000817695.3 Arachis duranensis
CTCGTCACAGTCATTCAATACCGGAATCCTACTCGGAATACCACAGACAAGGTTAGACTTTTCGGATCCCCATGAATGCCGCCATCTATCTAGCTTATACCACGAAAATTCTGTTGGGGAATCTAAGAGATATGCGGCCGGCCTAGAGTAGAACGGAAGTGGTTGTCAATCACGCGCGTTCATAGGTGAGAATGATGATGAGTGTCACGGATCATCACATTCATCAAAGTGTTGTGCAACGTATATCTTGGAATAAGAATAAAAGGGAATTGAATAGAAAGTAATAGTGATTGTATTGAAACTTGAGGTACAGCAGAGCTCCACACCCTTAATCTATGGCTAGCCCCCCAAAAAGGTGATCAAAAGACCGAATGGTCAAAAGATTACAAAGTCAAAAGATTAAACTATCAAAAGATGTCTAATACAATAGTAACTTATCCTATTTATACTAGACTAGTCTAATACAATAGTTAAATGTTCTATTTATAATAAACTAGCTCCTAGGGTTTATATGAGTAAGTAATTGATGCTTAAATCCACTTCCGGGGCCCACTTGGTGTATGCTTGGGCTGAGATTGATCTATCCACGAG
Source organism: Arachis duranensis (assembly GCF_000817695.3). NCBI lineage: Eukaryota > Viridiplantae > Streptophyta > Magnoliopsida > Fabales > Fabaceae > Arachis > Arachis duranensis. The sequence goes on from NC_029781.3 coordinate 39,865,361, forward strand.
CTGAGGCTTTTCTTGGAGTTGAACTCAAGTTATAATGTGTTTTGGGCGTTCAACTCCGAATCATGACGTGTTTCTGGCGTTTAACTCCAGACAGCAGCATGTACTTGGCGTTGAGCGCCACTTTACATCTTCAATTTCCGAATAAAGTATGGACCATTATATATTGCTGGAAAGCTCTAGATGTCTACTTTCCAACGCTGTTGAGAGCGCGCCATTTGAAGTTCTGTAGCTCCAGAAAATCCATTCTGAGTGCAGGGAGGTCAGATTCCAACAGCATCAGCAGTCCTTTTGTCAGCCTTTTTCAGAGTTTTGCTCAAGTCCCTCAATTTCAGCTAGAAATTACCTGAAATCACAGAAAAACACACAAACTCATAGTAAAGTCCAGAAATGTGAATTTAACATAAAAACTAATGAAAACATCCCTAAAAGTAGCTTGAACTTACTAAAAACTACCTAAAAACAATGCCAAAAAGCGTATAAATTATCCGGTCATCAGGGAGCCCCAAGCTTATGGACAACCTTCTTAGCAACAACCTCCTCCGGCTTCTTATGGGTATAATTCAAATCTTGACGCATACCAATCTAATGTATGTGATAACCCTCATTGTGGTTGTCAACAACAACCACCACATGCATATGATACCCCTCCTTAACATAGCCCTCAACAACTATACTCACAAGCCTCATACCACCATTCACCTCTAGATGATCCTAACCCATATCCACCATACCAACCACCATATGAACCATATCTAGAGCCACCACCACTCCAACATCCATACTCCCATGAACCACAAAGTCCATACACACCACCTTAAGAATTTCACCAATAAGAACACCTTCCAATTACGACAACATTCCCTCAAACAATGAACTCTCTCTTCCACCATCACCTCCCGATGAAGCCCACATGCTAGAATTGAGAGATCTTGAATCTCGTATCTTAAGGTGACACGAGGAGGATGAAAAGAAGTTTGCGGAGTTAAGAGCAAAAATGGCTATCATAGTAGAAGCCATTGGTAACATAGTCTCATCCCGCCTAAGTTTATGCGATCAAGACACTCCCATTGTGAATGTAGAGAGGCAACCAAAGAGCTTAGTGAGGGAGTGAACTTAAAGCCCCAAGGTGAAGAAGAGGAGTAAAAGCAAGAAGTGCAACAAGAGGAGAAGGTAGAGATAATTGAACCAAAGGAAGTAGTGGTTGGCACCTTGGGATATGTTGAGTACATAGAGGAATCACAAATTGAAGAGCCTTCTTCCATGGAGTTTGAAGTTGATGTTGAGAAGGAGAGTGCACAACCTCCAAGGCACAATGTGATTGAAGAATTGGAAGAAGTGTTCCAAGTAATAGGCCCTCCTATTTATGAGGAGGTAGACTTCACTCAACCTCCTATTTATGATTTGAGTGATGGGGAAGAGCTTGAATAATTTGGTGAAGAAGAATGTGAACTTAAGGAAGTTTGGCAAGAGGTAGAGTATAAAGGATCTTGCCAAATGGTGGAAGTCTCTAGAAGAGGATGGACGGGAGTAGAGCGTGCCTTGTTAAGATCATTAGGAATTCCTCCACCTAGGGTGTCATCCAATCCTTCATTTGAGTGGGTAAAACTTCTAACTCTTAGCTCTATTATCCCAATTGAATTTGGTTTGCTTGAGGCGGATGGCCAACTTAGGCCGCTTTGCGGAATTAACCGTAAGATGAGGATGTTTAGTGGTTGGCGTTGTAAGTCTAGGCTCATTATGGTTGAAGCTTCAAGGAGCAAGGATTGGACTAGTGCTCAATTGGATGGGTCTAGGAGGGTAGTTTGGTGCTTCCATGAGAATTCATCTCTCTTGCCACCCGGAGAAAATCACCATGATCAACTCAAGGACGGGTGTGAAAACAAAGTGTGGGATCCCATATCACACAATGAGAATCAACTTTGGGAGCCCATGGTTTGTGAAGAACTCCATCAAAGTTTGGAGATAGTAACTTTGAATGATGAAGCACAATGGAAGTCCAAGCATTGGTGGATGTTCAAGGATAGATTCAAGCACAAGCCACCTTGATAAGAGCTCCCCATAAGTCCAACTTAAAGACAATAAACAAAAGTGCTAGGTGGGAGACTGATAAACCACTATTTTATGGTTTATCTTGTGCTCAATTGAGTGAATTTTATGAACTCTTTACCCACTTATTCATACTATTTGCATGTTTTACATTTTCCTTCCTAATTATGTGCTTTGATTGAAAACATGCTTCTTTGGCCTTAAATTCCCTATGTTTAATCCTCTCTTATTACCATTAGATGCCTTGATATGTGTGTTAAGTGATTTCAGAGATTACAAGGCAGGAATGACTCAGAGGACGGAAAGGAAGCATGCAAAAGTGGAAGGAATACAAGAAGTTGGAGAAACTGCTAAAGCTGTCCGGCCTGACCTCTTCGCACTCAAACGACTATAACTTTAGCTACAGAGATCCAAACGACGCGGTTCTAGTTGCGTTAGAAAGCTGTTCGGGGCTTGACGCCAGGCGACGCGAATGCGTGAGTCACGCGGACGCGTGACCTGGCAGGAAAGCAACCGCGCGGCCGCGTGAGCCCTGCGGCCGTGTCACTTTTCCGCGACTTGTACGGACCAGAAAGCGCTGGAAGTGACTTCTGGGCTGCTTTTAACCTAGTTTTCAGCCCAGAACACACATATTAGAGGCTATAAAGTGGGGGAATGAATGTATTCATAATTATTCACTCATAATTCACTTTTTACAGTTTTAGATGTAGTTTTTAGTGAGAGAGGTTCTCTCCTCTCTCTCTTAGGATTAGGATTTAGGACTTCTCTTAGTTTTAAGAGTGACTCACAATCCCAGGTTCTTTATTTTTATTTATCCCAATTTAATTTATGAACTTTTCCATGTTAAGATTTGAATATTTTATTTAATGATATTTGAAGCATTTCAGTTTATGATTGTTCCTTTTTATTATTCCCAATCTGAGGATATTGTTATTCTAGTAGATTTAGTTTTTCCCCTTTGGCCTTGGCTAAATAATTGGTGACTCTTGAGTTATCAAACTCATTGTTAGTTGAGAATTGGAATTAATTCATCCACTTAACTTACCTTCATAGTTAGAGGTTAACAAAGTGGGAGAAGAATCTAATTCTCATCACAATTGATAAGGATAACTGGGATAGGACCTCCAGTTCCCATACCTTGCCAAGAGTTTATTTTATAGTTATTTATTTATTTTTCTTATTATTTTTTGTGCAACATACTGCCCAACTAACCTTTTACCTTGATCCAAAAAAACCCCAAACACACTTTTTCATAACCAATAATAAGAACATACCTTCCTGCAATTCCTTGAGAAGACAACCCGAGGTTTAAATACTCGGTTAACAATTTTTAAAGGGGTTTGTTACTTGTGACAACCAAAACGTTTGTATGAAAGGACTTTTGAAGGTTTAGAAACTATACTTGCAACGATTTTTATTTTGTCTCACTACCATGAACTCTCACCCCTTTGGCTATGAGTCTGGTTACAATTATGTTGCAGGAAAAGGAGATTATAATGACAACATGTATCAAGGTTGGAACAATCAAAGATGGGAGGAGCCACAAGGATTTGATCAACT
>NC_029781.3:39869201-39872217 GCF_000817695.3 Arachis duranensis
CCACCATACCAACCACCTTATGAGCCATATGAACCATATATAGAACCACCCCAATTCCAACCCAATTACTCACAAGAACCACCACTTCAATATTCACCATCTTCATATCCATCAATCCATGAGCATTATGATCCTACTTATGAAAACCGAGTGCATCAAGAGGCAAAGGATCATCTCAAGGAAACAATGGATTGATTTCAGGCAACCACTCAACAACTGGGGCAAGTATTAATTCAATGGGCTTCTAGACGCTTAAATACACAAGGATCAGCCACAGCCCCATATGGACAGTCTAGTGAAGAGCATAGCATAAAGGAGATACCAGAAACTCCAGTGGACAAGACAGAGCATGAATTCATACTAGAATAAGTAGAAGAAGCTATCATTGTTCAAGAAGAAGAGTTGGTTGAAGACTTAGGAGACGCAGAACCTCCATGGGAAAGACAAGACATAGAGCCTCCTTCCATGACGGTTGAAATTGATGCTGAAGAGGGTGTACAACCTCCAAAGCATATCATAGTTGAAGATTTGGAAGAGGTTGATCAAGAGATGGAGATTCAAGAAGGAGAAGCACAACTTCCCATGCCCTTGGAAAGCAATGAAAAGGAGATTGAATTGAAAGAGAGCTACCAAGAGGAAGAGGTTGAAATTGAAGAAGTTTGCAAAGAGGTGGTAATTATTAGAGAATAGCACAAGGGAGTGAAGCTTGCAATTTCATTAAAGATACCTCCCCCTAAGTCGCCATCATCCTTCACAACATTCAAGTGGATAAAATTCATATCCCAGAGCTTTCTAATCCCACTTGAATATGGGCTACTGGAGATGGATGGTCAACTTAGAGCTCTTTGTGGCATCAAGAGTAAAAGGAATTTTGTGGCATTAAGAGTAAAAGGAAGATGGTCAGTGGTAAGAATTGTCCTGCAAGGTTCATCATGGTTGGAAGCTTTAAGCTTAAACGTAAAGGTTGGTATAGAGCTCAACTGAATGGGTCTAGGAAGTTGTTTGGCCGCTTTAGTGACAATTCAGATTGCTTGCTACCTGGATGGAATCATGATAATCAGCACGAAGACGGGTGTAAAAGCAAGATTTGGGATCCTGGAATCAGTTCTGACATCCAACACCCCGGGAGCCTAAGAATCTTTTTGAAGCTGCTCAAGGGTTTTACATGCCTAGTTTGGGACCCCAGAGGTTACTGGAGATACAAACATTGGTGGGAATTCCTGGATCAGTACAAGCATAAGCCACCATGACAGGAAGCTCATCAAATGTCCAACTTAAGGATTTTAACTAAAAGTGCTAGGTGGGAGACAACCCACCATGGTATGATCGTTCATATTTCATTTTTATTTAGTTTTATTTGCTTTTGAGTTTTATTTTATTTTATTATATTGAACCTGGAGTTTTGCATCACATTCATATTAACACTGCATTCTGCATTTTATTTCAAAAAAAAAAATTTGCTACGCGACGCGACCGCATCAACGACGCGTCCGCGTCGCAAGGGGAAAAGAGAAAAATAAAAACGAACAGAGAGTCACGGTGGAGCGTGGCTGGAGGTGTGCCAATGGCACAAATCAATCCACGCGACCGTGTCGCTGACGCGTCTGCGTCGCATGGGAATAATGACCTCCCACGCGACCGCGTGACCCACGCGGCCGCGTGACCAAGATTTCGACGTCAAAGTGGTGCACACCCGAAAGTTGTGCGAGAGTGGTGCTGGATTGGTGCTGAACGCATGGTCCTTCCCATGCGGCCGCGTGACCCACGCGACCGCGTCATATTCCTTTAAAGCCTGCTCACCCGATCGCATGCCCCATGCGATCGCGTCACTTAAAATTTGGCACTAATAAGATTTTGAACAGAGATTTGTGCGAGCACGAGGCTGCACTCGCGCCACTAGCACAAATCGAGTCACGCGATCGCATGACCCACGCGTCTGCGTCGCTTGACCTTATTGCGCACCACGCGGCCGCGTCACCCACGCGACCGCGTCGCCAGTGTCGCACACCTTAACCTTATATGCAAAAATATTTTATCTTTTCTTCCCCAATCCTAATTTTTCCTCCCTCCTTTCTTATTTACTTCCTCTTCCCTTCTTTCCCTTCTCATTCTTCTTATCTTTCTTTTTATTTTATTTTAACTTGTTTGCATACTTTCATTCATTGCATTATTTTCATTGGTGTTGGAATTTTATTTGGGTCATTGTGGATTGTTGCAAAACTATTTGGCAATTATATTTTTAACGGGTTGCTTGCATGTTCACTTTAATACTTTCTATACCGTATTCACAATGCATGCTGTGTGTTTGTGAAAAAGCCATATAGCATTATGCACTTCTCTATTTTACTTTATACTATTCAATGCTTGCTTTTTATAAACTTCCTTTACTATTTTATTAATTAAATATAATTGTTAATACAAACGTTATTGTTAGTTTCTTACGACTAACAATACATTAAAAGCTTTTGATGCTTGATCTATGCTACTCATGCCCTTGTCGGCATGCTAAGAAACATCTTGCATCCAATACTCCCCATGCCTTGCTATATTTCCATTGATGAACTGATCACATGGAATCACGACCATGTATTTCATTCACTATTTCTTTTGCTTGGCATGATTATCACTCGTACCGCCCTCCTCTTTGCTGCACCCCTTTGACTTCATGTGCCTTTCTCTTCTCTCTTTTTCAGGCTGGCCACCAAAACGGGTAAAGAGAAAGCCTCTACAAGAGAGCACCAGCTGAGGAACCACAACCCCCATCCACCTGCACATCTCAGCATGCACCGAAGACGGTGCAATCTTTAAGTGTGGGGAGGTCGATACCGATCTCCATGGGTTAGTACTTTCTTGTCTTAACACCAATGTTTAAATTTTCTTTGTAGATTAGTTGTTGCATTTGCATGTTTAATTGTTTTTGTGCATATTTCACTACTTGGTTAAAGTAATATTCTTCTTTTTCAAGAAATTTTTATAGTATTTCACTAATTTGAATAAAACTTTTTGAAAAACTTGT
>NC_029781.3:39872224-39876287 GCF_000817695.3 Arachis duranensis
TATCCCTTGCAAACCAATGTTGAGCCTATTTTACCCCTTTATTCTTTACTTTAGCACATCATTAACTCTAAGCGAAAAATAATAATGTTCTTAATTTAAATCCTTGGTTAGCTTAGATTAGTGAGAATGCTTATGAATTAAGTGTGGGGAAGAGTGGATTTAGAAACATCTGGTTTGAGAATTGAGTATGTTAGAATTTTCTAAAAATGTGAAAGAAATGTTTAGGACATGTTCATGCATTCAATAAATTAATCATATGCATTGAGAAAAACAAAAGACATGCTTTTGTTTAAGTGTGGGGAGGTTGATAAACCACTATTTTATGGTTTATCTTGTGCTCAACTGAGTGAATTTTATCAACTCTTTACCCACTTATTCATACTATTTGCATGTTTTACATTTCCCTTCCTAATTATGTGCTTTGATTGAAAACATGCTTCTTTGGCCTTAAATTCCCTATGTTCAATCCTCTCTTATTACCATTAGATGCCTTGATATGTGTGTTAAGTGATTTCAGAGATTACAAGGCAGGAATGACTCAGAGGATGAAAAGGAAGCATGCAAAAGTGGAAGGAATACAAGAAGTTGGAGAAACTGCTAAAGCTGTCCAGCCTGACCTCTTCGCACTCAAACAACTATAACTTTAGCTATAGAGATCCAAACGATGTGGTTCTAGTTGCGTTAGAAAGCTAACGTCCGGGGCTTCGATTTGATATATAATTTGCCATAGCTGCCCCGATGCTAGGCGACGCGAACGCGTGACCTGGCAGAAAAGCAACCCTCGCGGCCGCGTGAGCCCTGCGGCCGCGTCACTTTTCTGCGACCTGTACGGACCAGAAAGCGCTGGAAGTGACTTCTGGGCTGCTTTTGAGCCAGTTTTCAACCCAGAACACACAGATTAGAGGCTATAAAGTGGGGGAATGAATGTATTTATAATCATTCACTCATAATTCACTTTTTACAGTTTTAGATGTAGTTTTTAGTGAGAGAGGTTCTCTCCTCTCTCTCTTAGGATTAGGATTTAGGACTTCTCTTAGTTTTAAGAGTGACTCACAATCCCAGGTTCTTTATTTTTATTTATCCCAATTTAATTTATGAACTTTTCCATGTTAAGATTTGAATATTTTATTTAATGATATTTGAAGCATTTCAGTTTATGATTGTTCCTTTTTATTATTCCCAATCTGAGGATATTGTTATTCTAGTAGAGTTAGTTTTTCCCCTTTGGCCTTGGCTAAATAATTGGTGACTCTTGAGTTATCAAACTCATTGTTAGTTGAGAATTGGAATTAATTCATCCACTTAACTTACCTTCATAGTTAGAGGTTAACAAAGTGGGAGAAGAATCTAATTCTCATCACAATTGATAAGGATAACTGGGATAGGACCTCCAGTTCCCATACCTTGCCAAGAGTTTATTTTATAGTTATTTATTTATTTTTCTTATTATTTTTTGTGCAACATACTGCCCAACTAACCTTTTACCTTGATCCAAAAAAACCCCAAACACACTTTTTCATAACCAATAATAAGAACATACCTCCCTGCAATTCCTTGAGTTGTTACTTGTGACAACCAAAACGTTTGTATGAAAGGACTTTTGAAGGTTTAGAAACTATACTTACAACGAGGATTATCCGTAATTTTCTAGACCGCGCAAAAGTTCTCTCATCAGAGACACCCCACTATGGTAACATCTTTCCTTTTTTTCTTGTAAATATTGCTAATAATTAGTTTAATTTTATGTTTTGTTTGGTTAGATATGTTTATTTGGGAGATTAGTATGTTAAATAAGTTTTTATGATGCTTTGGTAATTATTTGGAGGTTTGGAATGCTTGGTTTGGTGCGAAAACATAGAAAAATTTTGAAAAACAGAGCACCATCCACGCGCACACGCACTCCACGCGTACGCGCGCCCCAAGCATTTTTCGATCATCCACGCGCACGCGTACATGACGCGTACGTGTGGATCCATAAGTTTTACCCCTCCATACATTCACCCGAGAGTTGTGCCTGAAGTGTGCCAACTTTCTGCCCAAGGCACGCGCACGCGTACCTCACGCGTACGCGTCGCCGCTCCAAATAACTCGTCACGCGTACACGTGCTTTACGCGTACGCGTTGCTACCATTTCATCAATCCACGCTTACGCGTACATGACGCGTACGTGTGGATTACCCTATTTCACCTACCTTCTTTTCTTATCCTCCTTCCATTTCTTTCCTTCTTCTCTTCTCTTTCCACCCTTCAATCATCATCCAACACTACCAAACACCATTCATAACCACTTCTTTTAGTTAGTTAGTTAATTGTTCAATTAGTACATTTTTCATTTTGTTTTCTATTTTTTCTTTATAAGTGTTAGATTATTAATCTTTTTTACTGTTTCTTGCTGCTGATTATTGATGAGATGTTATTTTAACATCATTATTTTTAATTTTCATTGTTGGATTTCTTTGTTGAGGTTATATTTTGTCACTTGGTTTTGAGTTTTCATGTTTAACATTTGTGAACACCAAGTGAATGTTACATTTCCCTTAAGATTCTTAACTCTTTTGAATTACATGTTTTGGCCACCATGCATTCGTCATCTATTGTTAGGCAATTGTATATTATCATTCCATTTTTTTAGGTGATGCTTGTTTATGGTTTACCCTTATTCACATCACTTATTTCATGCATTGAGATTGTAGAGTTGTGAATTTAGATCGAAAGCTTACCTAGCGACATATTTTTGAGCTTTGTAAAGCTTTGTGGACCATGCTTGCTATGTGATTGATTTTCACTTCTATCCTCTTTTTCCTAAGTTCCATAGCATCCACGTGTTTCACCTTTATGTCAATTAGGTGTTGCAATAATTTCAATATGTGTCATTGATTGTTGTGTGAGTTTCATATACTATTTTGTTCATTAAGTCTACCTACACATCAATCAATGTCCATGCACTATCCAATTTCACAATTGCTTAATTTTTGCTTGAATGTTTTTATACTTCTTCACTACTTGTTGGATTATTTTAGCCTACAAGTCTTTTAAGGTATCTCAAGCACACTAGAATGAGTGAAGTGCATGTTTTCTTTTGTGTAATTGTGATATAACTTTTTGTACTAGTGTGTGTATGTTCTAAACCACGTGCAATTTTAGAACCCACACACCTATTTTTCATTAATGTCACACCAATTCACTCACTCAATTCTAGTGATTTACCTCATTCCAATAATTCACGCTTCCTTGCTTTTGTATTTTCTCATCTTACAGTGTTTATTTTGTTTTTCATGATTGATGCACCATAAGCAAAAATGGAAGTGGGAGAAGAACACGCAGCATCGGTTGACCTACCAGCTAAAGGTAGCAACTCAGAAAGTCGCGTACCCCCTTGCTCATCTTTGGATGCACTGAGGACGGTGCAAACTTTTAAGTGTGGGGAGGTCATCTGACCATTCGGCATTTTTGGGTAACAAGTTTCTAATCCTAACACTTTTGCATTTCACTTTTAGGTCTCTTAGGATTTTTGGTTGTATTGCATATGTATATATTAAACTTAGTCAAAATAATGAAATTTTCCAAGGATTTTATCTATAGGGCACCCCAATTGATTGAAAAAAATAATTTTTTTGAGAACTTGCTTGAATTATATATTTTGTGGATTATGTTCTTGAGCTAAGAACACAAGCATGTGAGATTTGAGCCTAATTGTGTGGTTAGATCATATAACCACTTACTTTCATTCTTGTGTGCATTATTCTCTTCCTATGATTGTAATCTTTGGTCTGTTTGATTCTTTATGTCCATTACTTTGTGTATACATGCATTTATATGATTGAGGCCATTGTTCAAATAGCCCACTTACCCAAATAGCCTACCTTTTACCTTTCATTGTTAACCAATTTTGAGCCTATGCTTAACCCACTTATTCTTAATTGTAGCAAATTACAAGCCTAAAGTGAAAAATAATAAAAGTCCCTTGTTTGGATCTTTGATTAGCTTAGGCTAGTGAGAGTGTTTATTATTCAAGTTTGGGAAGAATTGGGAACATTGGTTGGGATAAAAGGGTGTTTTGTAT
>NC_029781.3:39876296-39883854 GCF_000817695.3 Arachis duranensis
ATATATATATATATAAAGGAAGAAAAAGACAAGCAATAAAAAGGGGACAAAATGCCCCAAGTAAAGCTCAAAAAAATATTAATGCTATGTGTGGTGATCAAAAGAAAATGCATGAGTGTGTGAAAAAGTGAAGAATGGGTAGTTAGGTTTGTTTAGAATTGTATAGGTTCTCATAGGTTAGGTGGGAAGCTTAGGTTAATCAAAGATTCAAATTCTAGTCCACTTGACCATATGCATCCTACCTTGACCCTAGCCCCATTACAACCTATGGAAAGCCCTCATGATATTTGTATGCATGCATAAAGTAATTGTTGATTTTTAGATGAAAAACAAATCTTGGAAAGCATGATTAAGGGAGAATTGAGTGAATTAACACCATACACTTGAGTGCCTAGAGCGGATACACATCTAGTGAGGGTTCGATCGCTCAATTACATGTCTCCACCAATGATCATCTTTTCTTGCAAGTTTGCAAAATCTTTCAATGATACAATTCAATTATGGGTTGATTTGATTGCTATTTCCTTAGCCCTTGTACTCATGTATGTGTTCTTGGAAGTTGACCTATTTTGACCAAGTAATTGCATTCATTTAGATAGGTTGCTTGTAGATAGGTTGCATTTAGTTAGTTTGCATTGAATAAGTGTGCTTAAGTGTAAAAACATGCTTTTTAGGCCCTTAAATTGGTGATTTTAACTCACTTTACTTCCATTCGATGTCTTGATGTGTTTGTTGAGTGATTTTAGGTTCATAAGGCAAGTATTGGATGGAAGAAATGTGGCAAAAAGCATGCAAAGTGGAGAATGCATGAGGAAACAAGAATTGGGAATGCATCGATGGGCGCGCACGTGTACAAGGCACGCATGCGCAAAAGTGATTTCGCATAGAGACGCGCACACGTACATGACGCATCTGCACGGATGAAGAAATAGCCAATCGACGTGCACGCGCACATGGCGCGTACGTGCCGACACTCGCACGTGACTCACTTAAAGGCAAAATGCTGGGGGCAATTTTTGAGTAGCCCAGGCCCCATTCCAACCTGTTTCTGAGTGTATTTCATGCAGAATTGAATCCCAAGCAAAGAGGGAGCAATTGTTTGGTAGTATAGCATTATGTAGGTTAGTTTCTAGAGAGAGAAGCTCCCTCTTCTCTCTAGAATTAAGTTAGGTTAGCTTAATTCCATCTTAGATCTAGGTTTTGATTATTGTTCTCATCTTGTTTCTTCTACAATTTCTTGTTTCTACACTTTCATTCTCTTAGTTTATGGTGTTAATTTTGCTTTTATGCTCTCTTTTATGTTGATTAACTCTTGTTGGATTTGGATCTTTTCTTTAATGTAAATTAATGTTGATGTTCTTTTAATGTTGATTTGAGTTGTGATCTTACTTTCCTTGTAATGGTAGTTTTTATATTTTAGTATTCTTACAATTTATGATGTTTACTTTTATTGCACCCTACATGTTTGATGAAATGTTTCCTTTAATTTTTGAGTAGTTCTCTTTACTCTTGGCCTAGGCTAAGGGAATTGAGTAACCTTGAGTCATTGGGTCTCAATGAATTGATGATTTGAGAACCTTTGGTGATCAATTTGATACTCATTGATACCAACCCACTACTAATATAATTAGTAGATAGGTTAGGACTTATGGGTTGATGTGATCAAATCTATTTGACGTATTTCAAGCTTAGGAGTAGATCTTACGTACTTAAGGCTTTTGGGAAGTAGACATAATGGATTGGTACCTCATGATTATCAATATTGGGTTGTTGACAAGGATTGTGAGCTCAAATTCCTATGCTTAGCCAAGAGTTGCTTTCCTTTTATTTCATTAGTTCTTATTATTTACTTTCTTGCTTTTACATTTTCTTGCAAATTACAAAAACCAAACCCCCTTGCATCTTCATAGCAAATAATCATACACTTCATTGCAATTCCTTGTGAGACGACCCGAAGTTCAAATACTTCGGTTAATTCTTATTTGGGATTTGTTACTTGTGACAACCAAATTTGTATGATAATTACCTTTCAAGTGCTTGGGGACAAGCAACTTTCAAAGTTCATTGTAGGCAGTCACTTCAATATTGGGAAGGATTAAGCATCATCAACCAAAGAGACAAAGAGGGATGTAAAGACCAACAATGATGATGATAAGGAGTAAAGCAAGTACACTTCAAAAGGTTGTATTGTTAAGTGATTGTCTTGTATTCAAAACTGCTATGATTGAAAGTGACATTGTACCCCTGTTTGTCTGCTTAGCATGACTTCTTTGTAACAAAGATATTTGATATATCATAACACCATACTCTTGAAATTGCTTGCTCTCAATATCTATAAGAATGCAAATAGAGAACATTTCTTGGAAAAGAATGATTAAGGAGTTAAAAATTTGTTTTGAGGTAAGCAAAAAATTAAGAGAAGTGGTGGTTCTAGTTGTTTGATTGTGTATTGAGGTTGAATGTTTGTGAAAAATTGCATGGGAGCTCATACGCAGGAAATAGAGTTTAAATAAATATTATAGATATTCTTAAACATCTATTGATCCAAGAAGCAGCAACAAAAGAAAGCAAAAGAAACAGAAAAACAAAAGAACATGGCAAAAGGCTATGAGCATCAATTACTAGGAAGAAAAAGAAAGAAATGAGAACTCAAAGAGTTAGTATCCTAGTTAAATGCTTGTGGTAGAATTGTGTCAAAGAGAGAGGCTTGAGCAAGTAAATCCTAAGGGGTGCTTCAACACCTAATACCTTAAAACCAACTAGTTTGGGAGTATTGATTGAAAGCTTATCTAAAGAGCCGCTTTGAGACATGACACTTAGAGTCAAGGCCAAGACACAGAAACTATGAGCTACTTCAAGGTGATTACCTATAAAGAGACTTCCATGATATCATTTGAATGAAAGTCCTAAGATCTAAGACTTCCAAAATGTAGGGACTAATAAGCATGGAATCTTTGCATGAGCATATAATTCAAAGTTCACCCCACTGTCACTTAATCACTTTACTCACCAAGGCATTACAATCTATTCCCTAACCCGTTCCAATTGAAAGAAATCCTTTTGCAAAGTTCTTTTCTTGCTTGAGGACATGCAAGGTTTAAGTTTCGTGTTGTGATGCATTTGCATCTTTGCTATATTAGCTAGTTAGTTTAAGTAGTTTTAGCTTAATTTCATTCACTTTCTTTGAAATAAATAAGCACTTTAATGAATTTTACCTCCATGCATTAAAACACCAAGGACTAGGTAAATGTTGGCCAAATTCATGCAAATAATTCAAGGAGCTTATAAATGAATCAGTATGAATGAATCTCTTAAAATTGATTGCATAGGATGGCAAGACTTTGAGGAAATTTCTTTGGTTAATGATAGGTAATGAAGCGAGAAGGCATTGGAGCTAGGTTGAAGCCATATGCACGTTTCCAACTTGGAATACAAGTTAGCAATGCCAATTCATGCTAAAGGACGAAGCCCTGGATGGTGGGAGGAAGGTGTTGCACGTTTCCAACTCCACTCCACGTTGCCAACCTGGGAGAAGGAAGGCGTGTTTGCCTCCAACGCCAAGCAACCTTGTCAAGCCTTGGAATGAAGAAGCAAGTTGCCAACTTGGGATTGCATGGATGTGTTCATCAACAACGTAGCAAGCCTGAAGCTAAGAGGCAGAGAGAGAGCACGTTGCCAAATCAAAGTATTGGTAGGATTATATGTCACTATATCCATCCAACCCCCAATCCGGTCTAGCATGAGAAAGCATTTCTAGCTTGATTTCCTTATTCCTCTTCCAAGGTTCAAAGGAAATTCAAGTATGAGCAGCTTCTCTTCTGAGACAACTACTCAATTTGATGAAGATCGAAAGCTTTCAAGTAAATCAAAGAGAAAGGAAGGAAGAAGAATGAAAACTATGATTGATCCATTGAATTATAATACAGCTCCCTAACCCAACGAAGAGGGGTTTAGTTGTTCATAGCTCAATTCAAACAGAAAAGGAAAAAACTAAGAAAGTACATAAACTATATGAAAGTACAGAGAAAAATGAATTCAGGGTTTCCCAATTAGGATCCCCTGCTTCCAGCCTTCCAGTCCCCCATCTAACTTAAATTCTATCTATTTATACACTTTCATTCAGTCTTGAAGTATTTGGATGTGGGCTTTGGCCTTTGTTGAAGCTAGTTGAAAGTGGCTCTTAGTGACGTTGATGAGGACATTTGCAAACTAACGTTCATACTCTGCATGGATGCCATTTTGTATTGAAGTTGGAAGTAACGTTGGTGATCAATGTTTATATGAAAACGCTGGGTGAACGTTGCAAAATAACAGTTGGGTGTTTGCCACTAGCGTTTGACCCAACGTTGGTGCACCAAGGTTTGTTCTCCCACGCGTGCGCATCCTCCATGCATACGCATCAAAATAGGGTTTCACGCGTGCGCGTCGCTCATGCGTGTGCGAAACTTGCCAACTCCAAAAATTGAAAGTTGTTGAGAACGTTGAGGGTAACGTTGGATCACCAACATTCCCTCCATCATTGGCACCTATTCTTCTTCACCATTGCCAACAACGTTGGTGAGCCTACTTTGGCCACCAACGTTGCACCTTGAGCCTGGAACGTTTGAGGCAACATTGGAGTGCCAGCTTTGGCTCCAACATTGCCCTCTACTCTTCTTCATCAATGTTTGAGGCAACGTTGGTGAGCCAGCTTTGGCTCCAACATTGTCCTCTCCTCTTTTGCACATTTGAGGCAATGTTGATGAGCCAGCTTTGGCTCCAACGTTGCCCTCAATTCCTCTTAGCCAACGTTTGAGGCAACGTTGGTGAGCCAACTTTGGCCTCCAACGTTTCCTTCTCTTCTTCTTCCTTGCCATTCCTCTGCTTCTCTTCACCTATCATTAATCAAACACAAGCATCAAAGTCTTGCCAAAATCACAAGATCATGCATCATTCATAGCATCAAGTAAATTCTTGAATAAATCTCATGAAAATGCACATAGTTAATCAAGTTTGATTGAATCCTAATGAAAACTAATGAAAAATAATGCTCAAGAAAGTGCATGAAACCTAATAAAAACTAATGAAAAAGGCTTGTGAATGTAGCCTAAGATGACTAGGCATCACTGGTACGCCATATTATTTAGTTAGTTTGTGGTTTTCAAAATTGTAGACCATATTGTTTACGCCATTGCCAGAGATTGACTGTGATTGACAACTACCCGTTGTTTGATTACCTAGATCAGACGTTCTTTGCTTTAAATTGTTTTAATTTTTTCCATTTAAGTTTTGAAAATAGTTTGGTGTTTTTCCCCTTGCTTTATTCATTCTATTTTCTTAATTTTCCCTTCCTTAGTTTCAAAATTCTTTCTTATTATTCTCACTAAATTTTCAAAATTATTGTTCTATTTTCCCTTAGTTTTATTTGCTTTATATTTTTATTTTTAATGCTTAATTTCAAAATTTTTGCTTAGTTTTTCCTATTTGGTTTCGAAAAATATGCCGCTTTATTTCAGTTTATTCTATTTGATTTCTTTTAGTCAAGTTATCTTACTGGGAATTCTCTTCACTCTGACGTAAAGATTCCTACTTTTTCTTATTTACTACTTGTTTATGAGTAGAAATAGAGACAAGAAAACTCTTTTTTATTTTAATCCTGAGATTGAAAGGACCCTTAGAAGATGCCAACAGCAGGCTAGAGCTTTTAGAACTACTAAGAGTCTCAGAGACAATTCTAAGGAGGAAGATGAAGAATTCACCATGGAGCTAAACAACAACAATAATGTTTTTATTCCTAATGCTCTAAATGCTCCTGAGCAACCTAGATGAACTCTTAGTTCTTACACTACTCCTAATTCCACTTTCTATGGCAGTAGCATTGTTGTGCCACATATGAATGCGAAATTTGAGTTGAAGCCTTAGCTCATTACTTTGGTGCAACAAAACTTTCAGTTTCATGGACTCCTTGATGCGTGAGCATCTTTTCTTTATTTTCTTATTTATGATATGAATTTATTGTGTTTTATTTAGATTCTAGTGTTTGAGGCATATTCTGGATACTACTTTGAGGTGCATTGTGGTTTTATTTATTTAAGGAAAAATCCAGGCGAGTTTGGCAGAGTTCGTGCTCAATACAAAGGAAGAAAATTGATGCTGCCAAGCTGGCACGCAATGCCACTACCTAGCATTTGGCAGCAGATACCTCGTAATGTGTGTGAGCCTTTTGTCAAATTGGCACCAAATGCCATGACCTAGTGATGAGCGGATAATTTATACGCTTTTTGGCATTGTTTTTAGGTAGTTTTTAGTATGATTTAGCTAGTTTTTAGTATATAATTATTAGTTTCCATGCTAAAATCACATTTCTGGACTTTACTATGAGTTCAGGTTTTTTTTTTGTGATTTCAAGTATTTTTTGGCTAAAATTGAGGGACCTGAGCAAAAATCTGATTCAGAGGCTGAAAAAGGACTGTAGATGCTGTTAGATTCTAAACGCCCAAACTGGCACCAAAGCTGGCGTTTAACTCCAAGAAATGCCTGTGCGCGTGAAAGCTTCAATGCTCAGCCTAAGCACACACCAAGTGGGCCCCGGAAGTGGATTTCTGCATTATTTACTTATTTCTGTAAACCCTAGGTTACTAGTTCACTATAAATAGAACCTTTTACTATTGTATTTTCATCCTGGGATGATCCTTTGATCATCTTTTGATCATCTTTGATCTTGGGATCAGGTCTTTGAACCCCTTTTTATTGTTTCATATATTTAGGAGGCATGGCCATTCGGCCATGCCTAGACCTTGTTCTTATGTATTTTCAACGGTGGAGTTTCTACACATCATAGATTAAGGCGTGGAGCTCTGCTATTCCTGTGAATTAATGCAATTACTACTGCTTTCTATTCAATTCAAGCTTATTCTTGTTCTAAGATATCCATTCTCTATGATGATCAAGTGCGCAAAAGGATCATTGGATCTTATTTCGACACGATCGATAACCGACAGATGATTAGCCCTACGTAACCCGTAGCCGGACCATTTTCACTGAGAGGACAGACGGTAGCCATTGACAACGGTGATCCCCCAACATACAGCTTGCCATGGAAGGGAGTACGCATGACTGGATGAAGGCAGTAGGAAAGCAGAGATTCAGGAGGAATAAAGCATCTTTATACACTTATTTGAAATTCCCACTAATGAATTACAAGGAATAAAGTATCTGGTGCACGAAATTGCAATCACACTTTTGCAACCCCGCACAACTAACCAGCAAGTGCACTGGGTCGTCCAAGTAATACCTTACGTGAGTAAGGGTCGATCCCACGGAGATTGTCGGCTTGAAGCAAGCTATGGTTATCTTGCAAATCTTAGTCAGGATATCAGAATTATCAGGATTGATTGTGAAAAGTAAAAGAACATGAAATAAGTACTTGTTTTGCAGTAATGGGGAACAAGTTGAGGTTTTGGAGATGCTACATCTTCTGAATCTCTGCTTTCCTACTGTCTTCTTCTTCAAACACGTAAGGCTCCTTCCATGGCAAGCTGTATGTAGGGTTTCACCGTTGTCAATGGCTACCTCCCAT
>NC_029781.3:39885607-39886164 GCF_000817695.3 Arachis duranensis
TGTGCCCTCCTTTTGATAGAGTTGTCTTGTATTTGTCCTTCCATTGACTTCTTGGTGATTAGATGTTCAATGGGTATGAACTCATCTACTCCCATCTTTACCCCAGCCTCTTTACAGAGCAAGGAGATCAGGCTTGGATAGGCCAATTTGGCTTCAGTGGAATTCTTATTTGCAATTGTGTAGATCTCACAAGCAATCACATGATGAACCTCCACTTCTTTTCCAAGCATAATGTAATGAATCATCACTGCTCTCTTGATAGTGACCTCAGAACGGTTGCTAGTGGGCAATATGGAATGCCTAATAAAGTCTAGCCAACCTCTTGCAATTGGTTTGAGGTCTCCCCTCTTGAGTTGGTTTGGGACACCCTTAGAATTGGTTATCCACTTAGTTCCAGGGAGGCATATGTCCTCTAGAACTTGATCTAACCCTTTATCTGCTCTCACCATCCTCCTATTAAAGGATTCAGGATCATCTTGCAGTTGAGGTAGTTTGAAGATTTCTCTTATTTTGTCCAGATGGAAGTACATAACTTTCCCTCTGACCATGGCTCTGTA
>NC_029781.3:39886249-39887373 GCF_000817695.3 Arachis duranensis
ATTTGAGTAGAATTCCTGAACCATATTCCTTCCAACCTTTATCTCAGGATTGGTTAGAACTTCCCATCCTCTGTTTCGAATTTGCTCTTGGATCCCCGGATATTCATCTTCTTTCAGATCAAATTTAACTTCCGGGATCACTGACCTCAGACCTATTATTTTGTGATAATGGTCTTCATGTTCTTTGGTTAAGAACTTCTCTTGATTCCAAAGATTCTTTGGATTGTTCTCTTTCTTTCCTCTTAAATTGGTTTGCTTTCCCTTAGGAGCCATGATCTTGATGAATCTTGGCTTAGTGATCACGGAAAAGCACACCAAACTTAGAGGTTTGCTTGTCCTCAAGCAAAAGAAAGGAAAGAAGAGAGAGAAGAGAAGAGCAAATTCGAATTGTGTGGGGGAATTATGTGGCCAAACGTGTATTTATAAAGTGGGGAGGAGAGATTTCGAAAAAAGAGAAAAATTTGAAAGAAGATTTGAGAAGATATGTAAAGAATTTGAGAGAAGGGTGATTGAAAGAATTTGAGAGAAGGGTGAGTTTTTGAGCAAGATTTTGGATTGATTTGAGAGATTTGAAGAATGATTTTAGATTTTTGAAAATTTGAAAGTGAATGATGAAAGGTTGAGATGCATTTATTTAGAAAAGTATAGGTCAGAAAAGGAAAGTTTGAAAAAATTTGATTTGAAAACAAAATCTTGGTCCCCCCACCTTTCTGGCGTTAAAGGCCCAGAATGGCACCCATTCTGGCGTTTAACGCCCATTTGTTGCCCCTTGTGGGCGTTTAACGCCCAGCCAGGTGCCCCGGCTGGCGTTAAACGCCAGAATTCCTTTGTCACTGGGCGTTTTTCTAAAACGCCCAGGATGCTGCACACCTGGCGTTAAACGCCCAGAATGGTGCCCATTCTGGCGTTTAACGCCCAAAATGGCACCTTTACTGGCGTTAAACGCCCAAAATGGTGCCCATTCTGGCGTTTAACGCCCAAAATGCCCCTTACTGGCGTTTTTTCGCCAGTAAGCTCTTTTTCTCTGCTTTTTGAGCTGAATCCTTCTGTAACTTTGAGAATTCCTTCATTTTTGATACTTGCCTTTGTAAAAACAAAACATATAACCTGCTAATGACTGGGTT
>NC_029781.3:39888307-39888923 GCF_000817695.3 Arachis duranensis
TGTTTAGGAATCTGGTTGCCCAGTAGGCTTTATGTTCCAGTTCCACGGGCAGATGACAGGCCTTCCCATACACCAGTTGGTATGGAGAGGTTCCTATAGGAGTCTTGAATGCTGTTATGTATGCCCACATAGCATCATCCAAGCTCTTTGCCCAATCCTTTCTCCGGGCTATTACAGTCCGTTCCAGGATTCTTTTTAGCTCTTTGTTAGAGACTTCAGCTTGCCCATTTGTCTATGGATGATACGGAGTTGCCACTTTGTGGCTAATTCCATATCTAACCATAGCAGAGTATAGCTGTCTATTGCAGAAATGAGTGCCCCCGTCACTGATTAGTACTCTGGGAACACCAAATCTACTGAAGATGTGTTTCTGGAGGAATTTCAGCACGGTCTTGGTATCATTAGTGGGTGTAGCAATTGCTTCTACCCACTTAGATACATAGTCCACTGCCACCAGAATGTAAGTGTTTGAGTATGATGGTGGGAATGGCCCCATGAAGTCAATGCCCCATACATCAAACAATTCTATCTCTAATATCCCTTGTTGAGGCATGGCATATCCGTGAGGCAAGTTACCAGCTCTTTGGCAACTGTCACAGTTACGCACAAACTCTCG
>NC_029781.3:39890179-39891077 GCF_000817695.3 Arachis duranensis
CAGCCTCTAGTAATTTAGTGACCTCTTTCTGCACCACCTCCTTCATGGCAGGATTTAGCCTCCTCTGTGGTTGGACCACTAGTTTGGCATTATCCTCCAACAGGATTTTGTGCATGCATCTAGCTGGGCTAATGCCCTTAAGATCACTTATGGACCATCCAAGAGCTGTCTTGTGTGTCCTTAGCACTTGAATCCGTGCTTCCTCTTCCTGTGGATTTAAAGCAGAGCTTATAATCACTGGAAAAGTGTCACTTTTTCCCAGAAATGCATACTTCAGGGATGGTGGTAGTGGTTTGAGTTCAGGTTTGGGAGGCTTATCCTCCTCCTGAGGAATTTTTGAAAATTCCTTTGTTTCCACTAATTCTTCTTGATCAGGTTGAGCATCCTTGAAGATGTCCTCAAGCTCTGAATCTAGGCTTTCAGTCATATTGACCTCTTCTACCAGAAAGTCAATAATGTCAGCGCCCATGCAGTCATTTGGTGTGTCTGGATTTATGCCTCTGTCCCAACACTGCACCAATGGCATGGTCACTGGCATCACACATTAGTTCAAATGGTAATGTCCAATCTGGTACAGAGATGATTGGTGCTGTGACCAGCTTAGCTTTCAGGGTCTCAAATGCCTGCAGACACTGTGTGTCAAACACAAATGGTGTGTCAGCAGCTAGCATGTTACTCAAAGGTTTTGCAATTTTCGAAAAATCCTTTATAAACCTTCTGTAGAATCCTGCATGCCCCAGAAAGCTTCTGATTGCCTTAACATTGGCAGGTGGTGGTAATTTTTCAATTACCTCTGCCTTTGCCTTATCCACCTCTATTCCCCTGCTTGAAATTTTGTGCCCAAGGACAATTCCTTCAGTTACCATAAAGTGACATTTTTCCCAGTTTAAAACCAGGT
>NC_029781.3:39891177-39892006 GCF_000817695.3 Arachis duranensis
AAACAGTAGTAATTGCATTAATCCATCAGGACACAGCAGAGCTCCTCACCCCCAACCATGGGGTTTAGAGACTCATGCTGTGGAAAGTACACAAAGAAACGTGTAAAGTGTCATAAGGTACAGATACAATGTCAAAAGATCCTATTAATAGTAAGCTAGTAACCTAGGGTATACAGAAATGAGTAAATGACGTAAAAATCCACTTCTGGGTCCACTTAGTGTGTGCTTGGGCTGATCATTGAAGCCTTTATGTGTAGAGACGTTTTCTGGAGTTAAACGCCAGTTCTCATGCCAGTTTGGGCGTTTAACTCCAAGTTTTATGCCAGTTCCAGCGTTAAACGCTGGAAATTCTGAGGCTGATTTGCCACGCCGGTTTGGGCCATCAAATCTCGAGCAAAGTATGGACTATTATACATTGCTGGAAAGCCCAGGATGTCTACTTTCCAATGCCGTTAAGAGCGCGCCAATTGGGCTACTCAGTAGGCTCTTCTTGTGGAAGACCGGAATACTGGTAATTTTGCTGCACTATAATAATGAGTTGAGGATTTAGCTCAAAGCTGCTTGCTTTGATGGGAGGTGTACAGATGCTACTCCCATATGCAGTTGTAATGGGGTTAGCATATGACCCCAAAGTCCTTTTGGACTGATCAATCCCACTTAAGTCCATAATGGATAAAGGGAAATGATATGGATTGCAAATAGATAAATTTTGTTTTTTTTTGAATTAACCGAAAAAATAAAATAAAATAAAAGGAAATTAAAATAAAAAATTCGAAAATCAAAAAGAAAATAAGATCAAAGCAAATTGAGAACTGAATCAATTAGTTAA
>NC_029781.3:39893696-39897710 GCF_000817695.3 Arachis duranensis
CGTGGGATCGACCCTTACTCACGTAAGGTATTACTTGGACGACCCAGTACACTTGCTGGTCAGCTGCATGGAGTTGTGAAGAAAGTGTGTGATCACGATTCCATGTACCATGTTTTTGGCGCCGTTGCCGTGGATTGTTCGAGTTTGGACAACTGACGGTTCATCTTGTTGCTTAGATTAGGTATTTTTCTTTTTATTTTCTTCTTCAGAATTTTTTAGAACGAATTCTAGAGTTTCAGATGATGCTTTTATCATCACAGGAGCTAGTTGATTCTCATCAATTTGGCTGTTGTATGTAATGTCCTGCTAAAGCTTGGCTAGCCTTGTCTAATCTTTCTAGACTGAAGCTTTAGACTAACATTGCATGATTCCTGAAATTCTTATTAAAAATTTTGAATTTCTTATTTTATTTTTCAAAATAATTTTTGAAAAATAAAAAATACAAAAAAAATTAATAAAATCATAAAATCAAAAAAATAATGTGTTTCTTATTTGAGTCTAGTGTCAAATTTTTAAGTTTGGTGTCAATTGCATGATTGTATTTTTCTAGCATTTTTCAAAAACTCATGCATTGTGTTCTTCATTGATCTTCAAGTTGTTTGAAAACTCATGCATGGTGTTCTTCATGATCTTCAAGTTGTTCTTGATGATTTTACTTGTCTAATCTTTAAATTCTCTTGTTTTGTGTCTTTTGTTGTTTCTCATCTGCATTCTCAATTTGTTAGTGTCTCTAGTATGAAAATTTCTATGTTTGTTGTCTTGCATGTCTTTCTTTTCTGAAAAATTTTCAAAAATATATTCTTGATGTTCATCTTGACATTCAAAGTGTTCTTGCATGCATTGTTTATTTGATCTTTGTTTTTCATGATTAGTTTCATTTTGTTGTTTTTCTCTCTCATCATTAAAAATTCAAAAAAAAAATTCAAAACTATGTCTTTTCAAGTCAATAATACAGAGAATTGAAGATTCAGAACATACAGCAGAGGAATCACAGAGAAAAAGCTGGGCATTCAAAACACCTAGTGAGGAAGGAATTCTGGCGTTTAAACGCCAGCCAGGGTACCTGGTTGGGCATTTAACGCCCAAGGAGGTAACCAAATGGGCGTTAAACGCTAGAATGGATACCATTCTGGGCGTTTAATGCCAGGATAGCACCAAGGAGGTAGTTTTGTTTTCAATTCAAATCTTTTTCAAATTTTCATGTTTTAAAACTAATTTTTCAAAATCTTATCTTTTCCATATCCTCTCATATCAATCATATCTTTTTCAAAATCAAATCTTTTTCATTTATTCTTTCAATATTTTTGAATATCCTTGCTAACAATTAATGCTGTGATTCAAAAATATCAAGTTTGTTACTTTCCTCTTAAGAAAGGTTCAATATTTGAATTTTATAATCAAATCTTTTAATTTCTTGTTAGTCAAGTCATCAATTTTAAAAATCAAATCTTTTTCAACCATGTCTTTTCAATCATATGTTTTCAAATATATCTTTTTAAAAATTAAATCTTTTTCAAATCATATCTTTTTCAAATTTTAATTTCAAAATCTTTTTCTAACTTCTTATCTTTAATTTCTCTCTCTCTCTCTAATTTTCGAAAATCACTAACAACCTTTTTTTCTTTTTTTTTCAAAAACCTTTTTAATTAACTAATTGTTTTAAACTCTAATCTTATTTTATTTAAAAATTTTCGAAAAATTCTCTCTCTCCCATCTCTTTCTATTTAATCACTAACACTTATCCTCCTTTAATAATTCGGACCCTCTCCCTCTCTATAAGTTTGAACTCTTCTCTCTACCTCATCCTTCTATTCCTATTTTCCTCTGACACCTCAAGGAATCTCTATACTGTGACATAGAGGATTCCATACTTTCTTTGTTTTCTTCTCTTTTATATGAGTAGGAACAAAGATAAAGGCATTCTTGTTGAAGCTTATCCTGAACCTGAATGGACTCTAAAGAGGAAGCTAAGAGAAGCTAAAGCATAACTCTCTGGAGAGGACCTGACAGAAATCTTTGAAAAAGAAGAAGACATGGCAACCAAAAATAACAACAATGCCAACAATGCAAGGAAGGTGCTTGGTGACTTTACTACACCAACTCCCGACTTCTATGGGAGAAGCATCTCTATTCCTGCCATTGGAGCAAATAACTTTGAGCTTAAGCCTCAATTAGTTTCTCTGATGCAACAGAATTGTAAGTTTCAAGGACTTCTATTGGAAGATCCTCATCAGCTCTTGGCTGAATTTTTGCAAATCTGTGACACTTATCTTATCTTATCTTATCTTATCTTTGGGTGAGGTCAACTTATCTTCAAGGGACCGCCCTTATCTCTATAGGCCTGGGCTGCCTTTGGATTTGGGTCATGTTCCTCTATTTGGGCCCTTTTCTGGGCTTTCCTGGCAATTTGGCCGAGCTCTTTGAGAAGAGGTCGGATAGTCTGACCCGAAGAGGTTGGTCGCTTTGTCGCCAAACATCCCAGGTCGGACAGCTTGACCCAGGGTATGAACAACTTCTGAAAGAAATCCTCTAAGCCATTGAATCTCTTAAAAGAAAGAAGTTCATGAAGTTGAAACTCTGAATGCTATATTGCCCAAGAATAAGATCTTCACTCAGCAAGTTAACATGATCTCTTAGTATCTAACCAGAATGCAAACTGCAGCTGGCAGTACACAAGAAGCTTCACTTGAAGAAGAAGCTTATTATCCTGATCAAACCACCATGGAGGAAGTGAATTACATGGGAGAACACTATGGAAACACCTACAACACTTCATAGAGGAACCATCCTAACCTTTCATGGAAGGATCAACAGAAACTTCAGCAAGGTTTCAATAACAATCAAGGTAAAAGGAACCAGAATAGGTTTAATAACAGACCACAATTCCTATCTTCTCAAAGGAATATTGGAACCTCTAAGCAGAGTCTTTTTGACTTAGTTATTTTGGTTTCGAGCCTCTCTAAGATCACTCATAGTTTCATGAATGAAACAAGATCCTCCATTAGAAATTTGGAGGCACAAGCGGGTTAGCTGAGTAAAAAGGTTACTGAAACTCCTCCTAGCACTCTCCCAAGCAATAAAGAAGAAAATCCCAAGAGAGAGTGCAAGGCCATAACCATGAACAACATGGCCGAACCTGGAGAGAGTGTGGAGGACGTGATTCCCGTTGAGAAAAACCTCATGGGATGTCCTCTAAACGAAAAGGAGTTCCCTTTTGAGGAACTAAGGGAATCTGAGGCTCACACAAAGACCATAGAGATTCTATTGAACCTACTTCCGCCATTCCTGAGCTCTGAAGAATATTCTTCTCCTAAAGTAGATGAAGTTACTACTCAAGAGCAAGATGCTAAGTACCTTGGAGCAATCATGAAGCTGAATGCCAAGTTATTTGGTAATGAGACTTGGGAGGATGAACCTCCATTGCTCATTGATGAACTAAACGCCTTGGCTCAGGTGAAGATACCTCAAAAGAAAGAGGATCCTGGAAGGTTCTTAATACCATGTACCATAGGCACCATGACTTTTGAGAAGGTTTGTGTGACCTAGGGTCAGGCATAAACCTCATGCCACTCTCTGTAATGGAGAAACTGGGAATCTTTGAGGTTGGTGCACGAAATTGTGATCAATACTTTTCACAAATCAAATAATCCCCGGTAATGAATCCAAAAACTTGGTGTTCAATACCATGGCATAAACACAACTTCGCACAACTAACCAGCAAGTGTACTGGGTCGTCCAAGTAATAAACCTTACGCGAGTAAGGGTCGATCCCACAGAGATTGTTGGTATGAAGCAAGCTATGGTCACCTTGTAAATCTTAGTCAGGCAAACTCAAATGGATATGGGTGATATACGAATAAAACATAAAGATAAAGATAGAGATACTTATGTAATTCATTGGTGGGAATCTCAGATAAGCGTATGGAGATGCTGTGTTCCTTCCGTCTCTCTGCTTTCCTACTGTCTTCATCCAATCCTTCTTACTCCTTTCCATGGCAAGCTTAAGCAAGGGTT
>NC_029781.3:39898341-39920726 GCF_000817695.3 Arachis duranensis
CCCAAGTTACGTCGTCAATTTCCGAATAAAGTATGGACTATTATATATTTCTGGAAAGCTCTGGATGTCTACTTTCCAACGCCGTTGAGAGCGCACCAATTGGGCTTCTGTAGCTCCAGAAAATCCGCTTCGAGTGCAGGGAGGTCAGAATCCAACAGCATCTGCAGTCCTTTTTAGTCTCTGAATCAGATTTTTGCTCAGGTCCCTCAATTTCAGCCAGAAAATACCTGAAATCACAGAAAAACACACAAACTCATAGTAAAGTCCAGAAAAGTGAATTTTAACTAAAAACTAATAAAAATATACTAAAAACTAACTAGATCATACTAAAAACATACTAAAAACAATGCCAAAAAGCGTACAAATTATCCGCTCATCAGAGGTACACACTGTAAGAATCTCACTAGAGATGGTAGACAAATCACAGAAACAAGATTATAGACTTGTAGAGGATGTCTTGGTAAAGGTTGAAGGCCTTTACATCCCTGCTGACTTCGTAATCCTAGACATTGGGAAGGATGACGATGAATCCATCATCCTCGGTAGACCTTTCCCAGCCATAGCAAAAGCTGTGATTGATGTTGACAGAGGAGAGTTGGTCCTTCAAGTGAATGAGGACTACCTTGTGTTTAAGGCTCAAGGATCTCCTTCTGTACACATGGAGAAGGAGCATGAAAAGCTTCTCTCAATTCAGAGTCAAACCAAGCCCCCACATTCAAACTCTAAGTTTGGTGTTGGGAGGCCATCATCATGCTCTGAGTATCTGTGAGACTCCATGAGAGCTCACTGTCAAGCTATTGACATTAAAGAAGCGCTTATTTGGGAGGCAACCCAATTTTTATTTTATCTATGTTAAACCTAATTTTTATTTTATCTATGTTAAATTTCTATTTTCTATTGTTATTTTATGTTTTCTTTAGATTGATGATCATGTGGAGTCACAAAAACACTTGCAAAATTGGAGAGGAGCTTACTGGCGTTTAGTAGCAGAATGGGAATTAAACGCCCAATCTGGCACCATTCTGGGCGTTTAACGCCAGAAAAGGGCACCAGACTGGCGTTTAACACCATAAAAGGGCACTAGGTTGGCGTTCAACGCCAGAAAGGGAAGAAAAGCTGGCGTTAAATGCCAGAAATGGGCAGCAATCTGGCATTTAACGACAAGATTAGCACTATGAGGGTGTTTACACGCTAGAATGGTACAAGGATGAAAAATTCTTGACACCTTAGGATCTGTGGACCACACATGATCCCCACCTACCTCAACTCACTCTCTCTCTTCTTCACACCTTCCCATTACACCCTTCCCCAAATAACCCTCACCAATAAACTCCATCTCTCTTCCCCATCACCTCTTCACCACTCACATCCACCCACTCTTCCCCAAAAACCCCACCTACCCCACCTTTCAAAATTTAAAAACTTTCCCTCCCAAACCCAACCCTCACACACGGCCACCTCTGTCTTCCATTCCTATATAAACCCCTCATCACTCCTTCATTTTCACACCTCATACACACTTTTTCGTCCCTTGGCCAAACCACTCACATCTCTTCATCTCTTCTATTCTCTTTTTCTTCTCCTCCCTTCTTTCTTCTTTTGCTTGAGGTCGAGCAAACATTTTAAGTTTGGTGTTGGAAAAAGCGTTGCTTTTTTTTTCAATAACCATTAATAGCACCTAAGGCCGGAGAACCTCTAGAAAGAGGAAAAGGAAGGCAAAAGCTTCACCTCCGAGTCATGGAAGATGGAGAGATTCATCTCAAAGGTCTATCAAGACCACTTCTATGAAGTTGTGGCCAAGAAGAAGGTGATCCCTGAGGTCCCTTTCGTGCTCAAAAGAAATGAGTATCTGGAGATCCGACATGAGATTCGAAGAAGAGGTTGGGAAGTTCTCACCAACCCCATTCAGCAAGTTGGAATCTTAATAGTTCAAGAGTTCTATGCTAATACATGGATCACTAGAAACCATGATCAAAGTATGAACCCGAGCCCAAAGAATTGGCTCACAATGGTTCGGGGGAAATACTTAGATTTCAGTCTGGAAAATGTAAGGATGGCATTCAACTTGCCAATGATGCAAGGAGATGCACGCCCCTACACTAGAAGGGTCAACTTTGATCAAAGGTTGGACCAAGTTCTCATGGACATATGTGTAGAAGGAGCTCAATGGAAGAGAGACTCCAAAGGCAAGCCGGTTTAACTAAGAAGGCTTGACCTCAAACCCATGGCTAGAGGATGGTTAGAGTTCATCCAACGCTCTATTATTCCTACTAGCAACCAGTCCGAAGTAACTGTGGATCGGGCTATCATGATCCATAGCATCATGATTGGAGAGGAAGTGGAGGTTCATGAGATCATACCTCTAGAATTATACAAGGTTGCTGACAAACCTTCCACTTTAGCAAGGTTAGCCTTCCCTCATCTTATTTGTCACCTATGCAATTTAGCTGGAATTGTCATAGAGGAAGACATCCTCATTGATGAGGATAAGCCCATCACTAAAAAGAGGATGGAGCAAACAAGAGATCCCACCCATGGACCTCAACAAGAGCATGAGGAAGTCCCTCATTAAGAAATCCCTGAGATGCCTCAAGGGATGCATTTTCCTCCACACAACTATTGGGAGCAACTCAACACTTCTTTGGGAGATTTGAGTTCCAATATGGAGCAACTAAGGATGGAGCACACCAAGAGGTGCTCAAGGGTTGAGCACACCAAGAAGTGTTGAGTTGCTCCCCATAATTGTGTGGAGGAAAATACATCCCTTGAGGCATCTCAGAGATTTCTTGATGAGGGACTTCCTCATGCTCTTGTTGAGGTCCATGTGTGGGCTCTCTTATTTGCTCCATACTCTTTTTAGTAATGGGTTTGTCCTCTTCAATGAGGGTATCTTCCTCTATGACAATTCTAGCTAAATTGCATAGGTGACAGATGAGATGAGGGAAGGCTAACCTTGCTAAAGTGGAGGTTTTGTCAGCCACTTTGTAGAGTTATAGAGATATGACCTCATGAACTTCTACTTTCTCTCCAATCATGATACTATGGATCATGATAGCCCGATCCACAGTTTGTCCATGAGGACTTGGTCCAACCTTTGATCAAAGTTGACCCTTCTAGTGTAGGGGCGTGCATTTTCTTACATCATTGGCAAGTTGAACGCCAACCATACATTTTCTGGACTGAAATCTAAGTATTTTCCCCGAACCATTGTCAGCCAATTCTTTGGGTTCAGGTTCACACTTTGATCATGGTTCTTGGTGATCCATGCATTTGTATAGAACTCTTGAACCATTAAGATTCCGACTTGTTGAATGGGGTTGGTGAGAACTTCCCAACCTCTTCTTCAGATCTCATGTCGGATCTCTGGATACTCATTCTTCTTGAGCATGAAAGGAACCTCAGGGATCACTTTTTTCTTGGCCATAACTTCATAGAAATGGTCTTAATGGACCTTTGAGATGAATCTCTCCATCTCCCATGACTCGGAGGTTAAAGCTTTTGCCTTCCCTTTCCTCTTTCTAGAGGTTTCTCCGGCCTTAGGTGCCATAAATGATTATGGAGAAACAAAAAGCAATACTTTTACCACACCAATCTTAAAAGGTTTGCTCGTCCTCGAGCAAAAGAAGAAAGAAAGAAGGGGAATAAGAAGAAAATGGAGGAGATGGAGGGAGAGAGTAGATTCGGCCAAGGGGGTATAAGGTGTTTGTGATGTGTGAAATTGAAGGAGGGAAGAGGGGTTTATATAGGAGTGGGGGGAAGGGTAGGTTCGTGTAATTGGGGTTGGGTTTAGGAGGGAAAGTGTTTGAATTTAGAGGTAGGTGGAGTTTTTTGGGAAAGAGATGTGGATGTGATTGGTGAAGGGTATTTGGGGAAGAGTATCATGAAAAGGTGTGAGGGAGAGAGAGAATGATTTGAGGTTGGTGAGGATCTTATGGGGTCCACAGATCCTGAGGGGTAAAGGACTTCTCATCCCTGCTCCATTTAGGCATGCAAAACGTACTTAGAGTGCAATTCTAGCGTTAAACGCCAGTCCTTCTTCCCATTCTGGCATTTAACGCCAGCTTGTTGCCCTGTTCTGGTGTTAAACGCCAGTCTGGTGCCCATTTCTGGTGTTAAACACCCAGAATGGTGCCAGATTGGGCGTTTAATGCCCATTCTACTACTCTTACTGGCGTGCTATTTTTAATGGTATTTTTTTATTTTGCTTTAATTATTGCAGTTGTTTTTGTGACTTCACATGATCATCAACCTAAAGAAAATAGAAAATAACATAGATAAATAAAATTGGGTTGCCTCCCAATAAGCCCTTCTTTAATATCAATAGCTTGACAGTGAGCTCTCATGGAGCTTCACAGATATTCAGAGCATGGTTGGGGCCTCCCAACACCAAACATAGAGTTTGGTTGTGGCCTCTCAACACCAAATATAGAGTTTGGTTGTGGCCTCCCAACACCAAACTTAGAGTTTGAATGTGGGGGCTTTGTTTGACTCTGTATTGGGAGAATCTTTTCATGCTTCTTCTCCATGTGTATAGAAGGAGAACCTTGAGTTTTGAATACAAGGTAGTCCTCATTCAATTGAAGGACCAACTCTCCTCTATCAACATCAATCACAGCATTTGCTATGGCTAGGAAAGGTCTGCCAAGGATGATGGATTCATCCTCATCCTTCCCAGTGTCTAGGATTATGAAATCAGCAGGGATGTAAAGGCCTTTAACCTTTACCAAGACATCCTCTACAAGTTCATAAGCCTGTTTCTTTGATTTGTCTGCCAATTCTAGTGAGATTCTTGAAGCTTGTACCTCAAAGATTCCAGTTTCTCCATTACAAAGAGTGGCATGAGGTTTATGCCTGACCCTAGGTTACACAGAGCCTTCTCAAAGGTCATGGTGCATATGGTGCAAAGCGTTTAGTTCATTAATGAGCAATGAAGGTTTATCCTCCCAAGTCTCATTACCAAATAATTTGGCATTCAGCTTCATGATTGCTCCTAGATATTGAGCAACTTGCTCTTCAGTAGTAACTTTATCTTCTTCAGAAAAAGAATATTCTTCAGAGCTCATGAATGGTAATAGGAAGTTTAGTGGAATCTCTATGGTCTCTATATGAGCCTCAAATTCCTTTGGTTCCTCGTGAGGGAACTCCCTAGTGGTCAGTGGACGTCCCATGAGGTTTTTGTCACCGGGAATCACGTCCTCCTTACTCTCTCTAGGTTTGGCCATATTTGTCATGGTTATGTCCTTGCACTCTCTCTTTGGATTCTCTTATGTATTGCTTGAGAGAGTACTAGGAGGAGTTTCAGTGACTCTTTTACTCAGCTGACCCACTTGTGCCTCTAAATTTCTTATGGAGGACCGTGCCTTGGTCATAAAACTAAGGGTGGTCTTAGATAAATCAGAGACTATGTTTGCTAAGCTAGAGAGGCTCTGCTTAGAATTCTCTATCTATTGATGAGAAGATGATGGGAAATGTTTGCTATTGCCAAACCTATTTCTCCCACCATTATTGTTGTTGAAGCCTTGTTGAGGCCTATGTTGATCCTTCCATGAGAAATTTGGTTGATTCCTCCATGAAGAATTGTAGGTGTTTCCATAGGGTTCTCCCATTTAATTCACTTTTTCCATTGCAGGATTCTCAGGGTCATAAGCTTCTCCTTCAGAGGAGGCTTCTTTAACACTGCCAGATGCAGCTTGCAATCCAGTCAGATTCTGAGAAATCATATTGACTTGCTGAGTCAATATTTTGTTCTGAGCCAATATGGCATTCAGAGTATCAATCTCAATAACTCCTTTCTTCTGAATTGTCCCATTGTTCACATGATTTCTTTCAGAAGTGTACATGAACTGGTTATTTGTAACCATTTCAATGAGTTCCTGGGCTTCTGCAGGTGTTTTCTTCAGATGAATAAATCCGCCTACAGAATGGTCCAATGATATCTTGGATAACTCAAACAGACCATCATTGAAGATACCTATGATGCTCCTTTCTAAAAGCATGTCAAAAGGACACCTTTTGATCAAGTGCTTGTATCTTTCCCAAGCTTCAGAGAGAGATTCACCTTCCTTCTATTTTAACGTTTGAACTTCAACTCTAAGCTTACTCATCTTTTGAGGTGGAAAGAATTTAGCTAAGAAGGCATTGACCAGCTTTTCCCAAGAGTTCAGGCTATTTCTAGGTTGTGAGTTCAACCATATACTAGCTCTGTCTCTTACAGTAAAAGGGAAAAGCATAAGTCTGTAGACCTCGGGATCAACTCCATTGGTCTTAACAGTGTCAGAGATTTGCAAAAATTTAGCCAAGAACTGATGAGGATCTTCTAATAGAAGTCCATTAAACTTGTAATTCTATTGCATCAGAGAAACTAATTGAGGCTTAAGCTCAAAGTTGTTTGCTCCAATGGCAGGAATAGAGATGCTTCTCCCATAAAAATCGGAAGTTGGTGCAGTAAAGGCACCAAGCACCTTCCTTGCATTGTTTGCATTGTTGTTATTTTTGGCTGCCATGTCTTCTTCTTTTTCGAAAAGTTTTGTCAGGTCCTCTCCAAAGAGTTGTGCTTTAGCTTCTCTTAGCTTCCTCTTTAGAGTCCTTTCAGGTTCAGGATCAGCTTCAACAAGAAGGCCTTTATCTTTCTTCCTACTCATATGAAAGAGTAGAAAACAAAGAAAGTATGAAATCCTCTATGTCACAGTATAGAGAGTCCTTGATGTGTCAGAGGCAAAAAAAGAATAGAAGGATGAGGTAGAGAGAGGAATTCAAACTTATAAAGAAGGATAAAGTCCGAATTGCTAATTGAGGAGGAGTGTTAGTCCTTAAATAGAAAGAGATAAGAGAGAGAGTTTTCAAAAATTAAAAAAGAATTTTGAAAAATTGGTTAGTGATTTTCGAAAATTGAGAGTGGAAAGGTCGTTAGGTGGTTTTGAAAAAGATAAGAAATAGTGATTAGTTGAAAAAGATTTGGAAATAATTTTGAAAAGATAAGAAATTAGAAAAAAAAAGAGTTTGAAATCAAATTAAAAAAGATATGATTGAAAAGATATGATTGAAGAAAATTTGATTTTTTTTAAAAAGATATGATTGAAAAGATATGTTTGAAAAAGATTTGATTTTTAAAATTGATGATTTGACCAACAAGAAATTAAAAGATATGATTCTAAAATTCAAATATTGAACCTTTCTTAACAAGAAAGTAAAAAACTTAAAATTTTTGAATCACAACATTAATTGTTAGCAAGGATTTTTGAAAATATCAAAAGAAAAATGAAAAAGATGTGATTGATAAGAGAGTATATGAAAAAGATATGATTTTGAAAAATTAGTTTTAAAACTTGAAAAATTGAAGAAGATTTGAATTGAAAACAAAATTACCCCCTTGGTGCTATCCTCGCGTTAAACGCCTACTTGTCTACCTCCTTGGGCGTTAAACGCCCAGCCAGGTAACCTGGCTGGCGTTTAAACGGCAGAATTCCTTCTTCGCTGGGCGTTTTGAATGCCCAGTTTTTTCTCTGTGATTCCTCTGCTGTATATTATGAATCTTCAATTATCTGTATTATTAACTTGAAAAGACATAATTTTGAAATTTTTTTCTTGAATTTTTAATGATGAGAGAGAAAAACAACAAAATGAAATTAAACATGAAAAACCAAGATCAAAACAAAGAATGCATGCAAGAACACTTTGAAGATTATGATGAACATCAAGAACATATTTTTGAAATTTTAAAAAAAAAAAAAAGACATGCAAGACACCAAACTTAGAAATTTTCATACTAGAGACACTAACAATTTGAGAATGCACATGAGAAACAACAAAAGACACAAAACAAGAGAATTTAAAGATCAGACAAAGAAAATCATCAAGAACATCTTGAAGATCTTGAAGAACACCATACGTGAGTTTTCAAAAATTTGCAAGGAAAATAAAAACATGCAATTGACAAAAAAAATATTTTTGATTTTCTTTTATTTATAATTTTTTTGTATTTTTTTTCGAAAATTATTTTGAAAAATAAAATAAGAAACACAAAATTTTTAATAAGAATTCCAGGAATCATGCAATGTTAGTCTAAAGCTTCAGTCTAAAAAGATTAGACATGGCTAACCAAGCTTCAGCAGAACATTACATACAACAGCCAAATTGATGGGAATCAACTAGCTCATGTGATGATAAAAGCATCATCTGAAACTCTAGAATTCATTCTTAAAAATTCTGAAGAAGAAAATAAAAAGAAAAATACCTAATCTAAGCAACAAGATGAATCGTCAATTGTCCAAACTCAAACAATCCCCGGCAACGGTGCCAAAAACATGGTACACGAAATCGTAATCTCACACACTTTTTTCCCGACTTCGCGTAGCTAACCAGCAAGTGCACTGGGTCGTCCAAGTAATACCTTACGTGAGTAAGGATCGATCCCACAGAGATTGTCGTCTTGAAGCAAGCTATGGTCATCTTGTAAATCTCAATCAGGCGGATTCAAATGGTTATGGAGTTTTGATAATTAAAAGATAGATAAACATAAAATAAAGATAGAGATACTTATGTAGTTCATTGGTGGGAATTTCATATAAGCGTATGGAGATGCTTGGTCCCATTATTCCTTCTGAATCTCTGCTTTCCTACTACCTTCATTCAATCATTCATACTCCTTTCCATGGCAAGCTGTATGTTGGGGATCACCGTTGTCAATTGCTACCTCCCTTCCTCTCAGTAAAAATGGTCCTCTATGGTTTCTGTACGGCTAATCAACTGTCGGATTTCTCGTCTCGGATGAAAAATACCAGGCACAACTACCGCACGGCTAATCATCTGTCGGTTCTCACTTGTGTCGGAATAGCGGTTCTTAATTGTATCGGAATAAGATCCAGTAATCCTTTTGTGCACTGTCACTGCGCCCCACAGTCGCGAGTTTGAAGCTCGTCACAATCATCCCTTCCCAGATCCTACTCGGAATACCACAGACAAAGTTTAGACTTTCTGAATCTCAGGAATGCTGCCAATTGATTCTAGCCTATACCATAAAGATTCTAATCTCGGATTCAGATGCTCTGTTGTCAGGAGAGACAATGTGAATCGTTGAAGAGAGATCCAAGAGATATGCATTCAAGCTTGTAGAACGGAAGTGTTTGTCAGGCACGCGTTCATAAGTGAGAATGGTGATGAGTGTCACTTGATCATCACATTCATCATGTTCTTATGTGCGAATGAATATCTTTGAATAAGAATAAGCTTAAATTGAATAAAAGAACAATAGTACTTTGCATTAATACTCGAGGAACAGCAGAGCTCCACACCTTAATATATGGTGTGTAGAAACTCCACCGTTGAAAATACATGAGTGATAATGGTGTTCATTGGTTTTGGCCCCAGGGAGGGAACCTGAATAACCAAGACCTCTAATACAATGAGAAAAAGTAATATTTATACTAAAACTAGTAGCTAAGGTTTACAGAGATAAGTAAATGATGTAGAAATCCACTTCCGGGCCCACTTAGTGTGTGTCTGGGCTGAGAATTGAAGCTTTCATGTGTAGAGGCTTTTCTTGGAGTTAAACGCTAGCTTTGGTGACAGTTTAGGCGTTTAACTCCAGCTTGTAACTCAGTTCTGGCGTTTAACGCCAGAATAGGGCAGGAAGTTGGCATTTAAACGCCAGTTTGCGTCATCAAAACTCGGGCAAAGTATGAACTATTATACATTTCTGGAAAGTCCAAGATGTCTACTTTCCAACGCAATTGAATGCGTGCCAATTGGGATTCTGCAGCTCCTGAAAATCCATTTTGGGTGCAGGGAGGTCATAATCCAACAGCATCTGTAGTCCTTTTTCAGCCTCTGGATCAGATTTTTGCTCAGGTCCCTCAATTTCAGTCAGAAAATACCTAAAATCATAGAAAAAAACACAAACTCATAGTAAAGTCCAGAAATGTGATTTTTGCATAAAACTAATAATTATATACTAAAAACTAACTAAATCATACTAATAACTACCTAAAAATAATGCCAAAAATCGCATAAATTATCCGCTCATCAGAGCACCAAGGGCACTCCATTATTCTCCATGAAATTAGAGAGGATCAAATAGCGATGAGGGAAGAGCAACAAAGGCAAGGAAGAGACATAGAGGAGCTCAAGCATTCCATTGGACCTTCAAGAGGAAGAACTAGCCGCCATCACTAAGGTGGACCCGTTCTTTGACTCCCTTGTTCTTATCTTTCTGTTTATTTTTCAATTTTTATGCTTATTATTTGTCTATGTTTGTGTCTTTATTACATGATCATTAGTGTCTAGTGTCTATTCCTTGAAAGCAGTGAAAAAGAAAAAGTGAAAAAAATGGCAAAGAAAAAATAAAGAAAATGAAAGAAGAAGAAAAAGCAAGTAGAAAAAGCCAATAGCCCTTTAAACCAAAAGGCAAGGGTAAAAAGGGATCCAAGGCTTTGAGCATGAATGAATAAGAGGGCCCAAAGGAATAAAATCCTGTCCTAAGCGGCTAAATCAAGCTGTCCCTAACCATGTGCTTGTGTCATGAAGGTCCAAGTGAAAAGCTTGAGACTGAGTGCTTAAAGTCGTGATCCAAAGCAAAAGAGTGTGCTTAAGAACTCTGGACACCTCTAACTAGGGACTTTAGCAAAGCTGAGTCATAATCTGAAAAGGTTCACCTAGTTATGTTTCTGGGCATTTATGTATCTGGTGGTAATAATGGAAAACAAAGTGCTTAGGGTCACGGCCAAGACACATAAAGTAGCTGTGTTCAAGAATCAACATACTGAACTAGGAGAATCAATAACACTATCTAAAATTCTTAGTTTCTATAGATGCCAATCATTATGAATTTCAAAGGATAAAGTGAGATGCCAAAACCTTTCAGAAGCAAAAAGCTACTAGTCCCGCTCATCTAATTGGGACTATGTTTCATTGATATTGTGAGATTTATTGTATATTCTCTTCTTTTTATCTTATTTTGTTTTTAGTTGCTTGGTGACAAGCAACAATTTAAGTTTGGTGTTGTGATGAGCGGATAATTTATACGCTTTTTGGCATTGTTTTTTAGGTAGTTTTTGGTATAATTTAGTTAGTTTTTATTATATAATTATTATTTTTCATGATAAAATTACATTTTTGGACTTTACTATGAGTTTGTGTGTTTTTCTGTGATTTCAGTTTTTTTTTTTGCTGAAATTGAGGGACTTGAGCAAAAATCTGATTCAGAGGCTGAAAAAGGACTGCAGATGCTGTTAGATTCTGACCTCCTTGTACTCGAAATGAATTTTCTGGAGCTATAGAAGTCCAATTGGCGCGTTCTCAATTGCGTTCGAAATTAGACATCTTGGGCTTTCCAGTAATATATAATAGTCTATACTTTTCTCGAGATTTGATAGCGGAAACTGGCGTTTAAACGAAAGCTTTTGACCCTTTTCTGGCGTTAAACGCCATAACTGGCATAAAGGTTGGAGTTATACGCCCAAACTGGCACCAAAGCTGGCATTTAACGCCAGGAATAGCCTATGCACGTGAAAGCTTCAATGCTCAGCCCAAACACACACCAAGTGGGCCTCAAAAGTGGATTTCTGCACTATCTATCTTACTTTACCCATTTTTTATAAACCTAGGATACTAGTTTAGTATAAAAATTACTTTTAGAGATTCATTTTGTACCTCATGATATTTTACATCTGAATTTGTATCTTCTACGGCATGAGTCTCTAAACCCCATGGTTGGAGGTGAGGAGCTCTGCTTTGTCTTGATGGATTAATGTAATTATTTCTGTTTTCTATTCAATCATGCTTGTTTCTATTCTAAGATATTCATTCGCACTTCAACATGATGAATGTGATGATCCGTGACACTCATCACCATTCTCAACTTATGAACGCGTGCCTGAAAACCACTTCTGTTCTACCTTAGATTGAGTGTGTATCTCTTGGGTTCCTGGTTCACGAGTTTTATTGCCTCTCCTGACAACAGAGTGTTCAAATCCGTGAAACTAGAGTCTTCGTGGTATAAGCTAGAATCAATTGGCAGAACTCTTAAGATTTGGAAAGTCTAAACCTTGTCTGTGGTATTCCGAGTAGGATCTAGGAAGGGGTGACTGTGACGAGCTTCAAACTCACAAATGTTGGGCGCAGTGACAGTGTGCAAAAGGATCAACGGATCCTATTCCAGCACGAGTGAGAACCGACAGATGATTAGCCCTACGGAGCCCGTAGTTGGACCATTTTCACCGAGAGGACGGATGGTAGCTATTGACAACGGTGATCCACCAACATACAGCTTGCCATGGAAGGAGCCTTGCGTGCGTGAAGAAGACAACAGTAGGAAAGCAGAGATTCAGGAGGAATAAAGCATCTCCATACGCTTATCCGAAATTCCCATTAATGAATTACATAGGTATCTCTATCTTATTTTATGTTTTATTCATATATTAATTCTCAAAATCCCCTTAACCATTTGAATCTGCCTAATTGAGATTTACAAGATGGCCATAGCTTGCTTCAAGCCATCAATCTCCGTGGGATCGAACCTTACTCACGTAAGGTATTACTTGGACGACCCAGTGCACTTGCTGGTCAACTGCACGGAGTTATAAGAAAAGTGTGAACTCATGATTTCGTGTACCAAGATGCAAGATCCTATAAGTTTTTTTATTCCTTGCACCATTGGAGACAGCACTATTCAGAGAGCCTTATGTGACCTTGGAGCTAGCGTCAATGTCATGCCACTTTCTTTGATGAGAAAGCTCCAAATTGAAGAGGTAAAACCCGCTCGTATTTCTCTTCAAGTTACTGACTGTTCAATTAAGTTTCCTTTGGAAGTTGTTGAGAATTTACTTGTGAAAGTAGGACCATTTATTTTTCTTGCTGATTTTGTCATACTGGATATGGAAGAGGACAAGAATGCTTCCATTATTTTTGGGAGACCCTTTTTAGCTACAGGGAGAGCCCTTATTGATGTTCAAAATGTTGAATTGACTCTAAGGGTCAATGAAAAGGAAGTTTTACCTAATGTGCTAGAGTTTTTGCAACACCCTAGTAACTCTAAGGGGTTGATGAGAGTTGATCTTATTAATCCATTGATTCATGAGGTATTTGAAGTTGAAGAGCTTGATTGTGCTCTAGAACCTCCTTATGGGGATGATTTGCTTGAGATTGTTAATTCACCACCTCATGAGGGGAGACCACACACGCCTATTGCTGAGGAAGGGCCCCTGAAGCTTGAATTAAAGCCTTTGCCCCTCTCTTTGAAGTATGCCTTCTTAGGCAAGCATGATTCTTATCTAATAATTATTAGCGCCTCTTTGAGGCACGAGGAAGATGAAGCATTGCAAGAAGTGCTCAGGAGTCTTAAAATAGCTATTGGGTGGACCATTAGTGATTTGAAGGGGATTAGTCCAGCTAAGTGTATGCATAAGATCTTGGTTGAGGATGATGCTATATCGGTTGTGAAACCATAAAGGTGACTAAATCCAACTATTAAAGAGGTGGTCCAAAAAGAAGTAATGAAGATTTGGGATGCTGGGATAATTTATCTAATTTTTGACAGTCCATGAGTGAGTCCTGTGCAAGTGGTTCTGGTGCACAAAATTAGAACTCGCACAATTTCACCGGCAAGTGCACCAGGTCGTCCAAGTAATACCTCAGGTGAGTGAGGGTCGATCCCACGAGGATTGTTGGATTGAGCAAGCGGTAGTTATCTTGGTGGACTTAGTCAGGCGAAAAGTAAAGAGAGTAGTTGTTGAAAGCGCGTAAAACAAGATAATAAAGAAAGCAATGATAAATTGGGGTAAAATCAATAATAGGAAAATAGTTAAGGTCTCGGAGATGTTTATCTTTCCAGATTAAAACTTCTTACTAACTATTTTAATAGTGAATGATTCATTCTATGGCAAACTATAAGTTATTAAATCCTAATTGTTTAGCAATTTAATCTCTTTTGATCCTCATCAAACGCCAGCGTCAGTGGTCATTCAATTCGGACGAGGGTGAAGTTCAGTACTCTAGTTTATACGACAAAGGCCCTAATCACCCAGATCATAGCTGAACAGATATTTCCATGTCCCCAACAGGTTGTGGATTAGCTGTTTAGGAGGTGTATCCTCAAGCTTCGGTCCCAGTTATCCCTTTCGAGACTTACCAGAACCCATGTAGAAAAAGGGTCATACTTCCGTTCCACCCAGTTTCGTTTAGATAAAGAATGAAAACACACCTTAGAATTGAATCCAACACAGATTAAAATAGGAAAGTAATATTATTAATCCATAGAAATAAAAAGAGCTCCTAACCTTAACTAGGAAGTTTAGTTACTTATGACTTACAGAGAAAATAGTTCTAAAAGTAAAAAAGGAAAAAGATCTGCTCTCCTTACGGAGGCGTGCCCCTCAAGAGGAAGGAAGTCCCTTATTTATAGTAAAAACCTCTAAGACTTAACCTAGAATTCAACCTAAATCAAAACAAAATCAAATCTAGATCAAATCAAATCTTTTGATTTGTAAATAAAATAAAATATTGAATTCTAAACCTAAAATGATTTTACGGGCTGCTGGGGCATTTTACTTCCACAATGGGCATTTAAATGCCCTATGGGGAGTATATCGATGCTAACTCTAGCCCTCTTACTGGAGTTCAGCACCGAAATGGGTGTTTAGCGCCGAAAAGGGGAGTTCTAGTGTTTTGGTGTGCGTTCAACGCTGGGATTTACTCCCTCTTTGGCGCTAAATGCGAGGCTCGGCATTTAGCGCCAGTTTTGGTAGTGATTCCGGAAGAAAGGTAGAAACTATTATATATCATTGGAAAGTTCTGGAAGTTGGCTTTTTAAAATCATTGAGACCGTGTCAATTGATCCTTTGTAGCTCAAGTTATGATCATTGGAATGCAAGGAGGTCAGGGTTGACATTATCTACTATCCTTTCTTCGTTGTTGAACAAAACTCTGCCAAATTTGCCCGAAATTCACCTAAAATCATAAAAACATCACAAAAACTCAAAGTAGCATCCAAAGAGGATTTTTGCACTAAAATATAATAAAACTTAATAAAATCTAATTAAAAACAACTAGAAAATGCTAGGAAAAAGGGTATAAGATACTCACACATCACAGCATAAACTTAAACTGTTGCTTGTCCTCAAGCAACCAAAAACAAAATAGGAGCAACTCAGGTCTAATTACTCAATGGTGCTATTAACACTCTATTTCTGAATAGGTTTGGCATCTTACTTTCCATTGAAGCTCAGAAATATTGGTGTCCCTTAGAACTAGAACTCGGATGATATTATTGATTTTCTTCTTTAGGTTCTTGTTGATTCTTGAACACAGCTTTTTCCTTTCTTTTGGTGCTTTGCACCTTTGAGCCTAGCCGTGGCTCTAAGTGCTTTGTTTTCAAGCTTAACTTGATACATAAGCACCACAAGCACTTAAGTGGGGGAACCCTTTGGATTCGAATTTTCTTTGCTTGTATTCTCAGACAGCGGTGCTCAGAGCCTTAAGCATACTCTTTACAGTATTGGGTCATGACTTTAAGTATTCAGACTCAATGATTACTTGACACTTTCACACCACAAGCATTTAGTTAGAGGAAATCACTCTTTTGAGCTTTTAGATCAATTTTGACCCTCCTAACCATTGATGCTGAAAGCCTTGGACCTTTTTCTTTTGATTTTTCTTTTTATTTTCAATTTTCATATTTGCTATTCCTCTTGCTTCAAGAATCAACTTTTCTATATTTCAGAGATTCAATAATATTTCTTTAAATTCCTGTTCCTCAAGAACCAATATACTCAACTTCAATATCAAATATGCACAGGTAATTCATACATTCAGTAAATAGAGACAAGGCCACCACATCAGGATAATTAGAATAACTTAAGACCTTATGCATTTTACTACTTTTTTTTCAATAGATTTTTCTTTTTAAACTTAGTGAGTAATACATGAGACATATTTTAACTATAAAAATTTTGAAATTAAACTACTAGACTAGAAAGCAAATGAAATCCTAATAGTAAGCATGCCAAAGCTAGAATAGATATAGGAAATAAGATAAAGAAAGGGATAATGAAACTTAACCACCTCATTTATGGTGGCTGCTGATCTTCCATGAAGATGAATCACCTTCCTTTGGTGCCATTGATGATAATATAAACCCAGAGCTCGCTCTGCAATACCAAACTTAAAAAGTTTGATTGTCCAAGCAAAGGAAACTTGGTCCCTTTTTGGCTTTAAACGCCCAGCCTGGCATTTAGCGCTAGAGCCTTCCCGCTCCAAGGTGCTTTGTTCTTCCATTCTGAGTTCTTCTGTCCTTGTTCTAAGCATAGTGTATGATCACAAACAATAGTAAGCCTAGAAAAACTATAGAAATCAATGAAAAATAAATATGAAAATCAAACAGAAATAAAACTGAAATAAAACAAAAATAAACTTAAGGACACTTATGGTTGGATTGCCTCCTAACAAGTGCTTCTTTAACGACATTAGCTTGACAGTTGATTGTTGAATTTTCTTCCTCTTCTTCCATTTTGTTAAAAGAAATGTCTCCAAGGGAGAAAAGGAGAAAGTTAGTGCCCCTGGATTTGAATTCCTCCTAACAAGGTTTCTTTTGTTGTTATCAGCTTGATTCTCCTTGCTTGTTAGGGTAGGGGTTGGAGTGCTTCTTGCTGACCTTCTCTTTTTCATGGATATCATCTTATGTTCCTTGGTCACAATCCCCTTTTTAGTGCTTTCCTTGATTATCTTTACCACTCTGAATTCAGGACTTGTGTGTTGTGTGATGGGTGGAGTGTACCCTTTGTCAAGAACCTCTTGAATTGGTGGTTCAAATAACTCACCCTCTATCTAGCTCTCTGATTCACTGGAGTGTAAATTCCCATAAATATTTTTCTCCCATACAACCTCCTTCTTAAATGGGGTTTCACTTGGTACAGGGGCCTCTTTTTCTTGCTCTTGCACTTCTAACTCTTCTTCTTTTTCTGGGGGTAAGCTCTTTATGAGTGCAGCAGAGAGAGGTCTTTGCTCCGAAACCTCCGCAAAAGGAATATTGATTTGCAGCTTCTTAGAGACTCCCAATAACTGTGAGTGGTTTTCATCCTGGTCTCCTTCTGGGGCTTCTGAGAGTGTGGTACTCAAGGCTCCTGTGCCACTAATGCGGTGTGTATCAATGTCCTTCCAATCTCTTCTCGAGCCCTTTTTTTCTTCTATTCTTCAGCAACATATACTTCCTCATATTTGGCCTCCTTGATCAAGACCATAATTTCATCTTCCTTCAAGACCTTCTTCTTAGATAGTATGCTTTTTATGAAGGTCTTATAGGAAGGCATCTCCTCCACCACCACAGCAAAAGGAATATTGTACAAGAATTGAATGAATGGCCCACCCTCGATCTCCTCTTATGACTTTTGAGGGTGTACATTAATGCTTTCAGCCTCATTTTGTGTTTTTGTTTACTTTGATCCTTCAGCAACTATGGCCTTGCACGCTTC
Source organism: Arachis duranensis (assembly GCF_000817695.3). Lineage (NCBI taxonomy): Eukaryota > Viridiplantae > Streptophyta > Magnoliopsida > Fabales > Fabaceae > Arachis > Arachis duranensis. The sequence goes on from NC_029781.3 coordinate 39,915,801, forward strand.
TCTTGGGGTAGGCATTGTGTCATTGGGAAGAGTAAAGGGTCTCTTAGGTAATGCAGGATGAGTGTCCAGAGTGATTGGAAAAGGGTTATCAGGGTGCCTAGGGGGAATGTCTTTTGAATTGATGTCTATTGTCCCCCTCTCTGGGCGTTTAACGTCCGCTCTGCTCTCACCTGGGCATTCTACTTCCCCTCTGCCCCCTCCTGAGCATTTTACTTTCTCTCTGCCTACTCTTGGGAGTTTTACTTCAACTCTGCCCCCTCTTGGGCATTTTGCGCTTTCCCTGGCACTCTTTCTCTCTGCCCAATGCTTGGTAATCACCTCCACATTCTCCTCTATATTTTTGACACTCATTCTCATATCATGTATGCAACTTTGAGAGGCATCCCTTAATTCTTTCATGGTAAGCTCTAAAGCTGATAGTTCTGAATAAGGAGATGATGATTCTTGATTTGAATAATGAGATGGTGGCTCTTGATATGAGTAGAAGGAGCATAGTTCTTGGTATGAATAAGGAGAGGATGGCTCTTGATATGAGTAAGCAAGGGGTGAGGATGGAAATTTTTGTAAGATTTCATCTGTTACTTGTTGCACTTCTTAGCAGGCAAGATCAAAAGACGATGGTTGACGATGGCCAAATTGCATAGGTTTGGATTTTTCACACAAAAAGAGGGTTAACGCTACAAGCATAGACCAAACCCAACAATCGGCCACCGATCAAATTGGAATTTCACAAGATGTGACACAACTCAAAACCAATTTAAAATCGAGAATATTTGACTCCCGATTCATCTCCCAAGGAATCACTTGAGGGCAATGAGTGTGCAATTTCCGGTTGTAGGGATTACGGGGTTGTCAATGAAGAAATGAACATATAAAGCAATAAAAGAATATACAAAATTGTAAGGATTGAACTAATAAAGAAATTAAAGAACGGACTATGTAATATGAACAAGTAAAGTATAAAAGAGATTAACATAGCAATGTATGAAAGGTTGAAAGCATAAGAAAGGGGTCTTAGCTTTGAGTGAGCTAAGGGTCATTTCATTGTTAGAACCACAACTATGACCATTATGATGGATTAGTCTCACTTGATCAAACCTCACATCAGAAGGTAAGTTAAATGAGCATAAGTGTTCTTAACCCACAAATCCTAAATTGCTTGCTAATTGCTTTAGCAACAAATTAGCCTTAGTGGGAACAAGAGCAATTAACAATCCAATAATTGACACTAAATATTGGACATTCCAACTCTAGAAACCCAATAGCTCACTTTACCCAAGTCAAGAGACAAAAATTTAGCCTAAAACCATGTTTGACATTTTGTCAAACACTTGGTGGACAAAAAGCTTAATCATGAGAAAAATGAGAAAAGTCTTGAAACAAAATGCAACAATTGATTTCAATCCACAAGAATAACATAAGAAAGCATAGAACAACCATCAAACATCCAATTCATCAACAAGAAATTGAAATTACAAAAGAGAACTGAAATTGAACTATAACTTGAAATGGAAGAAAGAGTAATGACAATGTAACTATAAAGAATAATAATAAGAGAATACTTACAATGAGATTAGCAAAATCCAAGATCAAAAATGGAAATGGCACTTGAATGTAAAACCCTAATAGAAACCCTAGTAGAAATGATGAAAATCTTAAAGAAAACTAAAACTAAAAACCTCTACTACTCCTCCTAAACTATACTAATGATATGCTATGTTATGTATTTCATTCCCCTTCAATATGAGCTAAGAGACTTCAGAAATGGGCCTCCAAAGCCCTCAAATCGCGAGTCACATGCTCCTTTAATGAAGTCATGCGCGGACACCTGTGCAGACGCACAGGGATGTGCGTCCGCACAATTTGCGAAAATTCCCTCCTATGCGTACGCACACAAGGCTGTGCGCACGCACACTAGGCGATGCTTACATAGACACACGACGCGCTCGAAATGATCCACGCACTCTGCTTGGGCTCCTATACGTACGCACAAGAGGCTGTGTATACGCACATGTCTCTAAACTCATCTCCTTTGATTCTTCATGCTTCCTCCACTTTGCATGCTCTTCTTCCATTTTCTCCAAACCATTCCCACTTTATACACCTGAAATCACTCACAAACAAGATCAAGGCATCAAATGGAAGGCAATTGGAATAAAATATATCAGATTGGGCACAAAAGAGCTTGTTTTCATAATCAAGCACAATTTGGGAGGAAAGTTCAAAAGCATGCTATTCAAGGGAATAAGTGCAAGTATATGTGATGAAATCCGTTCAATTCTAACCAAAAATCATCATCAAATACAGATTCATCAATTCCCCCACACTTAAACACTAGCATGTCCTCATGCTAAACACACTCAAAGGAGGTATATGAAAGGGAAAATGACTTATGCGATAAACTACTTAAATAGTCACTAATATGTACTATGATGAGAGTTGGTAGAAACAAACCATGAAATTCCAATCCATCACAAGAAAGCTTTAGGGTCAATGTAAAGAGTTCATGCACTGAGATAAATGTCCAAAGAAATGAATTGAAATTTCCAAAACTATCTAATTGAACAACTTGCAAGAAGATACAATAGAAGGTGCAAGAACATAGAATTGAGCGATCGAACCCCTCACCGGCTGTGTATCTACTCAATTCACTCAGTGTTTAGGGTTTAACCACTCAATGCTCCTTTTTTCATGCTCTTCAAAGATTTGCAAGTCATCTAACAATCAACTAGTATTTAATGCATGAATAACACATATCATGAGGTCTTTAGAGGGATGTAATGGGGCTAGGGTTTAAGTAGGGTGAAATATGGCTAAGTGGACTTAAGGAATTAGTTCTTTGATTAGCTTGAGTGTCCACCTAATCCTATATCACCTATATACACGTGTTATTACAACCTATCTACCAATTTTCTTTTCTTTTTCTATCTCACCTCACTCATGCAATTTCTTTTCAAACATGGCATATGCATCCTTTATTTAACTCTTTATTCCATACTTTGTTATGTACAAGTTTTTTTTAGTTTGTTTTTTTAAATGAAATACGAATGCATATGTCTTCATTAGTGAAATGCATGAGCATTGGTGCACGAAATTGTGATACACAATGGCGCCAACAACTAGGTACGCACAATTGTAATCTGAACTCTTTTTCACAACTTCGCACAACTAACCAGCAAAAATGCACTGGGTCGTCCAAGTAATAAACCTTAAGTGAGTAAGGGTCGATCCCACGGAGATTGTCGGCTTGAAGCAAGCTATGGTCACCTTGTAAATCTCAGTCAGGTGGATTAAAATGGTTATGGAGTTTTGATAATTAAAAGATAAATAAACAAGAAATAAAGATAGAGATACTTATGTAATTCATTAGTGTGAATTTCAGATAAGCATATGGAGATGTGTTGTTCCTTCTGAATCTCTACTTTCCTATTGTCTTCATCCAATCCTTCATACTCGTTTTCATGGCAAGCTGTATGTAGGGGGATCACCGTTGTCAATGGCTACTGTCCATCATTTCAGTGAAAATGGTCCAGCTACGGGTTACGTAGGGCTAATCATCTATCGATTCTCGATCGTGTAGGAATAGGATTTACTATCCTTTTGCGTCTGTCACCACGTCCTAAAGTCATGAGTTTAAAGCTCGTCACAGTCATCCCATCCCAGATCCTACTCGGAATACCACAGAGAAGGCTTAGACTTTCTGGATCTCAAGAATGCTGCCAATTGATTCTAGCTTATACCACGAAGACTCTGATCATAAGGAATTGAAGGCTCTGTTGTCAGGAGAGGCAATCAAACGCATGGACCAGGAATCCAAGAGATACACATTCAAGCTTATTTTCATGTAAAATGAAAGTGGTTGTCAATCTCTCGTTCATGAGTGAGAATGGTGATGAGTGTCACATAATCTTCACATTCGTGATGTTCTTGTATGCGAATGAATATCTTAGAATAAGAATAAGCACGAATTGAATAGAAGAACAATAGTACTTTGCATTAATACTCGAGGAACAGCAGAGCTCCACACCTTAATCTATGGTGTGTAGAAACCCAACCGTTGAAAATACATAAGTGATAATGGTTCAGGCATGGCCAAATTGCCAGCCCCCATAAAGGTCTAAGATAGCATAAAACTGATCAAAGAGTTATATTTATACTAAACTAGTTACTAGGGTTACAGAAATGAGTAAATGATGCAGAAATCCACTTTCGAGCCACTTGGTGTGTGCTTGGGCTGAGCATTGAAGCTTTCACCTGGCGTTTAACTCTGCTTTGCAACTTGTTTCTGGCCTTAAACACAAGAATAGGGCAGAAAGCTAGCGTTAAATGCCAGTTTGCATCATCTAAACTCGGGCAAAGTATGGACTATTATATATTGCTGGAAAGCTCTGGATGTCTACTTTCCAACGCAATTGAGACAACGCCATTTGGACTACTGTAGCTCCAAAGAATCCATATCGAGTGCAGGGAGGTTAGAATCCAACAGCATCTGCAGTCCTTTGTCAGCCTATGAATCAGATTTTTGCTCAGGTCCCTCAATTTCAGCCAGAAAATACTTAAAATCACAGAAAAACATAGAAATGTGAATTTTGCTTAAAAACTAATAAAAATATATTAAAAAGTGAATAAAACATACTAAAAACTATATAAAAACAATACCAAAAAGCGTACGAATTATCCGCTCATCACGACACCAAACTTAAATTGTTGCTTGTCCCCAAGCAACTGAAAATAAAATAGGATAAAAAGAAGAGAATATACAATGAATCTCACAATATCAGTGAAACTTAGTCCCAATTAGATGAGCGGGGCTAGTAGCTTTTTGCTTCTGAACATTTTTGGCATCTCACTTTATCCTTTGAAATTCAGAATGATTGGCTTCTCTAGGAACTCAGAATCCAGATAGTGTTATTAATTCTCCTAGTT
>NC_029781.3:39921037-39928134 GCF_000817695.3 Arachis duranensis
TTATCAGCCTCCTATCAGATTTTTGCTCATGTCCCTCAATTTCAGCCAGAAAATACCTGAAATCATAGAAAAACACAAAACTCATAGTAAAGTCCAAAAATGTGAATTTAGCATAAAAACTAATGAAAACATCCCTAAAAGTAACTAGATCATACTAAAAACTACCTAAAAACAATGCCAAAAAGCGTATAAATTATCCACTCATCACAACACCAAACTTAAATTGTTGCTTGTCCCCAAGCAACTGAAAATCAATTAGGATAAAAAGAAGAGAATATACTATAAATTTCAAAATATCAATGAATATTAATTCTAATTAGATGAGCGGGACTTGTAGCTTTTTGCTTCTGAACAGTTTTGGCATCTCACTTTATCCTTTGAAATTCAGAATGATTGGCATCTATAGGAACTCAGAATTTTAGATAGTGTTATTGATTCTCCTTGTTCAATATGTTGATTCTTGAACACAGTTACTTTATGAGTCTTGGCCGTGGCCCTAAGCACTTTGTTTTCCAGTATTACCACCGGATACATAAATACCATACACACATAACTGGGTGAATCTTTTCAGATTGTGACTCAGCTTTGCTAAAGTCCCCAGTTAGAGGTGTCCAGAGTTCTTAAGTACACTCTTTTGCTTTGGATCACGACTTTAACCACTCAGTCTCAAGCTTTTCACTTAGACCTTCATGACACAAGCACATGGTTAGGGACAGCTTGATTTAGCCGCTTAGGCCTGGATTTTATTTCCTTGGGCCCTTCTATCCATTAACACTCAAAGCCTTCGATCCGTTTTACCCTTGCCTTTTGGTTTTAAGGGATATTGGCTTTTTCTGCTTGCTTTTTCTTTTTCTTTCTTTTTCTTTTAATTTTCGCCACTTTTTTTTTCCGCAACCTTTCTTATTCATTGCTTTTTCTTGCTTCAAGAATCAAAGATTTCATGGAATTGTCTGCCATCTCTAATGAGAATTTGGCAGCCTGTACCTCAAAGATTTCTAGTTTCTCCATTATAGAGAGTGGCATTAAGTTTATGCCTGACCCCAGGTCTCAAAGGTCATGGTGCCTATGGTCCTGTCTCTTTTGAGGTAAAGTGTGCTGAACCCAGGTATTCAGTTCCTTAATGAGCAATGGAGGCTCATCCTCCCAAGTTTAATTACCAAATAGCTTGGCATTCAGCTTCATGATTGCTCTTAAATACTAAGCAACTTGCCTTTCAATAATGTCTTCATCTTCTTCAAAAGATGAATAGTCATCAGAGCTCATGAATGGTAAAAGGAGGTTCAATGGAATCTCTATGGTCTCTAGATGAGCCTCAAGTTCCTTAGGTTCCTCAATTGGGAACTCCTTTTTTTTCAAAGGACGTCCCATGAGGTCTTCCTCACTAGGAATCACTGCCTTTTCACTCTCTCCAAGTTCGGCCATGTTACTCACAGTTATGGCCTTGCACTTTCTTTTTGGATTCTCTTCTGTATTGCTTGGGAGAGTACTAGGAGGAGTTTCAGTGACTCTTTTACTCAGCTGGCCCACTTGTGCCTCCAAATTTCTAATGGAGGACCTTGTTTCATTCATGAAACTTAGAGTGGCCTTAGATAGATCAGAGACTATGTTTGCTAAGCTAGAGGGGCTCTGCTCAGAATTCTCTGTCTGTTGCTGAGAGGACGATGGAAAAGGCTTGCTATTGCTAAGCCTGTTTTTTCCACCATTATTAATGCCTTTGTTGAGGCTTTTGTTGATCCTTCAATGAGAAATTTGGATGATTTCTCCATGAAGGATTATAGGTGTTTCCATAGGCTTCACCCATGTAATTCACCTCTGCCATTGCAGGGTTCTCAGGATCATAAGCTTCTTCTTCAGAAAATTCTTCTTTAGTATTGTTGGATGCATTTTGTAACCCATTCAGACTATGAGAAGTCATATTAACTTGCTGAGTCAACATTTTATTCTGAGCCAATATGGTATTCAGAGCATCAATTTCAAGAACTTCCTTCCTCTGAGGCGTCCCATTACTCACAGGATTCCTTTCAGAAGTGTACATGAACTGGTTATTTGCAACCATGTCAATGAGTTCCTGAGCTTCTTCAGGTGAATAGATCCACCTGCAAAATGCTCCAATGACATCTTAGACAATTCAGGTAGACCATCATAGAATATGTCCAGGATGGTCCATTCTGAAAGCATGTCAGAAGGACACTTTTTGGTCAGTTGCTTATATCTTTCCCAAGCTTCATAGAGGGATTCACCTTCTTTTTGTCTGAAGGTTTGAACATCCACTCTAAGTTTGCTCAGCTTTTGAGGAGGAAAGAACTTGGCTAAGAAAGCCATGACCAATAACTTGGTACGCACAATTGTAATCTCACTCTTTTTCACAACTTCGCACAACTAACCAGCAAGTGCACTGGGTCGTCCAAGTAATAAACCTTACGTGAGTAAGGGTCGATCCCACAAAGATTTTCGGCTTGAAGCAGCTATGGTCACCTTGTAAATCTCAGTTAGGCAGATTCAAATGGTTTTGGAGTTTTAATAATTAAATGATAAATAAAACGTAAAATAAAGATAGAGATACTTGTGTAAATCATTGGTGGGAATTTCAGATAAGTGTATGGAGATGCATCGTTCCTTCTGAATCTCTGCTTTTATACTGCCTTTATCCAATCCTTCATACTCCTTTCCATGGCAGCTGTATGTTGGGCATCACCGTTGTCAATGGCTACTTTCCGTCCTCTCAGTAAAAATGCTCCAAATCCGTTGTCACCGCACGACTAATCATCTGTCGGTTCTCGATCATGTTGGAATAGAATCCAGTGATCCTTTTGCATCTATCACTACGCCCAACACTCGCGAGTTTAAAGCTCGTCACAGTCATCCCTTCCCAGATCCTACTCGGAATACCACAGACAAGGTTTATACCATGAAGACTCCGATTTTTCGGAATGGAGGCTACGAGATATACGCTCGATCTAAGGTAGAATGGGGGTGGTTGTCAGGTACGCGTTCATAGGTTGAGAATAGTGATGAGTGTCACGGATCATCATATTCATCATGTTGAAGTGCAAGCGAATATCTTAGAATAAGAATAAGCTTGAATTGAATAAGAAGACAATAGTACTTTGCATTAATACTTGAGAAACAGCAGAGCTCCACACTTTAAATCTATGGTGTGTAGAAACTCTACCGTTGAAAATACATAAGTGATGAAGGTCCAGGCATGGCCGAGAGGCCAGCCCCCAATGTCTAAGATTGCCTAAGCTGATCAAAGATAGATACCTAGATTCCAAGATGATAATACAATAGTAAAAAGTTATATTTATACTAAACTAGTTACTAGGGCTTACAGAAATAAGTAAGTGATGCAGAAATCCACTTCCGGGCCCACTTGGTGTGTGCTTGGGCTGAGAATTGAAGCTTTCACATGTAGAGGTCTGCCTTAGAGTTAAACACCAGCTTTGGTGCCAGTTTGGGCGTTTAACTCCAACTTTTATGCCAGTTCTGGCATTTTGACGCCAGAAAAGGGCAGAGAGCTGGCGTTTTGATGCAATTTTACATCGTCAAACTCGTGAAAAGTATAAACTATTATATATTACTGGAAAGCACTAGATGTCTATTTTTCAACGCAATTGAGAGCGTGTCATTTGGAGTTCTGTGGCTCCAGAAAATCCACTTTGAGTGTAGGTAGGTCAAAATCCAACAGCATCTGCAGTCCTGTGTCAGCCTCTGAATCAGATTTTTGCTCAGGTCCCTCAATTTCAGCTAGAAAATACCTGAAATCATAGAAAAACACACAAAATCATAATAAAGTCCAAAAATGTGAATTTTGCTTAAAAACTAATAAAAATATACTAAAAACTAACTAAATCATACTAAAAACTATATAAAAAGGAATAGTCAATCCAATCATCAAGCACGCACCAAAAAGGAATAGTCAATTATTCATCCTTAACAAGTGGAAATCACATATACAATGCTCTTTAATTGGAAGCCAAAAGATGTTTGATCCAGACATCACCAAAGGTTGAACATTTGTAAAGTGATTACTCAATTTAAATCCAAAGATGAACAATGAAACTCAGATTCTACCAACACAATGCATTTACAACTAAAGTCACCCATGAACAAAGTACACAATTCTTGAAAAACATGGGTGATGGGTGAAAATTGGATTTCCACACAATCTAACCAGCAAGTATACCAGGTCACATCAAGTAGTAAAACTTACAAAAGTGAGGTCGATCTGACAGGAATTGATGGATCAAGCAACTTTAGTATGGTGATTAGTTTAGTTAAGCTAACAGTGGTGAATTGGGTGAAATTGAACTAACATAATATAAATTGTAGGTAATTTAAAAATGCAGAAAATAAATTGACTGAATCTTAAATAGCAAGAAACTTGAATTGTAGGAAAAGTAAATTGCATCAAATGTAAAGGGACTGGGTGTTGGGAAATTAAAGGAAACAGTGAATCAAAGCAACAAGTAACAGAAAGAAAAACTCATAAGGGATTAGAGGTATCATAATCCATCACGAATCAAATAGATCTCAACTTCTTTCTCAATCATATGATAGATATATGGCATATTGAAATTGATTGGATCCCAATTCCTTGTCAATCCAATCTCTCTAATCAAAATCAATCTTGCCAATTCCTTAATTCAACTATCATGAGAAGAGGTTAAGCATTTTCTCTCATCCATAAGCCACACAAATTCTCAAGATCTCAATTCCTCCCGAATGGTGTTGATCAAGAGGGTTGTCAGAAACAGAGCTTCAGTTCTAACTTCCATGATTCCCCTTCCGAAGCTCACTGAAAATTCACAGATTCAAGCCTCCTTCTGGAGTGAATGAACCTCAATCGAAACAGAAGTTGTTTCTTAGCTATCCATAGGAATTTGGAAGAAGAAGATGTTCACTTAATCATGTGAATTAAAATAGAACTCCTTCCCCTAATGAGTTGGGGTTTAATGGATCATAGCTCAAAGAACAAATGCCAAAAATGTAAATTACAGGAAATTAAATCAAGCTCAATGGGAATGGAAATGTAAAATTTGCAGAAATGAAAAGTGCATAAGAGAATTGCAGAATTAAAATTGCATAAAGCTGAATTGAATTCAATACTGAAATGTAAAAAGTGCAGAAATGTAAAAGTGTTTGCAAGAGCCTTCTACTATACTCCTACTCCTACTCCTACTGTTGTATACTACTATCGCAGCCTACTGTCTCCTCCTCACTAACCACCCTCCTTTGAAATGAAACTGATGCTTTTACATAGGATTTTCTAAATGACAAATGAAATTGAAGACCAATTACAAATAAATGAAATTCCTATTTTAGATGCTCCTTGTGCCTTTGCTTGAGTGATCTGAGTGGGCTTTGCTTGCTATAGTTCAAATGGGCTCAGAATGGAATTAATTGAGCAAGACTGCACTTCCAGGAGAGCATAGCGTTAATTTGGAGAAAGGAGCATTTTCACACCCACGTGTATGCGTGCTACACGCTTGTGCATCCCTGGTGCTGTGGCTCATCGACGCGTACGCGTCATCCGTGTGTACGCGTCCCTTGCAGCGTTCACTAAACGAACGTAGTGTTCATGCAACGAATGCTCCTCCCACACGTGCGTGTCATCTACGCGTATGCGTGGATTGCAAAATGTCAAATCCACGCAGCGCTCAATTCTCGCATTCGCGTGCTTCTTCCAAAAATCACATCCACGCGTATGCGTCATGCACTCGTACGCGTCGATGGCTAATCTTCAACTCCAAACTTCGCGCTTTATCGCAGGCGTTCATTGATAACGAACGTAGCGTTCTTGCTGAATGAACGCTAATCCCTTACTCACGCGTGCGCGCCATGCATGCGTACGCGTGGATTGCAAAATTATCATCTGCGCATGCACGTTCTGTACGCGTGTGCGTCACTTGTGAACATAGTGTTCTTGGTCTGAGAACACTTCTTCCTTGATAAATCATGGGCCACGCTATTAAAAGCATGGCCTAAGACTCCAAAACTTGCTCAAATTCTACGGTGTGTCAAAAATTCGTCTTTTGAGCTTATTTTGTGCTTGTTTTGCTTCCTTTTTCCACTTATTTCCTACAACATTTATAAAATCAAAAGATCAAATAAATATACTATTTAAGCACAAAAACACCCAACAATTAAGCATTAATCATTAATTTCTTATGTGAAAAAGCATAGAAAAACATGAAATGATAACATGTCATCACAACACCAAACTTAAACCTTGCTTGTCCCCAAGCAAGAAAAGAATCATGCAGTAACAGTTGACAAACTAAGGTGAGAAGAATAGCAAGTTGATGTTCATGCTTGGCTAGTTTTCTTTGTATGCTACAATTTAATGCTTCTATCTAGCTCATTTTATGAAATCTTTTCCTTATGTTTCTTCCTTGAAACAAACTTTTCTTTCTCTTATTAGCTTCTCCTTTTGGGTGCTTTGCCCCATGAGATAATAACAAAGCTACAACTCTAAATGCTTTGTTTTCAAGTATTACAACTTGATACATAAGCACCACAGGCATTTAATCAGAGGACTTTTTTAAGCTCATTTGTTTCTTGTCTTTACTCTCTAAATATGATGCTCAGAGCCTTGTCCATAAACCCTAGGCTACTAGTTCTCTACAAATAGGACCTTTTGCTATTGTATTTTCATCTTGACTCTTCTGGTTCCCTCTCTGGGGCCGAGGCCAATGATCACTTTTGTTCTTATGTATTTTCAACGGTGGAGTTTCTACACACCATAGATTAAGGTGTGGAGCTCTGCTGTACCTTGAGTATTAATGCAATTACTATTGTTCTTCTATTCAATTCGGCTTATTCTTGTTCTAAGACATTCATTTGCACCCAAGAACATGATGAATGTGATGATTATGTGACGTTCATCATCATTCTCACTTATGAACGAGTGCCTGACAACCACTTCTGTTCTACAAGCAAACAAGGCTTGAATGTTTATCTCTTGGATCCCTTAATCGGAATCTTCGTGGTATAAGCTAGAATTGATGGCGGCATTCAAGAGAATCCGGAAGGTCTAAACCTTGTCTGTGGCATTCTGAGTAGGATTCAATGATTGAATGACTGTGACGAGCTTC
>NC_029781.3:39929269-39932333 GCF_000817695.3 Arachis duranensis
TTTTTAATTTGTGTCTTTTCAAGTCAATAATACAGAGAATTGAAGATTCAGAACATACAGCAGAGGAATTACACAGAAAAAGCTGGGTGTTCAAAACGCCCAGTAAGGAAGGCAAACTGGCGTTTAAATGCCAGCCAGAATGGATACCATTCTGGGCGTTTAACGCCAGGATGGCACAAGAGGGAAGATTCTGTTTTCAATTCAAATTTTTTTCAAGTTTTCAAAATTTTTCAAAATCATATATTTTTCAAATCATATATTTTCAATCAAATCTTTTTCAAAATCAATTTCCTTCCATTTTCAAAAATACTTGCTATCAATTAATGATTTGATTTAACATTTCAAGTATGTTGCCTTTTCTGTTGAGAAAGGTTTAAATGTTTGAATCATATCTTTTCTTGTTAGCCAAGTCATTAATTTTTAAAATTAAATCTTTTTAAATTGCTTTTCAAATCATATCTTCTCAATCACATCTTTTTAAAACCATAACTTTTCAATCATATCTCCTTAATCACATCTTTTTCAAAATAGTTTTCAATCATATCTTTTTACTTTCTAATTTCAAAATCTTTTTCAAAAATCACTTGATTTCTTTTCCACCCTTGGTTTTCGAAAATCAATTAGTATTTTTCAAAATGTTTTTCATTTATTTTCGAAAATTTCTTCCCTTCTTTTCACATCCTTCTATTTATGGACTAACACTATTTCTTAATGCATATTTCGAACTCCATCTTTCTTGATAAGTTCGAATTCTTCTACTTCTTCCTTCTATTTTTCTTTTCCTCTAACAGCTCAACGAATCTCTATACTGTGACATAGAGGATTCTATATTTTCTTGTTCTCTTCTCTTTCATATGAGCAGGAGCAAAGACAAAAGCATTCTTGTTGAGGTTGACCCTGAACCTGAAAGGACATTGAATTAGATTGACAATGATTAAGTAAGGTGGTGGTCTAGATTAAGCATTTTTTTTCTTTTAACTAAGCACATTAACTGTTTGACACATTGTGTCACCTAACCCTCTAACCACATTCTAGCATTAGAATGTCCATGTTTCATTTGGTTTGTTTGTGATTCTTGCAAGTCATGGAGGCTGAGGTGCGTGAAGAGGGAGTGAGCAACAATACCCAGCCTGCAAGAAGGGTGTTGGCCTCTTACACTATCCCAAATGCAAGAAACTGTGGGAGTAGCATACTCACTCCCAATCACTTAATCATTGTCAATTTATTTCAATCCCCGGCAACGGCGCCAAAAACTTGATGTGTGGAAAACGATCCAACACAAAACTCACCGGCAAGTGTACCGGGTCGCATCAAGTAATAATAACTCACATGAGTGAGGTCGATCCCACAGGGATTGAAGGATTGAGCAATTTTAGTTTAGTGGTTGATTTAGTCAAACGAATCAAGTTTTGGTTGAGTGGGTTGTATTTAACAGAAGCTAAATTGCTTGGAATGTAAAGGGAGAGGGGAAATTGCAGTAAATTAAAGAGCAGGAAAGTAAACTTGCTGAATTGTAAAGAACAAGAATGTAAATGACTGAAACTTAAAGTGCAAGAAATGTAAATTGCAGTAACTTAAAGTGCAAGAAATGTAAATTGCAGTAACTTAAAGTGCAAGAAATGTAAATTGCAGTAACTTAAAGTGCAAGAAATGTAAATTGCAGTAACTTAAAGTGCAAGAAATGTAAATTGCTTGAATATAAAAGGGGAATTGAGGACTGGGATTGCAGAATCTAAACAAAGAGAAATTGAATTGCTACAGTTAATAGAGCAGAAATTGAATTAGAAGCAATTAGAACTCAAACAGTAAAGAAATTAAGTATAGCAAAGGTTCATAGAAGAACCAAAAGGAAATTGGGTTCATAGATCTCAATTGCCTTCCTAGATCCAAGTTCTCAAAGCAATTGACAAGAAATTGAAGAAAAAGCAATAAAGGGAATGTAAATTGAACTCAATTATGCAGAGAAATGTTTAAAGAGATTTTGAATGGAGATTGAGACAGAATTTCCTCAATTCTTCACAACCAAAACTCAAAACAAGGAAATGAAAAATGTCCAAGCAAGAACGAGGAAGAAGAGAGATCAATTCTCCTCCCCAATTCTCTGAAATCTTGGTTCAGTCTCCCAAGAAAAGTTGCAAAAATTCAAAGCTCAAAGAAAGTGCAAAATTCAAAGGTCCAGCAAAAAGTCCTAACTACATCAAACTAGCTCCTATTTATACACTTTCTATTCTTGGATCTTGGGATTTGGATGGGCTTTTTATTTGGTGAAGAAATGAATTTTATTGGATTTTTAATCCAATTTTAGCCCAAAAATAATAGCTTCCAGGAGGCTGCCCTGCCCTTGTGGAGGGCAGGGCAGAAAATTGATGTGTGGTGCGTGCGTGGTGCGGGCGTGGTGCGGCTTGGTGCGCAGGATGCTGCCCTGCCCTCGCGGAGGGCAGGGCAGAAAAAATTGGTGCGTGCCCTCGCGGAGGACAGGGCAGAAAAATTTGGTGCGCCAGATTGGTGCCTTGGTGCGTTGCTGGTGCTGCCGAATGTTGCTTTGGTGCGCCAGATTTGTGTGCTGGCCGTGCCACAACAAAATGCTGCCCTGCCCTCGCGGAGGGCAGGGCAGTGTTTCCAACATGAAGTCCCGTGTTCGAAACTTGGATGCTACACACGCTACCCATTTTCCTTGGCTTTCTTGGTACCAAAGTGAGGCTTAATTCCTTGCTTCCTCATGGTCCCGTGTTCAACTCTTGTGGCAAGCATTGTAGGCATTTTCCTTTGATTTTCTTCCCTTGGTGAGCCCGATACTGCCCTTGTGGAGGGCAGGGCAAGGTTTTGTTCCTCTTTGATCCAAGGCACAATTTTGTGCTCTACCCTTGTCGTGGGCAAGGCAGAGTTGCCTCTCAAGCCTTGTTTCCTTATGTTGCCCTCCTAGAGGGCAGTGTGCCCTTGTGGAGGGCAATGCTTGCTTCCCTCCTTCATAAGCCACGCCTTTTTCTCCTTTGGCCACACTTTCTTAGGCCACACTTTCTCTTTTATTCTTTTCTTCACCTACAATAAACCAAAACAACCACTC
>NC_029781.3:39935428-39938349 GCF_000817695.3 Arachis duranensis
ATTAATCCTTGCAATTATCATATTGTGGTTAGTGATAAGGATAGAGATCCTTGACCATCAACCCTTGCCAAGACCTTTTTATCATTTGAATTCCTTTGCAATTTACTTTTCTTGTTTCTTATTCAAAACCCCAAAATATACATGTCCATAACCAATAACAAGAACACTTCCCTGCAATTCCTTTGAGAGACGACCCAAGGTTTTAATACTTTGGTTATTAATTTTAGGGGTTTGTACTTGTGACAAACAATTTTTTGTATGAAAGGATTGTTTGTTGGTTTAGAAAGTATACTTGCAACGAGATTTTTGATGGTGTTTTTGCGGAAAACAAATTTCCAACACACAAATCTAACCGGCAAGTATACCGGGTCGCATCAAGTAGTAATAACTCACAAGAGTGAGGTCGATCCCACAGGGATTGATGGATCAAGCAACTTTAGTGGGTGATTAGTTTAGTCAAGCTAACATTGAAGTGGATTGTGTGAAGTGTAGCCAACAGAAAGTAAATGGCAGAAATCTTAAAGATGCAGAAAGTAAATTGGCAAGTAACTTAAAGAGCAAGAAATATAAATTGCAAGAATCTTAAATGACAAGAAATGTAAATTGCATTAAATGTAAAGGGGAGTGGGTGCTGGGAATTAAAGGAAGCAATAGATCAAGCAACTGAAAATTTAAATTGCAGGAAGAATTAAAGGATTTTGGGAAATGGGATTCAAGAAATCACACAAGAAATTGTAAATGGCAATCAAACAGAGAAGTAAAAGATGCAGTAACTTGCAACCGATCTCAAACAGAAAGCAAAATTGCTTGAAGAAGCAAACAGAAATTAAATTTAACTTAATTGGAAAATTAAAATGAAGATCTCAGGAAATCAAAGAGACTAGAAAACAAGTCTAGATCTCAATTCCTTCCTTGATCAAAGTAGAAAATAATCAGCAGAAGAGAAGCAAATCAAGCAGCAAGTTAAATGTAAATCCAATTCTCAATTATGTAGAAGAACAAAGCAGAGATGTTTCAGATGGTGAATGAAAACAGAATTCCTTCCAATCTCTACCCAATATTCAAAACAGAAATGAAAACTCAAAGAGAGAGCTATCTACTACTACCACTCCTAATGGAGCAAGCCTTTTCCCTCTCTAATCGAGCTTCTATTGATGCCTTTATATAGGCTTTACAAAATGAAAAATGAAAATGAAATTAAAATAAATTACAAAAATGAAAATCCTAATTTAATTGATCCATGTGCCTTTGAGTGATGATGTGGGCTTTGCTTGCTTTGGATTTGAGGAGAAATGGGTTTGGTTGGCCTTGATTCAATTTGGAGAGGAATTGAATTTAAATGAAATTTTGGTTGAATTTTGGCCCATGTTGCTCCCAGGAGGCTGCCCTGCCCTTGTGGAGGGCAGGGTAGGATTTGATGCGTGTGGCCTTGGTGCGAGCGTGGTGCGTTGGTGTGTGCTGCAGGATGCTGAGGGCAGGGCAAAAAATTCTGGTGCGCCAGTTTGGTGCCTGTGCGTGCTGCTGGTGCTGCCGAATTGTTCCTTGGTGTGCCAGAATGGTGCGCTGGCCGTGCCACAACAAAATGCTGCCCTGCTCTTGTGGAGGGCAGGGCAATGTTTCCTTTGGGGAGTGCCAAGTTCGAATCCCATGGAGTGCATTGCTTGGCTTTTTCTTCTTGGCACCTAATTCACGCCTAAGGCTTGGCTTCCTAGAGGTCTTGTGTTCGAAACTTGGTGGAGGAAGTTGTTGCAATTTTTCCTTGAATTTTCATGAAGAGAACACGACATTGCCCTCCAACAGGGCATTCTGCTCTCCTTGAGGGCAGACTTCCTTGGTTTCCTTGTGTCTCCCTCTTCGAGCCTTGATGGAAGCATTTTGGTTTATTTTCGCTTATTTTTGGCCCTTAAAGATGCCTTTCGTTCCTGCCTCAATTGTACGCCAATAATGGATTGCTATATATCGTTGGAAAGCTCTGAATGTCAGCTTTCCAACGCAACTGGAAGCACATCAATTGGATGTCTGTAGCTCAAGTTATAGCCCTTTGAAGTAGGCATGGTCATGCTGTGAGCGGCCAGATTTTAACTTAGCGAAAATTTGCTCCAACCTCACTTTGTTTCATCATGATATTGCCCTGCCCTTGGCAAGAGCAGGGCAGTGTGCGTGCTGGGCCCTTGGCAAGGGCAGGGCAGTGTGCGTGCTGGTTGTTTTCTTCTTTGATTTGGTCATGGGCCACGCTTTTAAAAGCGTGGCCTAAGGCTCCTAAGTGTACCCCAACTTCAAAGTGTACCCCAAAGCTCTTTTTTTCTCCTTTTTCTGTGCTTCTTTGCTTCTTTTTCTTCTTATTTCCTACAAGATTTATAAAATTAAAAGATCAAGGAAATCTTCCAATTAAGTACAATAGAATGCAATATTTAAGCACTAATCATCAATTTATTGTATGAATAAGCATAGAAAAATAGGTATATGATGACATGTCATCACCTAACAGAAATCTTCAGAGAAGAAGAAGACATGGCAGCCGAAAACAACAATAATGCCAACAATGCAAGGAAGGTGCTAGGTGACATTACTGCACCTACTCTCGACTTCTATGGGAGAAGCATCTCTATCCCTGCCATTGGAGCAAACAACTTTGAGCTTAAGCCTCAATTAGTTTCTCTGATGCAACAGAATTGCAAGTTCCATAGACTTCCATTGGAAGATCCTCATCAGTTTTTAGCTGAGTTCTTGCAAATCTATGACACTGTCAAAACCAATGGGGTTGACCCTGAGGTCTACAGACTTATGCTATTCCCTTTTGCTGTAAGAGACAGAGCTAGGATGTGGTTGGACTCACAACCTAAAGAAAGCCTGAACTCTTGGGAAAAACTAGTCAATGCCTTCTTGGCAAAGTTCTTTCCACCTCAAAAATTGAGTAAGCT
>NC_029781.3:39939083-39941609 GCF_000817695.3 Arachis duranensis
GAGACCATAGAGATTCCATTGGATTTGCTTCTGCCATTCATGAGCTTTGATGAGTATTCTTCCTCTGAAGAGGATGAGTATGTCACTGAAGAGCAAGTTGCTAAATACCTTGGAGCAATCATGAAGTTAAATGACAAGTTATTTGGAAATGAGACTTGGGAGGATGAACTCTCTTTGCTCACCAAAGAACTGGATGACTTGTCTAGGCAGAAATTACCTCAAAAGAGACAAGATCCTGGGAAGTTCTCAATACCATGTGCCATAGGCACCATGACCTTTAAGAAGGCTCTGTGTGACCTAGGGTCAAGTGTAAACCTCATGCCTCTCTCTGTAATGGAGAAGCTAGGGATCTTTGAGGTACAAGCTGCAAGAATCTCACTAGAGATGGCAGACAATTCAAGAAAACAAGCTTATGGACTTGTAGAGGATGTCCTGGTAAAAGTTGAAGACCATTACATCCCTGCTAATTTCATAGTCCTAGAGACTGGGAAGTGCATGGATGAATCCATCATCCTTGGCAGACCCTTCCTAGCCACAGCAAAGGCTGTGATTGATGTGGACAGAGGAGAATTGATCATTCAAGTGAATGAAGAATCCTTTGTGTTCAAGGCTCAAGGATATCCCTCTGTCACCATGGAGAGGAAGCATAAAGAGCTTCTCTCAAAACAGAGTCAAACAGAGCCCCCACAGTCAAACTATAAGTTTGGTGTTGGGAGGCCACAACAAACTTCTAAGTTTGGTGTTGAACCCCCACATTCAAACTCTAAGTTTGGTGTTGGGAGGTTCCAACATTGCTCTGAGCATCTGTGAGGCTCAATGAGAGCCCACTGTCAAGCTACTGACATTAAAGAAGCGCTTGTCGGGAGGCAACCCAATGTTATATTTATATAATTTTCCTTTGTTATTTTATGTTTTCTGTAGGTTGATGATCATGGGAAGTCACAAAATCAATTGAAAAAGCAAATACAGAATGAAAAACAGAAAGAAAAACAGCACACCCTGGAGGAAGACCTTGCTGGCGTTTAAACGCCAATAAGGGCAGCAAATGGGCGTTTAACGCCCAGTCTGGCACCATTTTGGGCGTTTAACGCCAGAAAGGGGCACCAGACTCGCGTTAAACGCCAGGAAAGGGCAAGAAGTTGGCGTTAAATGCTAGAAATAGGCACCAGCCCGGCGTTTAACGCCAGAATTGGCACAAAGGGCATTTTTGCTCGCCACTTGGTGCAGGGATGACTTTTCCTTGACACCTCAGGATCTGTGGACCCCACAGGATCCCCACCTACCCCACCACTCTCTCTCTCTTCTTCACCCATTCACCAATCACCTCAACACCTCTTCCCCAAAAATCCCTCACCTATCAAATCCCATCTTTCTCTTCACCACTCACATCCATCCTTCATAAAACCCCACCTACCTAACCATTCAAATTCAAACCACTTTCCCTCCCAAACCCACCTTCACATAGCCGAACCTTACCACCCTCTCCACTCCTATATAAACTCATCTTTACCACCTCCTTTCACACAACCTAAACACTACTTCTCTCCCTTTGGCCTTCACACAACCTAAACAATACTTCTCCCCCTTTGGCCGAACTACAAAGCCACCTCCATCTCCTCTATTTCTTCTTCTTCTACTCTCTTATTTCTTCTTTTGCTCGAGGACGAGCAAATCTTTTAAGTTTGGTGTGGTAAAAGCATTGCTTTTTGTTTTTCCATAACCATTTATGGCATCCAAGGCCGGAGAAACCTCTAGAAAGAGGAAAGGAAAGGCAAAAGCTTCCACCTCCGAGTCATGGGAGATGGAGAGATTTATCTCAAGGGTGCATCAAGACCACTTCTATGAAGTTGTGGCCTTGAAGAAGGTGATCCCCGAGGTCCCTTTCAAACTCAAATAGAGTGAATATCCGGAGATCCGACATGAGATTCAAAGAAGAGGTTGGGAAGTTCTTACCAACCCTAATCAACAAGTCAGAATCTTAATGGTTCAAGAGTTCTATGCCAATGCATGGATCACAAAGAAGCATGATCAAAGTGTGAACCCGGACCCAAATAATTGGCTTACAATGGTTCGGGGGAAATACTTAGATTTTAGTCCGAAAAATGTAAGGTTGGCATTCAACTTGCCCATGATGCAAGGAGATGAACACCCTTACACTAGAAGGGTCAACTTTGATCAAAGGTTGGACCAAGTCCTCACAGTCATTTGTGAAGAGGGTGCCCAGTGGAAGAGAGATTCAAAAGGAAAGCTGGTTCAACTGAGAAGGCATGACCTCAAGCCCGTGGCTAGAGGATGGTTGGAGTTTATCCAACGCTCAATCATTCCGACTAGCAACTGGTCCGAAGTTACTATAGACCGGGCTATCATGATTCATAGCATCATGATTGGAGAGGAAGTAGAAGTTCATGAGGTTATAGCCCAAGAACTTTATAAGGTGGCGGACAAGTCCTCTACCTTGGCAAGGTTAGCCTTCCCTCATCTCATTTGCCACCTCTGTAATTCAGTTGGAATTAACATAGAGGGAGA
>NC_029781.3:39942471-39953335 GCF_000817695.3 Arachis duranensis
AGAAGCCAATCATTCTGAATTTCAAAGGATAGAGTGAGATGCCAAAAATATTCAGAGGCAAAAAGCTAAAAGCCCCGCTCATCTAATTAATAATGATCTTCATAGATGTTTTTAGAATTAATTGCATATTCTCTTCTCTTTATCTTATTTGATTTTCAGTTGCTTGGGGACAAGCAACAATTTAAGTTTGGTATTGTGATGAGCGGATAATTTATACGCTTTTTGGCATTGTTTTTAGTATATTTTTAGTTTGTTTTAGTTAGTTTTTAGTATATTTCTATTAGTTTTTAGTTAAAATTCACTTTTCTGGATTTTACTATGAGTTTGTGTATTTTTTTGTGATTTCAGGTATTTTCTGGCTGAAATTGAGGGACCTGAGCAAAAATCTGATTCAGAGACTAAATTGGCGCGCTCTCAACGGCATTGGATAGTAGACATCCTGGGCTTTCCAGTAATATATAATAGTCCATACTTTGCCCAAGATTTGATGGCCCAAACTGGCGTTCCAAATCAGCTCAAAATTGCCCGGCGTTAAACGCTGGAACTGGCACAAGAATGGGAGTTAAACGCCCAAACTGGCACAAAAGCTAGCGTTTAACTCCAAGAGAAGTCTCTACACGAAAATGCTTCAATGCTCAGCCCAAGCACACACCAAGTGGGCCCGAAAGTGGATTTTTATGTAATTTACTCATCTTTGTAAACCCTAGGCTACTAATCCTCTACAAATAGGACCTTTTGCTATTGTATTTTCATCTTGGCTCTTCTGGTTCCCTCTCTGGGGCCGAAGCCAATGATCACTTTTGTTCTTATGTATTTTCAACGGTGGAGTTTCTACACACCATAGATTAAGGTGTGGAGCTCTGCTGTACCTCGAGTATTAATGCAATTACTATTATTCTTCTATTCAATTCAGCTTGTTCTTATTCTAAGATATCACTTGTTCTTCAACTTGATGAATGTGATGATCCGTGACACTCATCATCATTCTCACCTATGAACGTGTGCCTGACAACCACCTCCGTTCTACCTTAGATTGAGTGGATATCTCTTGGATCCCTTAATCAGAATCTTCGTGGTATAAGCTAGAATTGATGGCGGCATTCAAGAGAATCCGGAAGGTCTAAACCTTGTCTGTGGTATTCTGAGTAGGATTCAATGATTGAATGACTGTGACGAGCTTCAAAATCGCGATTGTGGGGCGTTAGTGAAAGACGCAAAAGAATCACTGGATTCTATTCCAACCTGATTGAGAACCGACAGATGATTAGCCGTGCCGTGACAGGGTGCGTTGAACATTTTCACTGAGAGGATGGGAGGTAGCCACTGACAACGGTGAAACCTTACATACAGCTTGCCATGGAAAGGAGTAAGAAGGATTGGATGAAGACAGTAGGAAAGCAGAGAGACGGAAGGGACAAAGCATCTCCATACGCTTTTCTGAAATTCTCACCAATGAATTACATAAGTATCTCTATCTTTATCTTTATGTTTTATTCATACATTATCCATAACCATTTGAGTTTGCCTGACTAAGATTTACAAGATGACCATAGCTTGCTTCATACCAACAATCTCTGTGGGATCGACCCTTACTAGTGTAAGGTTTATTACTTGGACGACCCAGTACACTTGCTGGTTAGTTATGCGAAGTTGTGATAAATAGTTGAGATTGCAATTGAGCGTACCATGTTGATGGCGCCATTGATGATCACAATTTCGTGCACCAAAGAGCAATCCTTGAAATATTGACTATGACATTCTCTGCAATCCCCACAATTGAAACAATACTCTTGTCGGCTAACACAAACCTCACCCCGGACCTCTTTAGTGGAGATAAGTTCAATTTTTCATAGATGGGGAGTGGCATGATGCTTACACATGCCCCCAAATCAAACATACAGTCCATGAACTTAATCCCACCAATCAAATAAGTCACCAAACATGGGCCGAGATCATTGCATTTTTTGGGAAGTAAAGAAGAGATAGAATCATCTACCGACTTTTTGTTGAGGTTGCCAAGCTTGTCTTTGTGAGTGAAAACATCATTGAGGAACTTGGCATACTTTGGCACTTGTTGAATGGCCTGAAAGAGAGAGACGGTAACTTCAACTTTCTCAAAAGCTTCTACTACAGTGGGGTCAAGATCTTTTTGCTTATTTGCTTTCTTAGCTAAGGTTGGGAATGGAATCGGCAAAGGCTCTTCATGCAAGGTCTTTCTCTTTGGCTCCTCGACCTTTGGTCGTTCTTCCTTTTTTTTGTCAACATTTTCATCTTCACCCCTAATCACCTCCATTTAATCTCCTACATCCTCATTGTTTGTCTCTTCACTCGACCTTGTGGGTATAGCAACATTCTTATCCAATTTAGTACCACTTCTAAGGGTAATGGCATTTATGCTTCCCTTAGGGTTGGGTTGAGGTTGAGAGGGCAAACTACTTGAGGTTGAAGCTTGTTGGGTGCTTTGTGCGGTTTGAGAAGGGAGAGTTAAATGGGTAAGGGCTTTGGCTATTGTAGCCATGTACGCATCTTGTTTCTTATGAAACTCTCTTTGTTCTTGTATGAAGGTGTGAATTGTGTCATTCATGTGGGATTGATTGGAGGGAAGGGCCTGGTTAACATGAGAAAGATTGGATCTACTGTTTGGATTTTGATACTTCACTTGAGATTAGGGTTGTTGGTATGGTTGTGGGTATTGTGGTTGACCTTGGGGGTGTTGATGGTAGTAGACTTGAGCATCTTGATTTGGTTGAGCTTGGGGAGCTTGATTCCACATTTGGTTTGAATTATCTCTCCACCCTTGGTTTTGAGTACCTCCATGTGGGTAGAGTCCTTGGTTGTAATTGGGTCTTTGTAGGTATGGGTTAGCAACCGCCAATGTAGTGTCCTCTTGGATTTGAGGGCACTCATCAGTATAATGAGTAGTACAAGCACAAACACCATATATCCTTGATGGTCCTTTGGTCCTAGGAGGTTGAGGTGAGTATTTATCAAAGCTTGAGGGATTTGTTGCCCTTGGGTGATTTGCCGCAACAAAATCATCATCTCACTGGGGGTCTTAGTCAAATAGCATCTCCAGAAGGAGAAACCTCGCTCACAGCTTTTGGTTATGAAATCTTTGCCCTAGAGTGTTGAGTTGAATATGCTAGGTCCAATATAACTTCCCATGCCTCTGCTGCAGTCTTGTTTTTGATCAATGATCCTCTACTTGTGGGATCTAGGAGAAGCTTTCTTGGTGGTACATTCCTTGACAGAAATAACTGATCAGAACTAACTCATCAATCTGGTGGTGAGGGCAAGCCTCCAGTAACTTCTTAAATCTCTCTTAATATTCATACAAAGTCTCCCCATCTCATTGCACAATCCAAGAGATCTCACTTCGCAGCTTATCTATTTTCTGAGGAGGGTAGAACTTTTCCAAAAATTCTTTATGCAACAAGTCCCAATTGGATTTAACTTCACCCAGCTGAATATAAAACCACTCCTTTTCTTTTCCCTCCAAAGAGAAAGGGAAAGCGAATACTAACACCACGGCTTCATCTACTCCATGCCTTCTCGCAGTTGCACATGCAACTTGGAAATTCTTAAGGTGCTTTAGAGGATCTTCCCCAGGCAATCCATTGTACTTGGGGAGCAAGTTGATTGTGCCAGACTTAAGCTCAAAATTTGGATCCAAGGCCGGATACAGAATCTGAAGTGGTTGCAAGGCGAGATCAGGAGCTTTGGCTTCCTTCAAAGTGATCCTTCGCGGTGGGTCCGCCATGATGGTGTCACTTGAGTCACTCAAAGATAATTCAGTACTCCCCACAGATGAATAGAGAGTCTCCTCATTGATTGGAGAATGATGGTCACGGATTGGTAGTGATAGTGAATGGGAGTGATCCTCAAGGGACCCCGATTCACTATACACGAAAGCTAGCCGGAGCCGAGATTGCCTTATACGAGTTAAAGTTCTTTCAATTTCTGGATCAAAAGTGGCCAAGCTCAGGTCTAGAAGTGATCGTGTCATTCAACTGAGGAGGCAATGAAAGCATACAATTATGAAAAGTAAAATAAAAGTAGGCAAGTAAACAAGAACTAACTTAACAATCTACAACTACCAAGACTAACTAAAGAGGAAAGGAGTATCTACAATTAATGTTGTAGAAAACCAAAATTCAAATATTCACAATATTCACATATTTACACATCCAAAAATCGTAGCACTCATTGCACTTAAAGTAAACTCCCCAACAACGGCGCCAAAATTTGACGACGGCCAAGTTAACGCTGCAAGCATAGACCAAACCCAACAAACGGCAACCAATCAAATTGGAATTTCACAAGATGTGAAACAACTCAAAACCAATTTAAAACCGAGAGTATTTGACTCGTGAGTCGTCTCCCAAGGAATAACTTGAGGGCAATGAGTGTGCAATTTCCAGTTGGAGTGATCAAGGGATTGTCAATGAAGAAATAAACATATAAAGCAATAAAAGAACATACAAAATTTTAAGGATTGAACTAATAAAGAAATTAAAGAATCGACTATGTAATATGAACAAGTAAAGAATAAAGGAGATTAACATAGCAATGTATGAAATGTTGAAAGCATAAGAAAGGGGTCTTAGCTTTGAGTGAGCTAAGGTTCCTTTCCTTGTTGGAACCATAACTATGACAATTATGATGGATTAGTCTCACTTGATCAACCCTCACATCGGAAGGTAAGTTAAATGAGCATAAGTGTTCTTAACCCACAAATTCTAAATTACCTGCTAATTGCTTTAGCAACAAATTAGTGTCAGTGGGAACAAGAGCAATTAACAATCTAAGAATTGACACTAAATGTTGGACATTCCAACTCTAGGAATCCAATAGCTCACTTTACCCAAGCTAAGAGACAAAAAGTTAGCCTAAAACCATGTTTGACGTTTTGTCAAACACTTGGTGGGCAAAAAGCTTAATCATGAGAAAAATGAAAATAGTCTTGAAACTAAAAGCAACAATTGATCTCAATCAACAAGAATTACATAAGAAAGCATAGAACAACCATCAAACATCAAATTCATCAACAAGAAATTGAAATTGCAAAAGAGAAGTGAAATTGAACTATAACTTGAAAAGAAAGAAAGAGTAATGACAATATAACTATAAGGAGTAATAATAAGAGAATACTTACAATGAGATTAGCAAAATCCAAGATCAAAAATGGAAATGGCACTTGAATGTAAAACCCTAATAGAAACCCTAGTAGAGATGATGAAAAACTTAGAGAAAACTAAAACTAAAAACCTCTACTACTACTCCTAAACTATACTAATGATATGCTATGTTATGTATTTCATTCCCCCTCCAATATGAGCTAAGAGAGTTTAGAAATGGGCCTCCGAAGCCCTCAAATCGTGAGTCACGTGCTCCTTTAATGAAGTCATATGCGGACACCTGTGCGGATGCACAGGAGTGTGCGTCCGCACACTTTGCGAAAATTCCCTCCTGTGCGTATGCACACAAGGCTGTGCGCATGCACACTAGGCGATGCTTAGCTAGACACACGACGTGCTCGCAATGATCCACGTGCCCTGCTTGGGCTCCTGTGCGTACGCACAAGAGGCTGTGCGCACGCACACATCTCTGAACTTATCTCCTTTGATTCTTCTTGCTTCCTCCACTTTGCATGCTCTTCTTCTATTTTCTCCAAACCATTCCCACCTTATACACCTGAAATCACTCACAAACAAGATCAAGGCATCGAATGAAAGGCAATTGGAATAAAATATATCAAATTGGGCACAAAAGAGCATGTTTTCATAATCAAGCACAATTTGGGAGGAAAGTTCAAAAGCATGCTATTCAAGGGAATAAGTGCAAGTTTATGTGATGAAATCTATTCAATTCTAATCAAAAATAATAATCAAATACGGATTCATCAATGGTTCTTGATATGAACAAGAAGATGATAGTTTTTGA
Organism: Arachis duranensis; assembly: GCF_000817695.3. NCBI lineage: Eukaryota > Viridiplantae > Streptophyta > Magnoliopsida > Fabales > Fabaceae > Arachis > Arachis duranensis. The sequence goes on from NC_029781.3 coordinate 39,948,415, forward strand.
TAGGGATAGAGAGGTGGTGGTTCTTGGTATGAATATGGATATGGTGGTTCTTGATATAAGTAAGGAGATGATGGTTCTTGATTGATGGAATATGGAACATTGACATCTCTTTGCTATTGACCTTGCCAACTAAAATTCGAGTAGTCCCTCCATCCATAATAATATGAATCACCTCTTAGATGTGAGTAGTAACCCATGTGATATCTTTCCATTAGTTTTGCTCAGCACAAAACACCAAACAAGATTAAACGCACCAGGTGGTAAACAGAAAAGCAAAGAAGAAACAAAAATTATAATTTTTTAAATAAAAATTCGGAAAAAAGAGTAAAAAAAAAAGTAATTAGAAATTTCAAAAGAATTAAAAAAAATAGAAAGAAAAGGGTTTAAAAATTTTTGAAATTAAAAAAGAACGAGAAAATACTAAAGAAACACCAAACTTTAAAATTTGAATTTAAATGAAAATAAACTAACTGAAACAAAATTCAAAAATAAAGAGAAAGATAAGTGAGATAAAATTTGAAAATTAAGGAAAAGATAATTAAGATAAAAATCGAAAATCAAGGAAAAGATAAATATGATCCGAAATCAAGGAAAACATATAAGATGGAATTCAAAATAAATAAGATAAGATAAAGTAAGAAATTAACTTAAAAATTCGAAACAAGAATGCAAGAATTAACCTAAAATTTTCGAAAATTAAAAAGAAAAATTTTTGAAAGTTTTTTTTTGAAATTCGAAAAGAATGAAAGATAAACTAAATAAACACCAACTTAAATTTGGAATTTAAATAAAAGATAAGATAACTAAAACCAAATTTGAAAATTAAATAAATAAGATAAAGATAAAAAATAAAGTAAGATAAACAAGATAGGATTCAAAAACGAAAAAGAAAATTAGTAGAAGACAATCACTAATAGGACACCAAACTTAATATTTGAAATCAAATAAAAATAAGATAATGAAGAAATTTGAAAATAAGGGAAAGATAACTAAGATAATGATTAAAAATTAAGGAAAACAAACAAAATAAAATTTGAAAATCAAAGAATGAAAAAGAAAATATTAAAAGACACCAAACTTAGAATTTGAAATTAAATGAAATAAAAATAACGAAATTCGAAAAGAAAGAAAAAGACAACAAAAAAAATCAAAATTTAAGAAAATAAACAAAAGTAGGAATTGAAAATTAAAAGGAAAAACAATTAAATAAAAACTAGTAAAAGTACCTAATCTAAGAAACAAGACAACTGGTAGTTGTCAATCATGAAAAATCCTTGGCAACGGTGCCAAAAACTTGGTGTGCGAAATTAGAACTCGGAAAACTTCACCGACAAGTGCAACGAGTCGTCCAAGTAATACCTAAGGTGAGTGCACGTTGATCCCACGAAGATTATTGGATTGAGCAAGCAGTAGTTATCTTGCTAGACTTAGTCAGGCAAAAAGTAAAGAGAGTAGTTGTTGAAAGCCCATAAAACAAGATAATAAATAAAGCAATGATAAATTGGGGGGTAAAATCAATAATAGGAAAATAGTTAAGGTCTTGGAGATGTTTATCTTTTCAGATTAAAACTTCTTACTAACTATTTTAACAGTGAATGATTCATTCTATTGCAAACTATAAGTGATTAAACCCAAATTTCTTAGCAATTTAATCTCCTCTGATCCTCATCAAACGCCAGGGTCAGTGGTCCTTCAATTCGGACAAGGGTAAAGTTCAATGTTCTAGTTTATACCACAAAGGCCCTAATCACCCTAGATACTGGCTGAGCAGATGTTCCCATGTCCCCAATAGGTTGTGGATTAGCCGTCTAGGAGGTGTATCCTCAAGCTTCAGTCCCAGTTATCCTTTCTGAGACTCACCAAAACCTATGTAGAAAGAGGGTCATATTTCCATTCTACCCAATTTTGTTTAGATTAAAATAGAAAAGTAATAATATTAATCCATAGAAATAAACAGAGCTCCTAACCTTAACGAGGAGGTTTAGTTGCTCATGACTTATAGAGAAAACGGTTCTAAAAGTAAAAAAGAAAGAAGATATGCTCTCCTTCCGGAGGCATCCCCCACAGGAAGAAGGAAGTCCCCTATTTATAGTAAAAACTTCTAAGACTGAACCTAGAATTCAAACTAAATCAAAACCAAATCAAATCTTTTGATTTGAAACTAAAATAAAATATTGAATTCTAAATATAAAGGATACTGTTTGTAAATAAAAATTACTAAAAGAAAATAAAGTAGGCTAAGAAGTGCTAAATCCACTTGAGAAGCCCGTAGAGGAGTGATTCGGGCTACTGAGTGCATTTTACTTCCATAATAGGCATTTAAATGCAAAAAGTAGAGTGTAACGATGCTAATTCTTGCCCCCTTATTGGAGTTCAGAGCCGAAATGAGCGTTTAGTGCTGAAAAGGGGAGTTCTGGCGTTTTGGTAGGCGTTCAGCGCCGGGAGTTACTCCCTCTTGGACGCTAAACGCCAGGCTCAGCGTTTAGCACCAGTTTTAGTTGTGATTCCGAAAAAAAAAAGTATAAACTATTATATATCATTGGAAAGCTCTGAATGTTGGCTTTCTAACATCGTTGGGACTGCATCAATTAGACCTCTATAGCTCATGGTATGCTCTTTGGAATACAAGAAGGTCAGCGTTGACAACATCTACTATCCTTTCTTTGTTGTTGCACAAAACTCTACCGAATTCGCTTAAAATTCACCTGAAATCATAAAAACACTACAAAAACTCAAAGTAGCATCCAAGGAGGATTTTTGCACCAAAATATAATAAAACTTAATGAAATCCAAGTAAAAACAACTAGAAAATGCCAAGATAAAGAGTATAAGATGCTCACGCATCAGGTTCCCAATAAAGGAGGAATGACAGTGATTAAGAATGAGAAAAATGAGCTTATTCCCTCAAGGGCCATCATAGGGTGGCGTATGTGTATTGATCACAGAAGGCTCAATAATGCATTAAGAAAGGATCACTTCCCCTTGCCTTTCATTGATCAGCTGCTTGAGAGGTTAGCTGGACATGCATTTTACTATTTTCTAGATGGTTATTTTGGCTATAATTAGATTGCGGTGGACCCTCAAGGTCAAGAGAAGACAGTATTCACATGCCCTTTCGGTGTATTTGCTTACTGTAGGATGCCATTTACACTGCGTAATACCCCGGCAACTTTTCAGAGGTGCATGCTTTACATATTTTCTAACATGGTTGAAAAGTTTATTGAGGTATTTATGGATTATTTTTTTGTATTTGGTAATTCTTTTGGCTCTTGCCTAAGACACCTTTCCTTGGTCTTGAAATGGTGCCAAGAAACAAACCTTGTTTTGAATTGGAAAAAATGTCATTTTATGGTAACTAAAGGTATTGTTCTTGGACACCGAATATCAAGTAAAGGAATTGAGGCTAGTAAAGCTAAGGTAAAGGTGATTGAAAAATTACCACCACCCACTAGTGCAAAGACAATCCGGATTTTCTTGGGACATGCAAGATTCTATAGGAGATTTATAAATAACTTTTCTAAGATTGCTAAGCCTCTGAGAAACCTTTTGGTTACATACATTTCTTTAAATTTTGATAATGATTGTTTGCGTGCCTTTGAAATTCTAAAAGCTAGGCTTGTCTCTGCTCCCATTATAGCTCCTCCTATCTGGTATTTACCGTTTGAATTCATGTATGATGCCATTAATTATGCTATAGGAGCCGTCTTGCGACCGAGATAAGACAAGCTTATGCACGTTGTTTAGAATGCCAGCCATGTGCTAAATGACACGCAAAAGAATTACACAACTACAGAAAAAGAGATATTGAATGTAGTTTATGCATTTGATTAGTTTAGGTCCTATTTAATTGGTTCCAAGGTTATTATTTATACTGACCATGCTGCTCTTAAGTACCTTTTAACCAAGCAGGATTCTAAACCAACATTGATCACGTGAATGCTCCTTCTTCAAAAGATTGATATTGAGATTTGAGAAAGGAAAGTGTTAGAGAATCAAGTGGCTGACCATCTTTCCAAGATTGAGCCTGAGGAGGGAATGCAACAAGCCACTCTTGTGACTAAGACTTTTTCGAATGAGCAACTCTTTATGATTCAGAGGGCTATGTGGTTTGCGAATATTGCAAACTATAAGGCCATGAGATTCATCCTTAAGGAGTACACTAAACAACAAGTTAAAAATCTTTTAAAAGATGCCGAGTACTACTTGTGGGATGAACCTTATCTTTTTAAGAGATGCTCAGATGGTAATATCCGGCGTTGTGTCTCAGATAAAGAAACACAACAGATTCTCTAGCATTGTCATGGTTCTGAGTATGGCAGCCACTTCGGTGGTGAGAGGACGGCTACCAAGGTCCTCCAGAGCAATTTTTATTGGTTGACTCTCTTTAGAAACACTCGGGATTTTATGTGGAACTGTGACAAGTTCCAAAGAGCAGGGAATCTTGCCCCAACCATGAGATTCTATAGCAAGGAATACTAGAGATTGAGTTGTTTGATGTGTGGGGTATCGACTTCATGGAACCTTTCTGACCCTCATACTCAAACACCTACATGTTGGTGGTGGTTGATTATGTGTCCAAGTGTGTTGAAGCCGTGGCTTTACCCACTAATAATGCCAAAGTGGTGCTGAGCTTTCTTCAGAGATATATTTTCAACTGGTTTGGTGTCCCAAATGTAACAACCCCGGTTTTCGAGTACGCGAGATCTTTTCTGAAAATACGGAGAAATCCGGAGGATTAGTAAGGGGAGAAGCTCTGATATATTATCAAGTATCTCAATCCTCATTGTCATTATGTCATCTTTAAGCTAGAACCTTTTATGAGGCAAGCTCGATAATGCAGTTACGAAGAACATAGTTTTTGAACCGTATTGGTTAGGAGTTTTGATCCGGTTTTTCGTAAATAGTCTCAGTTTGACGAACC
>NC_029781.3:39955647-39957149 GCF_000817695.3 Arachis duranensis
CTGTCTAGCCCACATTTTGACCCTGATGCTCCTTACGACTTTCCCTTATCCTGGTTACATCCTGACGCACCTATACATCCTTTTCCTGATGACCCCGAGCACCCTATACCAGCTCAACCATTGAATGAGGTGGAACCTGAGCCTATCATTCCTGATGAGCCCGAGTTAGCTGGTGACAACGTACCTGTGATACCACCAGAGTGGGACTTTCCCCCTGAGCCGATCCTTGACCTTCCACAGCCTGATGAGCCGGCACTACCTGATGATGGGGTAGCTCCTATATACGCGAACGGACCTGTGCTCGCGAATGGTTTTGTACATAGTGACAGCAGTGTTTCTGGTAGATCTGAGGGCATAGTTGTAGCTGCGGATGATGAGGAGGAGGAGGATCCTGAGATAGAGATAGAGCAGGATGAGGAGATGGACGAGCCTCACGGCGATTCTCCGAACGGCCACGAGTAGATATAGTTTGACTGCGGAAGGGGCATTCTTTTGATGACACTCTAGTCTAACATTATCGGATAGATAGTCTCTCACTTGTGTTAGTACACCCGAGAGCTAGGAGCTATATAGTGGTTAGGATAGCCTGGGTGCTAGTTTAGCGGTTTTTTGTATGGGCCAGGCCCTGGGAGTGTCGTGTAAATATTAGCTATGTAGGATGACGAGGATGTAAACTGACTTGATCTTGTGTAAACGCTACATGTTTTGTTATAGTGTACATGATGTATATTATCAGCTGTGTTTCTATGTTTCTTTATGCCACTTTTCTATTATTCTTATTATATGCTTGTTTATTTTACCTGAACGTCCGCAACAAATAAAAAAAAATTACTCATAAAATTGGCATCGCTCTAACAAGGAACAGGCTCCTATATTAGATAGTAAATAATAATTGGAAAGGATAAGTTAGTAACACTTAGCTTCTTGTATGACCATGGCATACTGGGAGTTGGGTCGTTACACCAAAGACACTAATTAATGATGGAGGAAGCAACTTCTGAAGCAGACAGTTGGACTCATGATGAGCGGATAATTTATACGCTTTTTGGCATTGTTTTCATATAGTTTTTAGTAAGTTTAAGCTACTTTTAGGGATGTTTTCATTAGTTTTTATGTTAAATTCACATTTCTGGACTTTACTATGAGTTTGTGTGTTTTTCTGTGATTTCAGGTAAATTCTGACTGAAATTGAGGGATTTGAGCTAAACTCTGAAGAAGGCTGACAAAAGGACTGCTGATGCTGTTGGAATCTGACCTCCCTGCACTCGAAATGAATTTTCTGGAGCTACAGAACTCCAATTGGCGCGCTCTCAACGGCGTTGGAAAGTAGACATCCAGGGCTTTCCAGCAATATATAATAGTCCATACTTTATTCGAAGAATGACGACGTAACTTGGCGTTGAACGCCAAGTACACGCTGCTGTCTGGAGTTAAACGCCAGAAAAACGTCATGATCCGGAGTTCAACGCCCAAAACACGTCATAACTCAAAGTTCAACTCCA
>NC_029781.3:39957384-39962446 GCF_000817695.3 Arachis duranensis
CATTCGTACCCAAGAACATGATGAATGTGATGAGTCAGATTACCCTCATTATTATTCTCACTTATGAACGCGCGTGATTGACAACCACTTTCGTTCTACATGCAACCGAGCTTGAATGTGTATCTCTTAGATTCCCCAACAGAATCTTTGTGGTATAAGTTAGATAGTTGGCGGCATTCATCTGGATCCGGAAAGTCCACCCTTGTCTGTGGTGTTCCGAGTAGGATTCCGGTAATGAATGACCGTGACGTGCTTCAAACTTTAACCTGCTGGGCGTTGGTGACAGACGCAAAAGAGGGATTCTATTCCAGTAGGAGCGGGAACCAACCGGTGATTAGCCGTACTGTGACAGAGTGCGTTAGCATAGTTTTCACTGCGAGGATGGGATGTAGCCATCAGCCATGGGTGATGCCTCCAGACTGGTTAGCTGTGCGAGTGACAGCCGCACAGGTTATTTCCCCGTGAGGAATGAAAGTAGCCACAGTTGATGGTGAACCCCTATACAAAGCTTGCCATGGAAAGGAGTAAGAAGGACTGAGTAGAAGGAGTAGGAGAGCAGGCATCCGAGAGCTCTACAGCATCTCCATCCGCTTATCAGAAATTCTCACCAATGAATCTGCATAAGTATCTTTATCCCTTTCATTATTTCTATTTTCGAAAACCCATAAAACTATTTTAAATCTGCCTAACTGAGATTTGCAAGGTGACCATAGCTTGCTTCATACCAACAATCTCTGTGGATTCGACCCTTACTCACGTAAGGTTATTACGGATTCGACCCTTACTCACGTAAGGTTTATTACTTGGACGACCCAGTACACTTGCTGGTTAGTTGAACGAGATTGTGAAGGAAATAAACAATGCCCTCAGAGTATAAATCCAATTACAAGAAAAAAGGAAATCACAATTTCGTCCACCAACTCACTTCTGTAGAGATATGGAGTCTGTCATAAGATAGCAACCCCTTATCACCCTCAGATAAGTGGACAGGTTCAGGTCTCTAACAAAGAACTCAAGAAAGACTGGGCTAGGAAGCTTGATGATGTTCTCTGGGCTTACCAAATGGCATCCATGACTCCTATTGGAATGTCAACATATCAGTTGGTCTATGGTAAAACCTGTCACTTGCCAATTCAATTGGAGCACATAGAATATTGGGCAACAAAGTTCCTGAACTTTAATGCCAAGGATGTAGGAGAAAAGAGGCTCCTTCAACTGAATGAGCTTGATGAATTCAGAAATTCAGCTTATGAGAATACCAAGCGGTGCGTGTGTACGCAAACCCTACACTTTCCGTACAGGAGCAGTACCAGCAAGTGCACTGGGTCATCCAAGTAATACCTAAGCGAGTCAGGGTCGATCCCACGAGGATTGTGGCTTGAAGCAAGCTATAGTTGTCTTGCAGGTCTTGGTCAGGCGAAATCAAAAGGTTGTTGGATTATCAGTGATATAAACATAACATTTACTCAGGAGTCGTGTAAACTATGATAAGAATAGAGTTGAGAGATGGAGTTGCTTTGTCTTTCTGATTTAACTCTGGTACTGTTGTCTTCTTTTGTTGTGAATGATCTTCTTCTATGGTAGGCTGTATGTGATCAAAGCCATTGCCTGTGGTAATTAATCTCCTCTACTACAGAATGAACACCATTGCTCGTGGTCATTCAATCTGACGAAGGGTGAAGCTCTAGCAAGTCATTCTCTTGGCGATCCTACTCAAAATGCCATAGATAAGGTCGAATCTTCTGGATCAGAGAATGCTACTTCTTTATATTCTAGCCTATATCATGGAGACCCTAATCTCCCCAGAAATTGGCTGAACTGGTGTCTCGAGAAGTCCTCAACGAAGTTGTGGATTAACCGTCTGAGATATGTATAAACAAAGCTGTTAGCTCGTGCTTTCCTTCCAAGTATTCACACGAACAAAAGTAGACGCAGGTGTTTGTCAGGCACGTTTGTCTTAACGTGATGAACAGGGCTAATTTGTTAGATCATCCTGTTCACCACAATGAAGATCGGATAAACATCTTAGAAGTAAATCAAACATTAATAGAAGAAGAAACAGTAATACTTTTATTAATTCATAAGACTCAGGAGGGCTCCTCCCCTCAACCTATGAGGTTTAGAAACTCCTACTGAAGTAAAAATTAAAACTCAAAAATAGCATAAAGTCCACTAATGATTATGAAAAATACACTTTAAATACTAAATAGATGACTAGTAAGGGTAAAATAGTCTATTTAGTGCTAAAATTCACTTCTAGAGCCCACTTGGTGAGTGTTTAGGCTGAGCTTTGATGAGATCCAAGCGCTATGAGGTCTCTTGGGCATGGAACGCCAGCTAGGGGTCCTCTTTGGTCGTTTGTGCATTGGTCTCTGCTCTTTAGGCGCTGGACGCCTAGAAGGGGGCGGGTAGCTGGCGTTGGACGCCAGTTTTGAGCCTTCTAATCCGAAGCAAAGTATGAACTATTATATATTGTTGGAAAGATCTAGAAGTCAGATTTCTATAACCGTTGAGAGTGCTCTATTTTGACTTCTGTAACTTTAGAAAAGCTCTTCTGAATGCAGGCAGGTCAGATTTGGACAGCATCTGCAGTGCTTTCTCTATCTCTAAATCAGACTTCTGCTCCAGCTCCTCAATTTCAGTCAGAAAATACCTGAAATTGCCCAAAAATAAAAAAAACTCCTAGTAGAATCCAAAAATGTGAATTTAACACTAAAACCTATAAAAACTCAATAAAAACTAAATAAAAACTATATGAAAATGATGTCAAAAAGCATATAAAATATCCGCTCATTACCAAGCTCTATAAAAAGAAGACCAAGGTGTGGCATGAAAAAAAGATAGCCACCAGAGCTTTTGAGCCAAGCCAGAAAGTCTTTCAACTCAAGGCTCAAGCTCTTTCCTGGGAAGCTGAAATCCCAGTGGTTAGGACTTTTTGTGATAACCAAAGTTTCGCCATATAGTCATGTGGAACTTCAGGAGGAAAACTCAAGTAGAAGGTTTAATTAATTAATTTTGTTCATTATTAGTTGAAACAAAACACAATCTTTTGGGCTTTTAAGAGTTATTATTTTATTTTATTTTAAAATTATATTAGGTTAGATATAAAAAGGGAAAAGATTTAGCCCTTCAGGCTTTTCTCTTCTCTCTCTTCCTCATTCCACATTTTACACACTTTTGGAACCCTAGTTTTCTCTGAGCCACGAGAAACTAAACCTCCTCTATTATGGTTGATGACAAGTCATCATATACCCATTTTTCAAGCTAATTTCACTTGTTTAGCTAGCATTTATGCACTTTCTTGTATCCTAAGTAAGTGATTTGGAGTAAAAATGCATAACTTCTCTAAATCAAGCAACCACCATGAAATTAATGTTAAATCATGAGGTTTAAGCTAATTTTAATTGCATTTTAATTGATTTATAAGCCTCTTGAATTTAGTGATACTTTGAGTGGTTGTTTGGTTTATTGTAGGTGAAGAAAAGAAAAGAAAATGAAAAGCGTGGCCTAAGAAGCGTAACACAAGAAAAGGAAAGCGTGGCCAAAGAGGAGAGAAGCGTGCCGCATTGTAATGGGGGAAGCAACATTGCCCTCCACAAGAGCAGACTGCCCTCTAGGAGGGCAACATAGAGAACCAAACAAGAATAGGCAACTCTGCCCTGCCCCCTACAAGGGCAGAGCACAAAATGGTGCCTTGGGACCAAGAGAAAGCAAACTCTGCCCTGCCCTTGTGGAGGGCAGGATCGGGCTCTCTAAGGAGAAAATTCAAGTGAAAAATATCAACCATGTATGCCACAAGATTCGAACAAAGAACCATGAGGAAGCCAAGCTCTAAGACCCATCACCGTGCCAAGAAGCCAAGAAAAAATGTAGCGTGTTTGCCTCCTCCGTGATTCGAACTCGGGCGTGCAATATGGCAACTCTGCCCTGCCCTTGGCGCGGGCAGGGCAGCATTTGGATGGCACAAGAACTTGGCGCACCAAGCAACAAACCTGGCGCACCAATTTCCTCCCCTGGCAGCACCAAGCGCACGCACTCCCGTCCCTGGCGCACCAAACCGTTCCTGCCCTGCTTTGTTCCTGGCAGCACCAACCGCACGCACCAACGTCCCCTGGCAGCACCAACCGCACGCACCAACGTTCCCTGGCACACCAAACTCTTCCTGCCCTGCCCTTGGCGCGGGCAGGGCAGCGTCCCACGCACCAACAAGTATCTGGCGCACCAAAATCAACTCTGGCGCACCAATTTCCTCCCTTGGCAGCACCAAGCGTGCGCACTCCTCAATCTGGCAGCACCAACTTTCCCGCCCTGCCCTTGGCGCGGGCAGGGCAGCCTCTGGCGCACCAAACTCGTGCCAGACTCGCACCAGACTCGCACCACACGCACCATGGCCGCACCAAATCCACGCACCAAGCTTCAATTTTCTGCCCTGCCCTCCACAAGGGCAGGGCAGCCTCCTGGAGTGACTTTTTGGGCCAAAATTCAAATTAAAAATTCATTTGAATCCATTTCTTCACCAATTCAAAAGCCCATCCAAATCCCATGATCCAAGAATAGAAAGTGTATAAATAGGAGTTAGTTTGATGTAATTAGAACCTTAACTTGAGCTTTGAATTTCTACTTTTATTTTGAGAGCTTTTGAATATTTTCTTGAGAGACTTGTCCGAGCACTAAAAGGATCAAGGGAGAATTGACTGATCTCCTTCCTCATTTTCCTTGGGCAATTCTACTCTTCTGTTTCTGAGTCTTGGGTGTGTGAAATTGGGGAAATTCTGTCCCAATTCCCATTCAAACTCTTTGCACTTTGTTCTCTGCATAATTCAATTCCAATTCTGTTTTTCTATTACTTCTTCATTAATTTTCTGTCAATTGCTTAGTTAATTCAGATCTGGGAAGGAAATTGGGTTTTAGGCTCTGCTACCTAAGCCCTTGGGATCCTGAGATCATAATTCACTCTTGGTTCTTCTGTGAACCTTTACTGCATCTTATTTTCTTTCTGTTTGAATGATATTTGCTTCTGATTTAATTTCTGCTCAATCAATTGCTGCAATTTACTTCTTCT
>NC_029781.3:39962741-39972672 GCF_000817695.3 Arachis duranensis
AATACTATTGTCATTCTACTTTTAATTAATGTACTGAGTTAAATTCAAGAATTACTTACATTCTTCATCTTATGAATTTGAGTATATTGGAAGATAGCTCTTTTTCTGCATGAATTCTTGTTGATTCTTGAAAAAGTTCTCACTTAGCAAAGAGCTTGAAAGTAATTCCTCATAATTCTCTAATTACTTAGATTGAACGTGATATGTGACATGTAATCATCCTATCTTTGGGTAATTAGGGTTTGTGTGGCTAATAAACTAGAATTGAACTTAAACCTCTAATCTAAATTAAGTGACCAAGGAATTGGTGGATGATTAGGTCAGAGGAGATTAAATCACTAAGGAATTAGGGTTTAGTCAACTAAAGTTTGCCATGAATTAAATCTTGTATGATTAAAGTAGTTGGTAAGAATTATTAATCCGAAAAAATATCTCTAAAACCTTAATTGTTTTCTCACATACTCTTCACACCAAAGTCATTGTTTGCTTTATTAATTTCTAAATTACCGTTTAAAGCTTTTGAACACTCACTCCTTTTTTCTTGGCTGACTAAGTGTATCACTCGACTATTGTTGCTCGGTCTATCAATCCTCGTGGGATCGACCCTCAATCACCTGAGGTATTACTTGGTACAACCCGATGCACTTACCGGTAAGTTGTGGATTGTGAATTTCTACCACCACTCCCATAGAAAGACCTAAACTTATTCATCTCTAATTTCTTGTAAATCTGTGATATGGTAAAGACCAATGGAGTTTCATCCTTTTGTCTATAGGTTGTTGTTTTTCTCGTTTGCTGTATGGGACTGATAAACCACTCTTTTATAATTTATCTTGTGCTTAAATTTAGTATTTTTTATCAAATTTTCACCCACTTATTCATGTAAATTGTATGGTTTTACTATTCCTTCCTTGTTTTATGATATATGAGAAAACACGTTTCCTATGCTTTAAAGATATTAAAATTTAATTATCCTACATGTTTCCTATTCTTTAAAAATATTAAATTTAATTATCCTTTATTACCATTCGATGCCATGATCTGTGTGTTGAGTACTTTCGGGCTTTATAGGGTAGGAATGGCTTAAAGGATGGAAAGAAAACATACAAAAATGGAAGGAAAGCACAAAATGGAATTGTTTGAAGAAACTGGCAGCGACGCGTCACGTGGACGACGCGTATGCGTGCTTTGCAAAAAGTGGCATCTGCGTGAACGCGTGCATGACGCGAACGCGAGGCTCATGTGAAACACAGATGACGCAGACGCATGACTGATGCGACCGCGTGGAAGAGCAAAACTCTAGATGACGCGACCGCGTGACCCACACGGACGTGTGACTTGAGTGATCTACAAAAATTACAGAATGCGCTGAAGATGATTTTGGGCCGCATTTTAATCCAGATCCAAGCCCAGAGAACACAGATTAAAGGCTATAAATTGGGGAATCCATCCATTCATCAAGAGACTTCATACAACATACATTCGTACATAGTTTTAGGATTTAGATGTGGTTTTTAGAAAGAGAGGTTCTCTCCTCTCTCTTAGGAATTAGGATTAGGATTTAGGATTTCTATTATGTTCAGATTATTTCCCTTCATTACAGGTTCAATGTTCCTTTTATTTTCCCAATTTGACTTATGAACTTTTTCATGTTGGATTTGATTTCTTTTATTAATATTTGAGGTATTTCAGACATATGACATATGATTAATTGGTGACACTTAAGTTATCAAACTCATCGTGATTGATAATTGAGTGATGATGAGGAAGATATCGAGGACTTTGATCAAGACATGGTTGAAATGGAAGAAGTTTGCAAAGAAGTGGAGGAATTCACAGAAGACCACAAAGGAGTAGAGCTTGCAGAACCACTGGAAACACCAATCCCAAGGCCACTACCACCCAACTCCAACTTCAAGTGGGTAAAATCCTTAGCTTTTATCTTTACTTTTCCACTTGAATATGGTTTACTTGAAACAGATGGCCAGCTTAGAGCTTTTTACTACTTTAAGAGTAAAAGGAAAATGACTCACACTCAGAGCTGGTATGCAAGATTCAATGAGGTTTCACACTTCAATTTGAGGTGCAAGGATTGGTGTCAAGCTCAATGTGTGGGTCTCAGAAGCTGTTTGGTCACTGCAGTGAGAAATCACATTACTTATCACCCGGCTGGAAAAATGTAGATCAAGACAAAAACGGGTGTAAAAGTAAAGTTTAGAATCCTGGAATCTATTCTGACATTCAGCACACTAGAAGCCTGAGAACCTGTTTAAAACTACTCAAAGGCTTTATGTGACTTGTTTGGGACCCCAGAGGATGTTGGCATTCCAAACATTGGTGGAGATTTCTGGACGAATTCAAGCACAAGGCACCATAACAGGAAGCTCATCAAATGTCCAACTTAAGGACTTTAACTAAAAGTGCTAGGTGACAGACAACCCACCATGGTATGATCGTTCCTTTCCATTTTACTCTGTTTTCGAATTTTGATTGAACCTGGAATTGTGTATAACATTCACTGCATTCTGCATACTGTATAAAAAAAATTAAATAAATCACCCCACACGAGTGCGCAGGCCACGCGTGGGCGTGGAATGGAAATCGGCGTAAAGATCCAACGCCTAGAAAGTTGGGATGGAATCGTATGGTTGGTGTGCGTTTAGCACAAAACGTCCCACGCTTTCGCGTCCCTGACGCGAATGCGTCACTTGCACAACACTCATCCCACGCGAAAGCATGAGCGATGCGTCCGCGTTGCGTGGATATTATGGCCCCCTAAATGGAAACAGAGAGTTGCGCCAAAACGATGCTGGAACTCTGCGTCTAGCACAATTCACAGTGACGCGTTTGCGTGCCTCACGCGTCCGCGTCACTCATCTTTTACCCAACTTAGGCGATCGCGTCAATCACGCGACCACGTCATACCCCTTTTTGCCCTAATCACGTGATCGCATGCCCCACGCATTCGTGTGGATTTGAATCCACTAAACCTAAATCACGCGAACCCTAACCCCATCGCGTCCCAAAATCCCCCTTCCTTCCTCCTCTCCACCCCCCATCTGCAACCAACCTCCACCAACTAGCCACCACCACTGCCGCGCCCACCACTCCGAACCACCCAGACCACCCCGCAACATCCCCCTCTCTTCTTTCTTCCCTTCTTCTCTTCCCTCACCCCCTTTTCTTCTCCTCCACTCCCCTCCACCACTGCCCTTACCAGAACCTCCAACACCATGCCACCCCCATGCCGCTGACCACTACCCTCGCCCCCTTCTCCTCTCCTTCCCCTCCTTCACCATACACCAGCCCCACAAATACAACCCTCCACCACTGCCCCCATCCAAACCACCGCCGTGCTACCGCTGTGCAATCATCAGCGCCACTACTCCCCTCTCTGTCTCAAATTCTGAACCTACCCACACCAGGTTCCACCAAATACCGTTCCCTTTACCAGTTCATTAGTTAGTTAGTTGCTTATTTTTCAGATTCTATTTAAATTAGGATAGTTAGAGATGCATGATTGTAGTGGACTCTAAGTGGTTAGGTAGCTAGGATGTGGTTAGTGGATTTAGGCCTGATAATTGCACCGTTCTTGCTACTTGTTTTATCTATTTCGCGATTCTAATTTTGCTGTGATGATCATATTGTTCATATATTGTTCTTCCATGTTTCATGTTGCTGTTACACTGTTCTTTCATGTTCATGTTATTTGTGTCTCTTTGCAGCATTATGTAATTTTATATGAACCAATTTTTTCTACTGTTTATTACCTGGGAACACCCAATTTTAGCCGAAATGCTGCCCAATTTTCTGCAAATTATTTTATTCTACCCCATTCATGTATTGAGTTTGGAAATTTAGTATTTTGCATTACTTGGTTGTGACCAAACCAATTCATGAATGCCCGAGCTAGCATTCCTAATTCTTTTGGTTCCCTTCATGATTAATTGCTTATTGATGATTTCATTCTCCTTTTCCACTTCCTTTATCTATATGTATTATCATAAATAAATTGAAATCTTTGCTTGAATATGAGTTGATTATTCTTTAATTTGTGAATCTCTTATTACCTAGGAAATCCATTATCATGCCACTTACTTTAACTTTCTTTTTACTAACTTACTGCTTTAATTTTTTGACTTCCTTTTCACTTATTAACCATTTCAACTTGCTGACTTCTCTTTTTACATGACTACTTTAACTTTCTAACTCAGGGCATGATCATTATTTTTCCTAATTCACATGACTTCCACTTATCATATATTTTGGATTATGATTTTTATTTTCAGACTTTTTCACTTGAACACAATCCTAAATGCACATATATTTGACTCAATTCATGTTTCTCTTGCTCTTTTGCCACTCTGTGCTTATATTGCTATTATTTTATTTGCCTACTTATTTTTCTACTTTTGTTCTTCAATTATATCCTAGAATTTATGCTTTTCAGGATGTCTGACCCTCAAAGCAATGGAAAAGGCAAAGCAACCACTGGTAAAAGGAAAAGAGGTGAATCTTATATGACCATTCTTCGCATCTTGCATGATGATTCCTGGCAGGAGAAGAACTTTACCCCGCAGGAAAAGGCTGATCAGTTGGTACCTGCAGCTGACCTAGTAAAATTTGTAAACAAATACTGTGAACTGAGGTACCCAGTTTTTGCCACATCTAGGAACCTATACCTGGAAAGGACACTCAACATTCTAGAAGAACTCAAGCAATACACTTCTGACCAAATTAAACAGAGAGGCTGGTTCTTCTTGGAGAGAAACTTGACTGAGATAAACTCATCCTGGGTCAGAGAATTCTACTGTAACTACTTTAAAACATCCCTGGATGCAGTACAGCTCAGTGGCAAACAAATTTTGGTTACTGAAGAAGTCATAGAAGACATCCTCCAGCTCCCACCTAAATCAGATCAGCCAACGATTACCAAAGGGCTGAAGAGGATATTAGATTCATGAGATTTGACTGGGATGCAGTAAAATAGGCTATAGCTCTTGATCCTACTATTCCATGGGTCATGAGAAAGAGCACAGTGGTACCTAAGGGAATCAGGCTGATATATCTAAATAATGAGGCTCAACTTTGGCAGCAGATTCTGAGTAACTACGTAATGCCGAGCACTCATGAGACAGAGGTGCCAGCTACTATGATTACCCTCATCTGGTGTGTGATGGAGGGTAAGGACCTATATCTGCCCCGCTTCATTCGGCATTACATGGCCAGGGTCTATGTCAGAGGCACCCTCCCATTTCCATTCCTGATTACTCAGTTGGGTCACCGAGCTGAGGTACTTTGGGAAATTGTTGATGAAAAGCCATCCGCCGCGGACTGCAGGAAGATCATCCCTCACAGTAGGAAGTTTCAGGCTCTAGGCTACCAACCTCTATTTCTCACTGACTCTGCTGAGGTAGCTACATCTTCAGCTACCCCTTTAGTATCCACTGCCCCAGCTCCATCCACTGCACCCCCACCTACTCCTGAGCCCGTTTATTTTCTAGTGCACTGACTCTTTGACCGCTTAGACCAGATGGAGTGCTGCCACCAGCAGCAGTTTGAGAGGTCTGAACGCCACAATAGGCGACATTTTGAGAGGTCTGAGCATTGCCACAAGTGGCACTATGAGCACTTCAAGTTGATGATCCAATCCGGTGGTGACATCCCATCCGAGCCCGACACACCATCAGAGACATCTGAGGAGAAAACGAGCGATCATGAGGAGGAGGCACATACTTAGGCTGCGCAGGCAGCACCTGAGCAGGCTGCACCACGCCATGAGGAGCCCCATCCGATACAGCCAGCTGGCCCAGAGATCCCTCTACAGACTGAGCCTCCCCTTCAGCAGACAGACCCCCTTCCACTCACAGAGACACCAGCAGCCCATCCTTCCGGAGATGACACTTCTTCACACCCAGTTTGGGTGAGCATCGAGGACGATGCTATTATTTAAGTGTGGGGAGGTTGCCATCTCTGGCATATTTTTTTGGTGAACCACTGTAAGACTCTTCTATGTTATTTTGTTCATTTTCTGTATTTTATTTGCACATTTTTCTCTATTTGCTTTTGTTGTATTTTTGCGTTCTGTACTTTGCGCTGTATATATCTTAGATATTTGAGCTTAATTTGCACATTTAGTTTACTAGTTATATATTAAGTGGATTAATTAGTATAGTTGCTCTTTTAACACATGATAAGTTGGTTTAATTGAAAATAAAAGAGTAAACTAGAAACTTTAATAAATAAAAACAATCCACACACCTTGTATATATAGCATTACATGTTAGTTAGTTAACAATATTTCTTCAAGGAGGAACACTAAGATTTTAAAGGCCACCCTAAGATTTACATTGAGTTTAATGGAAACTTTTGATTTCTACTTGCATGACATACATAACTGATATATAATTTCTGAGCTAGAGAACACACAGCCTGTGATTTTTGAGCTTAATTATATGGTTACATCAAACCATAAATTTTATTCCTGTGTGTTTTGCGCTTCTTTTTTATGCTTGCAATCTTTCATTTGTTTTAATCTATATGTCCAATTATAGAATATAGATACATACCAAGAGATGATTGAGGCCATTATTTGTATTTGTGCTCACTTGTCCCAAATAAACCTACCTTTTATGCCATACTTGTTAGCCCCCTTGAGCCTTTTGACCCCCTTCTATTTCATAACCACATTACTAGTCTTAAGCAGAAAAACAAAATAAAAATCCCAAGTTGAATCCTTGGTTAGCTTAAGATAGATATTGTCTACAATTTAAGTGTGGGGAATTTTATGGGAACATAGGATGATAGAAACAAAGTAGGGATTTAAATTGAATAAGTTATTTCAAAAATTTGGGAAGCATGCTCATGTGAAATCAAAATAATTAAATTACGATGTGCATTAAAAAAAATTTAAATAAGGGGATACAAAAAATTCTCCTAATGTAAAATAAAAAGAATCAATGCACATGGGACAAAAAGTCAAAAATAAATTTGGTGCATGAGCATGTAATACAAAAGTGGGAAAATTTGGGTAAATAGCTAAGAGAACTTCGAAATTATAAAGTATGTATGTTAAGTGAGATCTTAGACTAATCAAGGATTCACTTTGTTAGCTCACTTAGCCTTATATGTACACCATTACCCTTACCTTAGCCCCATTACAACCTAGGAAAAGACCTCATAATTTTTGTATGTCTATATTCAATATTTTTTGATTGGTTAGATGTAAAACAAAGTTTTAGAAAGCATGACTAGAAAAAAAGAGAGTGATTACCCCCAAACACTGAGTGATTAGAGAGTAAACACAAAATCCAGTGAGGGTTCAATAGTGCATTCTCATATATCCATGTTTAATTATTAATTGTCTTGCAAGTTGTGAACTATCTTAACTCAACTCAATTGTGACTGTGCTTTAATATGATTTGGCTTTAATTGTACACATATGATTCCTTGAAGATATGAATTAATTTAACTACATGTAAGCTTTATATACAAGTGAATACATAAGACTCTACTATTTTACCTTTACTCTTTTCTCTTGGATTTAGCATGAGGACATCTATTGTTTAAGTGTGGGGAGGTTGATAAATCACTATTTTATGATTTATCTTGTGCTTAAATTGAGTGTTTTTATCAAATTTTCACCCACTTATTCATGTAAATTGCATGGTTTTACTATTCCTTCCTTGTTTTATGATATATGAGAAAACATATTTCCTATGATTTAAAAATATTAAATTTAATTAACTGTTATTACCATTCGATGCCGTGATCTGTGTGTTGAGTACTTTCAGGCTTTATAGGGTAGGAATGACATAAAGGATGGAAAGGAAACAAACAAAAATGGAAGGAAAGCACAAAATGGAATTGTTTGAAGAAACTGGCAGCGACGCGTCCGCGTGGACGACGCGAACACGTGCTTTGCGAAAAGTGGAATCTGCGCGAACGCGTGCATGACGCGAACACGTGGCTCATGCAAAACACAGATGATGCAGACGCATGACTGACGTGACCGCGTTGAAAAGCAAAACTCCAGATGACGCGACCGCGTGACCCACGCGAACGCTTGACCCACGCGAACGCGTGACTTGCGCGATCTACAAAAATTACAAAATGCACTGAAGATGATTTTGGGCTATGTTTTAATCCAGATCCAAGCCCAGAGAACACAGATTAAAGGCTATAAATTAGGGAATCCATCCATTCATCAAGAGACTTCATACAACATACATTCATACATAGTTTTAGGATTTAGATGTAGTTTTTAGAGAGAGAGGTTCTCTCCTCTCTCTTAGGAATTAGGATTAGGATTTAGCATTTTCTATTATATTCAGATTACTTCCCTTCATTACAGGTTCAATGTTCCTTTTATTTTCCCAATTTGACTTATGAACTTTTCTATATTGGATTTGATTTCTTTTATTAATATTTGAGGTATTTCAGACATATGACTTTTATTTATTTTCTTATATTCTTGGTTCTAGTTGATTAATTGGTGACTCTTGAGTTATCAAACTTATCGTGATTGATAATTGTTATCTTTGCTGATTAATTTAGATTCCTATAACTCTAGTCTCTCCTTAGGAGTTGACTATGACTTTAGGTGTTAAATTGATTTATCCACTTGACTTACCTTCATAGTTAGAGGTTGACTGAGTAAGAGCAAAAATATAATTCTCATCACCATTGATAAGGATAACTAGGATAGGACTTCCAGTTTTCATACCTTGCCAAGAGTTTTATTAGTTATTAATTTATTAATTCCTGCAATTTATTTTTCTTGTTCGAACCTTTTTAAACCCTAAAAATACTATTTTTATAACCAATAAAAAATCATACTTCCCTGCAATTCCTTGAGAAGACGACCCGAGGTTTGAATACTTCGGTTAATTATTTTTATTGCGTTTCTTACTTATGACAACCAAACGTTTGTACGAAAGGATTTTCTGTTGGTTTATAAGCTGTACTTACAACGCGATTATTTTTGTGAGTTTCTTTATCGATAGGAAATCCGATCGTCAGGGACAAAGCCAAGCAGTGGCTTAACACACAGCCTAAGGAGAGCCTGAATACATGGGATAATATGGTCAGCAAATTCCTGACTAAATTCTTTCCATGTCAAAGGCTGAAGAAGCTGAGGACTGATATTCAGTCTTTCAGGCAGAGGGAGGGCGAACCTCTCTATGAAGCTTGGGAGAGGTACGAGGTGATGCTCAGAAAATGTCCTCCTGACATGTTTCCAGAATGGGTCCAGTTGTAGATTGATGAGCAGATATTTTATACGCTTTTTGGGGGTAATTTCATGTAGATGTTAGCATGTTTTAATTGGTTTTTAGTAAAATAATATTAGTTTTTAGGCAAAAATCATATTTCTAGACTTTACTATGAGTTTGTGTGTTTTTCTTGTGATTTCAGGTATTTTCTGGCTGAAATTGAGGGAGCTGAGCAAAAATCGGAGTTAGGCTGAAAAAGAACTGCTGATGCTGTTGGATCCTGACCTCCCTGTACTCGAAATGGATTTTCTGGAGCTAGAGGAGTCCAATTGGCGCGCTCTCAACGGCGTTGGAAAGTAGACATCCAGGGCTTTCCAGCAATATATAATAGTCGATACTTTGCGCGAAGATAGATGACATAACTTGGCGTTGAACGCCAAGTTCATGCTGCTGTCTGGAGTTAAACGCCAGAAAAACGTCATGATCCGGAGTTGAACGCCCAAAACACGTCATAACCTCGAGTTTAACGCCAAGAAAGGCCTCTACTCGTGGATAGCTTTAGTCTCAGCCCCAGCACACACCAAGTGGGCCCCAGAAGTGGAATTCTGCACCAATTATCTTAGTTTATTCATTTTCTGTAAACCTAGGACACTAGTTTACTATTTAAACAACTTTTAGAGACTTATCTTGTACCTCATGACATTTTCAGATCTGAATTA
>NC_029781.3:39973308-39973524 GCF_000817695.3 Arachis duranensis
ACCAATAATCTCCGTGGGATCGACCCTTACTCACGTAAGGTATTACTTGGACGACCCAGTGCACTTGCTGGTTAGTTGTGCGAATTACAAATTCGTGCACCAAGTTTTTGGCGCCGTTGCCGGGGATTATTGAGCTTGAACAATTGAAGGCATATTTTATTTCTTAGATCAGGAATAATTTATTTTTATAGAGTCATTAAATTCTGATAGGATAAT
>NC_029781.3:39975359-39976040 GCF_000817695.3 Arachis duranensis
TCAGAACAATTGTTACCTTTTCTGCCCATTTGGCTAAAATATTGGTTTATATTCTTGATAAGGGAGCACCAATACTTTTGGAAATCTTTTTCAAAAATAATTTTTCTTTGATTTAATCTTGTGCCAAACTTTAAGTTTGGTGTTTTCTTGTTAATCTTTTCATAAAATTCGAAAATTTCTTTTGATTTTCTAAAAATTTTAAGTTTGGTGTTCTTTCTTTTCTTATTGGTGTTCTTGTGAATCTTCAAAGTGTTCTTGAGTTTTTCTTGTGTCTTGATCTTAAAATTTTTAAGTTTGGTGTTCCTTGGTGTTTTCCCTCCAAAAATTTTCGAAAATAAGGAGCATTAGATCTAAAAATTTTAAGTCTTGTACCTTTCGTGTGTTTTTCTCTCTCATCATAAAATTCAAAAAAAAAAATCTTTTCTAACTAATTTTAAAACTACATTTTCGAAATTTTTTATATAAATTTCAGATTTCAATTTCAAAATTTTTCGAAAATTTTCACAAAATATTTTTAAATTTTTTTTATATATTTCATTTTTATTTATTCCACTTTTATAAAATAAATAAAATCAACATATAAATTATCTCTTGTAATCCATCATGGAAGCAAGTAGGAATGAACAGTCCAAGAGGACTCTGGGGTCATATGCTAACCCTACTACTGCTTCATATGGGAGT
>NC_029781.3:39976366-39977285 GCF_000817695.3 Arachis duranensis
ATTTCTCTAGACCACTCAGCTGGTAGATCTATACATATGAGAAAAACAATTGAAGAAGCTCAAGAGCTTATTGATACAGTTGCCAGAAATCAGCATCTGTATCTAAGCAGTGAATCTTCCATGAAAGAAGAAGCTAAAACAGTAACTGCTGAACTCAGTCCGGTGGATCAGGCTAATGAAATTAATCAACAATTGGACTTTCTAACTCAGTAGCTAGCTGAATTCAAGGAAATATTACAGGAAACAAGAACGGCAAATAGGAATATGGAAGTGCAATTAAAGCAGACAGAAAAGCAACTGTCAAAACAAATAGCAGAAGAATGCCAAGCAGTTCAATTAAGAAGTGGGAAAACATTAAATACCTCACTTCAAAGTAGCAGGAAGCTAAGAAATGAACAGATGTCTACTCAAAATCCCTCTGAGGACAATCAGAGCCCAGAGAGGAATGAGGCTGGCGCTGAACGCCTAGACCATGCTCATTCCTGGCGTTCAACGCCAGAAACAAGCATGAATCCGGCGTTGAACGCCCAAAGGGAACATGGTTCTGGCGTTCAAACGCCAGTAACCAATAAGGAAGTGGCGTCTAACGCCACTCCAGCTTCTACCCCTGGCATTCAAATGCCAGTGGGTGATCAGTCACATACAAGTGCTGATGACAACCCTTCTAAAAAGGCTTCCCAACCTACTCCTGTAGGTAATAAACCTGCAGCAACTAAGGTTGAGGAATACAGAGCCAAAATGCCTTATCCTCAAAAACTCCGCCAAGCGGAACAGGATAAGCAATTTGCTCGCTTTGCAGACTATCTCAGGACTCTTGAAATAAAGATTCCATTTGCAAAAGCACTTGAGCAAATACCATCTTATGCTAAGTTCATGAAAGAGATCTTAAGTCATAAGAAGGATTGGAGGGAAACTGAAA
>NC_029781.3:39980489-39981523 GCF_000817695.3 Arachis duranensis
TTTGATAAAGAGTGTCTGCAGGCATTTGAGACTCTGAAAGCTAAATTGGTTACTGCACCAATCATCTCTGCACCAGACTGGACATTACCATTTGAATTGAATTGTGATGCCAGTGACCATGCCATTGGTGCAGTGTTGGGACAAAGGCATGACAAGCTTCTGCACGTCATTTATTATGCCAGCCGTGTTTTAAATGACGCACAGAAGAATTACACAACCACAGAGAAAGAGCTACTAGCAGTGGTTTACGCCATTGACAAATTCAGATCCTATTTAGTAGGATCAAAAGTGGTTGTGTACACTGATCATGCTGCTCTTAAATATCTACTCACAAAGCAGGATTCAAAACCTAGACTCATCAGATGGGTGTTACTTCTGCAAGAGTTTGATATAGAAATAAGAGATAGAAAAGGGACAGAGAATCAAGTGGCAGATCACCTGTCCCGAATAGAACCAGTGGAAGGGGCGCCCCCCCTCTCACTGAGATCTCTGAAACCTTTCCGGATGAGCAACTGTTTGCCATCCAGGAAGTGCCATGGTTTGCAGACATTGTAAACTACAAGGCAGTGAGATTCATACCCAAAGAGTACAGTAGGGTGCAATCAAAGAAATTAATCACAGATGCAAAGTACTATCTTTGGGATGAACCATATCTCTTCAAGAGATGTGCAGACGGAGTAATCCGTAGATGTGTACCTAAAGAGGAAGCATAGAAGATCCTTTGGCATTGCCATGGATCACAGTATGGAGGACATTTTGGAAGTGAGCGAACAGCCACAAGAGTCCTCCAAAGTGGCTTCTACTGGCCCACTCTCTATAAAGATTCCCGAGCATTTGTGCTTAATTGTGACAGTTGCCAAAGATTAGGCAACCTACCTCACAGTTATGCCATGCCTCAACAAGGAATCTTGGAGATTGAGTTGTTTGATGTATGGGGTATTGACTTCATGGGTCCTTTTCCACCATCATACTCAAACACTTATATTCTGGTGGCAGTGGATTATGTATCCAAATGGGTGGAGGCTATTGCAACA
>NC_029781.3:39981737-39982356 GCF_000817695.3 Arachis duranensis
TATGGAGTTAGCCACAGGGTGGCCACCCCATATCACCCACATACTAATGGGCAAGCTGAAGTCTCAAATAGAGAACTCAAAAGAATCCTGGAACGGACTGTAATTAACCGTAGAAGGGATTGGGCAAGGAGCTTGGATGATGCTCTGTGGGCATATAGAACAGCATTCAAGACCCCCATAGGGACCTCTCCATACCAGCTTGTGTATGGGAAGGCGTGTCACTTGCTAGTGGAACTGGAACACAAGGCCTACTGGGCAACCAGATTCCTAAACCTTGATGCCAAGTTAGCTGGAGAAAAACGATTGCTCCAGTTAAATGAGCTAGAGGAATTTAGACTCAATGCTTTCGAGAATGCAAAAATTTACAAGGAGAAAGCAAAAAGATGGCATGATAAGAAATTGTCATCCAGAATCTTTGAGCCAGGGTAGAAAGTTCTGCTATTTAATTCTAGGCTCAAATTATTGCCTGGGAAATTAAAATCCCGGTGGAGAGGTCCATATGTAATTACAAGTGTATCACCATATGGATACGTAGAGCTTCAGGATAATGAATCTAGCAAAAGGTTCATTGTTAATGGACAGAGAGTTAAACATTATCTTGAAAGCAATTTTGAGCAAG
>NC_029781.3:39983051-40003336 GCF_000817695.3 Arachis duranensis
TTTTTCCAATCCAATTCTTTTTCAAATCTTTTTAATTTCTTCGCAAATCTTTTTCAACTCATCATATCTTTTGGATTTCGAAATTACCTCTCCCTCTATTCCTCTCCTTTTCTTTCTTTTGCTTGAGGACAAGCAAACCTCTAAGTTTGGTGTGAGTTGCCATGATCACTGAGCTAAAACTCATCAAGATTATGGAACCTAAGGGAACAGGAAGAGCAAAGGATGTGAACTTAAGGGAGCTGAAGCGTCAGAAATTAATTCTTGAAGGCACCCCACAGACTAGAGGAACATCCACTTCTCAAAACACAGGTCGTTGAGTTCTAATCTTTGCCTTAACTCTGTGATAACTGTTCTTATTAGAAATTTACCTTAGAAGTTATATATTAGTAGTAGTAATTAGTATCTCTACTTTGATTTTAATTCCAATTAAGTTATAATTTTTTTTCTCATCATCATCAAACATGAATAAAATAGTAGATTTTTAGAATAAAGAGGCAATATTTTTTCGAGTTCTTAATAAGAAAAATTCTAATTAATTATATGTGGTGGCAATATTTTTTTGTCTTCTGAATGAATGCTTGAACAGTGCATATTTTTGATATTGAATTTCATGAATGTTAAAATTGTTGGCTCCTGAAAGAATGATGAACAAGAGAAATGTTATTGATGATCTGAAAAATCATGAAAGTGATTCTTGAAGCAAGAAAAAGCAGTGAAAAAAGCAAAAGCTTGTGCAAAAAAAAAAAGGGGATAAAATAGAAAGAAAAAGAAAAAGCAAGCAGAAAAAGCCAATAGCCCTTAAAACCAAAAGGCAGGGGTAAAAAGGATCCAAGGCTTTGAGCATCAATGGATAGGAGGGCCCAAGGAAATAAATCCAGGCCTAAGCGGCTAAATCAAGCTGTCCCTAACCATGTGCTTGTGGCATGCAGGTCCAAGTGAAAAGCTTGAGACTGAGTGGTTAAAGTCGTGATCCAAAGCAAAAAGAGTGTGCTTAAGAACACTGGACACCTCTAATTGGGGACTTTAGCAAAGCTGAGTCACAATCTGAAAAGGTTCACCCAGTTATGTGTCTGTGGCATTTATGTATCCGAAGAAAGGGCCAAGAAATGGCATGATCAAAAGATCTCTTCCAAAGACTTCGAGCTAGGTCAGAAGGTTTTACTCTTCCATTCCAGACTAAAACTTTTCCCCGGAACGCTCAAATCACGATGGACGGGACCTTTTGTGATCACCAACGTATCACCCTATGGTCATATGGAGCTCTAAGACAGACACTCTGACAAAAGATTTACAGTGAATGGACAGAGAGTCAAGCATTACCTAGGGGATAACCTAGAGTAAGAGAGTGATGAGCGGATATTTTATACGCTTTTTGGGGGTAATTTCATGTAGATTTCAGCATGTTTTAATTGGTTTTTAGTAAAATAATATTAGTTTTTAGGAAAAAATCATATTTCTGGACTTTACTATGAGTTTGTGTGTTTTTCTTGTGATTTCAGGTATTTTCTGGCTGAAATTGAGGGAGCTGAGCAAAAATCGGAGTTAGGCTGAAAAAGGACTGCTGATGCTGTTGGATCCTGACCTCCCTGTACTCGAAATGGATTTTCTGGAGCTACAGAAGTCCAATTGGCGCGCTCTCAACGGCGTTGGAAAGTAGACATCCAGGGCTTTCCAGCAATATATAATAGTCCATACTTTGCGCGAAGAAAGATGACGTAACTTGGCGTTGAACGCCAAGTACATGCTGCTGTCTGGAGTTAAACGCCAGAAAAACGTCATGATCCGGAGTTGAACGCCCAAAACACGTCATAATTTGGAGTTTAACTCCAAGAAAGGCCTCTACTCGTGGATAGCTTTAGTCTCAGCCCCAGCACACACCAGGTGGGCCCCAGAAGTGGATTTCTGCACCAATTATCTTAGTTTACTCATATTCTGTAAACCTAGGTTACTAGTTTACTATTTAAACAACTTTTAGAGAATTATTCTGTACCTCATGACATTTTCATATCTGAATTACATACTTTTTAATGGCATGAGTCTCTAAACTTCATTGTTGGGGGTGAGGAGCTCTGCAGCATCTCTATGAATTAATACAATTCCTTTATTTTCCATTCAAACACGCTTGTTCTTATCTAAGATGTTCATTCGCGCTTAATTATGGAGAAGGTGATGATCCGTGACACTCATCACCTTCCTCAATCCATGAACGTGTGCCTGACAACCACCTCCGTTCTACATCAGATTGAATAGCCACTGACAATGGTGATGCCCTACATGCAGCTTGCCGTAGACGTGCTTTACAAACAATTGAGTTAAATATTACATTGCAGGAATTCAGAGGACAAAGCATCTCCAAAACTCCAACATATTTCTCATTACTGCATAACAAGTAACGCTATTATTCTCTCTTATTTTTCTTACGATTTTAAATACTTTGACTTCTTAAAATTAAATCCAAATAACTTTATTGGCCTCCTGACTAAGATTAATAAAATAAACATTGATTGCTTCAAACCAATAATCTCCGTGGGATCGACCCTTACTCGCGTAAGGTATTACTTGGACGACCCAGTGCACTTGCTGGTTAGTTGTGCGAATTACAAATTCGTGCACCATAGATATTTTATGATGGGGTTACTGAGGCCACTAGGACATCTTTAAATAATTCTGCAAGAGGTTCTCTTCACATGAAGAAGACTACTGAAGAGGCTCTAGAGTTGATTGAGATAGTTGCTAACAACCAATATCTGCATTCTTCTGAGAGGACCCCCGGGAGGAAAGGAATCATGAAACTAGATGCTTTAGATACACTTCTTGCTCAAAATAAAGCCACGTCTCAATAGATAAATTCTATTTCTCAATGCTTGAGTGGATTGAAAGTCTCATCCATTAATGCCTATGACACTTCTTATGATATGAGTGGTGGCTTTTCTCAAGGTGAGACTTTTGATTATGGTCAATTTTCTTTTGAACAAGTTAATTACGTGGGCAATTCCTCCAGACCCCCCAAAAATGATCATTTTTCCAAGACATACAATCTGGGGTAGAGGAATCATCCAAATTTTGGATAGGGAAATCTACCACAGAGGCACTAGAATTTCAATAACAATTAGGGCCATCAGAATACTTTCAATCAGAGCAATTTCAGCAGCAACAATCCACCATCCTATTTTCATAAGTCTTTAAATTTGGACTGTATAGTTGCGGAGCTCTCCAAGAGTACTCATGGTTTCATACAGGAAACCAGAGCTTCAATTAGGAACCTGGAGGTTCAGATGAGTCAACTAGCCACAAAAGTTGCTGAAATAACATAAAAGGACCACTAATACATTTCCTAGTAACACAATTTCAAATCCAAGGGAGGAGTACAAGGCTATCGACTTGATAAGTGGACAAGTGGCAACTATTAAAGCAGAATCTACTAAGGAGCCAGTTGAAAAAGAAGCTCCGGAGAAGGCACAAGCCAAGGAGAAGCACACCCTTGAGTGACATCTGGATAACCCCTTTTTGGTTGATCTTGAACAATATCTGGTGAAGTCTCTAACGCCCGAGTACAAGGAAAAAATGTCATATCCTCAGATACTTCAAAAGGAGACCAAGGATAAGCAGTTTTCAAAGTTCTTGGAAGTCTTCAGAAAGTTGCAAATTAATATTCCTTTTGCTGAGGTTTTGGAGAAAATGCCTGTCTATGTTAAATTCATGAAGGAGTTGCTTTTCATGAAGAGAACTTTAAAGGGAGATGAGTCCATCGTCCTGAACAAAGAATGTAGTACAATAATTCATCGTAATTTTCCAAGGAAAATGCCAGATGCAAGGACCTTTCAAATTTCGTGTTTTATTGGGAGCATAACCGTTGAGAAAGCCTTATGTGATCTGGGTGCAAACATCAATCTAATGCCCTTGTCTATGATAAAAAAACTGCAAATCAAAGAAGAAGAACCAACAAAGATAACATTATAAATGGCAGATAAATCTTTGAAGCATGCAAATGGAATAGTGGAGAATATCTTGGTCAAAATAGAAAAGTTCTTCTTCCCAGCTAACTTTATCATTCTTCACATTGGGAAGGATAAAAACGCCTTTATAATCCTAAAAAAACCATTCCTAGCCAGTGAAAGAGCTCTGATTGATGTGGAAGTAGGTGAGTTAATGCTAAGGGTGTATGAGAAGCATTTGATCTTCAAGGTTTTTAAACCCATACATCACTCAAGTGAAGAAGGCAATTGCATGAAGACTGAGTTCACTGATCCAAGTCTCCAAGAACCCCATGATGATGTAAAATAGAGTTTATAGCTCAAGTCTATGTTGGTAGGAATCAATACAATTCTTCTTGACATCAAACCTATGTTTGGTGTTGGGTGTGCGTCATCTACCAAGGAGGAAGTTTCCAAGAAGAAAGTGCCCAGGGGATGGAGAAACAAAAAGATCCCCACTGAAGGTTTCTCCCCATGTTGAAGGTGGTGTTAACTCGTAGTCCAATGTTGACTTATATAGTAAATAGAGTCCTCTCTCTTGAGCATATTGAGCTACTTCATGGGGACACAGGGAGAAAATTCACAGTAAGAGGAGAGAAGTTGAAGCAATATGATCAACCCCCCACCTTAACAAGAAATCGACCATCAAGCTAGTGACGTTAAAAAAGCGCTTGTTCAGAGACAACCCAATAATTTGTATCCTTAGATTTTCTATTTGCTTTGAAGTTATTTAGTTTGTTTTAATTTCTCATTGTTTTACTTCTTTGTATGTGTGTTTTGATCGTGCAGAATGTTTAAAACAGGAACTGGTGCAACCAGAAGAGATTTCAGAACACCCTAGAGGGGAGTACATTCGGCCAGGGTGGCACCATACTTGAGAATATCAAGTTTGGCGCCAGTAACAAGAATTTCAAGGAAGAAGCCACTACCAGGGTAGTGCCAAACATGGATATATGAAGTTTGGCACCACATATATGCAACTAGAAGAATCCTATTCACGAAGGGTGGTGCCAAACTTGGCCATCCTCAAGTTTGGCGCCACATTCCTCAAGTTTCGCCATCATTCCCTTCTTATTCTACAATTTTTTTACTCATGTGTGTGCTTTTTATGTCCCTCCCCGTTTTCATTTTTTTTTGCTTGGGGACAAGCAAACTTTTAAGTTTGGTATTGTATAGCACACTCTCTGTTTATCTTATCATCAATGGTACCAAAGGGAGGTAAATCATCTTCACAATGGAGCACAACCTGAAAAATGAGAAGGTCATCAGGATAACAGAGGTGGTTGAGTTCCTTTCATTCTTTTTCCCCTTCTGCTCTTTTTTTGTTATCTACAATTTTTTGTTGCTTATTTTCTATTCTTTTCGTGTTCTCTAGTATTTCTAGTCTTTTTAGTCTATTCTAGTCTATCCTGTATTGGTATTTTTAGTTTTCTTTTGAAAGAATGTCTCGTGTACTCCTGACTGATCTTGAATCTAAAAAGAAAAAGAAAAGGAATGATGTATTGAATGAGAAATTGAGTTTGTATTTGAGACTAGTTATATTCAGTTAGATGTGGTGGTGTTTATCTATGACTTCGAATGCATGGTATGAACAGTACATATTGAATTTAGATCAAAGGATGTTGATACATGAGGAATAGAAATTTAGAAAACTATTTTGAATTCTCTAAACTAAACAAAAAATTATTCCTTGATACAAAAGAAATAGCAAAAAGGAAAAGAAAAAGAAAATAAAAGGAAAGTGATGAGCGGATATTTTATACGCTTTTTGGCATCATTTTCATATAGTTTTTAGTATGTTTTTGTGCAATTTCAGGTATTTTCTGGCTGAAATTGAGGAGTTGAAACAAAAGCCCGATTTAGAGATAGAGAAAGCACTGCAGATGCTGTCTGGATCTGACCTCTTTACACTTGAAAGAGCTTTTTTGGAGCTACAGAAGTCCAAATGGAGCATTCTTAACAACTATGGAAAGTTGACTTCCAGAGCTTTCCAGAAATGTATAATAGTTCATACTTTGCTTCAGATTAAAAGGCCCAAAACTGGCATCAAACGCTAGCCTCCTACCCTCTTTCAAGCGTCTAGCGCCCAAGGAGAAGAGACCAGCGTCTAAACACCCAAAGAGGACCGCCTCGCCAGCGTTCAATGCCATAGAGGGCTCATAGCACGTGGATTTCATCAAAGCTCAGTCCAAACACTCACCAAGTGGGCCCCGGAAGTGGATTTCGGCACTAAAAGACTGTTTTAACCTTTCTTATGTAATCCTTAGTCATTAGCTAAGTATTTAAAGAACTTTTACACCTCTCATTAGGGGAGATCTGCCATATTTTTGTTTCCATCATTGTATTTCCAATCAGTATGAGTTTCTAAACCTCCTAGGTTGAGGGGAGGAGCCCTGTTGAGTTCTATGAATTAATAAAAGTATTAATGTTTCTCTTCAATTTGTGTTTGATCAATTCTAAGATGTATATTCGTTCTTCATTATGATGAATAGGATGATCCGTGACAATCAACTCCATTCATCACACTAAGACCATGTGCCTGAGAACCCCCCATGTCTACTTGGGTTCGTGTGAATACGTGACTGGAAAGCATCGAACCGCCAGCTTGATTATACATCTCTCAGATGGCTAATCCACAACTTTGTTGGGGACTTCTTGAGATCCCAGTTCTACCGATTTACGCAGAGATTAGGGTCTTTGTAGTAGAGGCGAGAATCCAAGGCACAGAATTCTTTGATCTGGAAGATTTGACCTAGTTTGTGGCATTTTGAGTAGGATCATTAAGGATAATGGACTGCAAGAGCTTCACCCTCAATCAGACTGGATGCGCACTAACCCTGGTGTTCAGATCTGGAGGAGCATTGGCAACCTCTCAAAAAAGGCATTGATCACATACAACCTGCCATTGAAGAAATCATTCACAATTGAAGAAGACAATAAGACTATAGTTAATCAAGAAGGACAAAGCAACTCCAAGCCTTAACCATCTAAGTTTTAAAATTATCATTATAATCATATCAACCCAGTTCAGATCTCATAAATCCAACAACTCTTTTATCGACCTGACTAAGACCTACATGATAATCATTGCTTGCTTCAAACCACAATCCTCATGTGATCGACCTTGACTCGCTCAGGTATTACTTGGACGATCCAGTGCATTTCCTGGTACAGTTGTACATAGTGTGGGGATTCACACACCAAGTTTTTGGCGCCATTGTCGGAGATTGTTCGAGTTTGGACAACTGACGGATTATCGTCTTCCCTAAATCAGGTATTATTTTTAATTTTGTTTAAGTCTTTTTATTTTCTTCTTCCTTTTTTTTGAAAAACATTAAAAAAAATTTTCAAATTTTTATTCTTTTCTTTGTTTAATTTTTGTTTTTGGTTTGAGTCTTTTGTTTTTGTTCTTGTAAAGTTTTTTGAAATTTTTGAGTCTTTCTGTCTAAAAATGTTCAAGAATAGTTTCTTTGTTTAGATCTTGTGTAAATCATTAAGTTTGGTGTCTTCTTGTGTGTTTACTTTAATTTTTCGAAAATTTGTGTTTGGTTTTCAAAAATTTTAAAGTTTAGTGTCTTTTTCATGTTCTTGTGTTCTTTGAATTCTTTGAGTTTTGTTCTTGGTGTTCTTCTTAATCTTCAAAGTGTTCTTGTTTTTCTTTTTTTTTGTCTTAAAAATTTTTATGTTTGGTGTCCCTTTGTGTTTTTTTTTTTAAATTTTCACACACTAGGAGTCTTTAGATCTAAAAATTTTAAGTTTTGTGTTTTTTACTTATTTTTCTCTTTTTTCATTAAATTCAACAACAAAAAAAATATCTTTTCTTATCTTTTAATCAATTTAACAAAAACTTTACTAAAAAATTCAGATTTTAATTTCAAAATTTTTATCTTATCTTATCTTAGTTTTCAAATTTCAAAATTCAAATATATTCAAAATAAAAAAATCTTATCTTTTCAAAATCTTATCTTATTTTATTTCAAAATTCAAAATTTAAAATCCGAAGTTTACACTTCAAAATTTAAAATTCGAATTTCAAATTTTAAAATTCATTTTTCAAAAATTCAAATTTCAAATTCAAATTTCAAATT
The DNA here is from genome assembly GCF_000817695.3 of Arachis duranensis. NCBI lineage: Eukaryota > Viridiplantae > Streptophyta > Magnoliopsida > Fabales > Fabaceae > Arachis > Arachis duranensis. The sequence goes on from NC_029781.3 coordinate 39,991,114, forward strand.
TTAAAATCAAATCTTTTTCAAAATCAAATTTCAAATCTTATCTTTCAAATTTGAAAATCAAAATTTTTAAATCTTTTTAATTTCTCATCTTATCTTTTCTTATCTTTTCTAATTTCAAATTTTAAATTAAAATCTTTTCTAATCTTTTATCTTATCTTGGTTTCACATATTTTCTTAATTAGTTAGTTGTTTCCTCTTTCTTCTTTTTTAAAACTTCCTAATTAATTCTTCTTTCTTCTAATTTTTGAAAAATCCATTCTATTTCTTTCTCTTATTTTTCGAAATTTATTAACTAAATTTTTAATTCTTTTTAATTTATTAACCTTAATTTTCGAATTGCACTATTAAAATAAAAATAAAAAATATTTTAATTCTTGTTTATCTCTTCTATTTCTAATTCTTTTCCCTCTTTATTTCTATTATTTAAATTCCTCTCCTCTCTCATCTTCTATCTTCAATTTTCTGTTTTCCTCTTCTTTCTTCACATCTCATAGGGAGTCCTCTATTCTTGAACATAGAGCTCCCATTCTTCTCTTGCCTTGGTTTCGTTTTCTTATTTATGACCAAAAACAGGGATAAAGAACCTCTCTTTAATCTAGATCCTGAACCTAAAAGAACTTTAAGGAGGAGCTTACAACAAATTAAAGTTCAACACCCCGAAAGAAGCCTTTTAAAAAACTTTGAACAGGAAATTGAAAACATGGACAAACCTGAAGGAGAGGCAAAAAAGGTACTTGGTGACTTCACCATGCCTACCTCTGACTTTTATGGCAGAAGCATCTCTGTACCTGCCATTGGAGCTAACAATTTTAAGGTTAAGCCTCAGTTAGCCTCTCTTCTACAACAGAAATGCAAGTTCCATGGACTTTCACTAGAAGATCCACATTAGTTCTTAGCTGAATTCTTGCAAATCTGTGATATTGTTAAGACCAATGGAGTAAATCCTGAAGTCTACAAGCTTATGCTATTTCCCTTTGCTATAAGAGACAGAGCTAAGATATGGTTGGATTCTAAAACAAAGGAGAGCTTAGAATCTTGGGAAAAACTGGTTAATGCTTTTCTAGCTGAATTCTTTCCCCCTCAAAGGATGAGTAAAATTAGAGTGAAAGTTCGAACCTTCATACAAAAAGAAGGTGAATCCCTCTATGAAGCTTGGAAAAGATACAAGCAACTAATTTAGAGATGTCCTCCTAACATGCTCTTAGAATGGTCTATCATAGGCTTGTTCTATGATGGTCTGTCTGAGATGTCCAAAATCTCATTGGACAGTTCTACAGGTGGATCACTCCATTTGAAGAAAACGCCTGCAGAAGCAAAAGAACTCGTTGAGATGGTTCCAAACAACCAATTCATGTAGACCTCTGAGAGAAACCCTGTGAATAATGGAATCCCTCAGAAGAAATGAGTTTTTGAAGTTGATACTCTGAATGCCATATTGGCTCAGAACAATATCTTGACCCAACAGGTCAATATAATCTCTCAGCATTTTACTGAATTGCAATCTGCAGTTGACAGTACTCAGGAAGCTTCTTCTGAAGTAGAAGATTATGATCTTGATCAACCCACCATGGAGGAGGTGAATTACATGAGAGAACCCTATGGAAACACCTACAACCCTTCTTGGAGGAACCATGCTAACATCTCATCGAATGATCAATAGAAGCCTCAGCAAGGCTTCAATAATAATCAAGGAGGAAGGAACCAGAATAGGTTCAACAATAGAACACCATTCCCATCTTCTCAGGAACATACGAAAACCCCTAAGCAGAGCCTTCTTGACTTAGTCACTCGGGTTTCCTGCCTCTCTAAGACCACTCATACTTTCATAAGTTAAACTAGGTCCTCCATTAGAAATTTGGAGGTACAGGTTGGTCAACTGAGCAAGAGGATCCCTGAGACTCCTCCTAACACTCTTCCAAGTAATACTAAAGCAAACCCAAAAGAAGAGTGCAAGGCGATCAACTCTGAGGAAGAGGTCGAATCTGGGGAGAATGGAAAGGCATTGAACGCCAGTGAGGGCGTTCAACGCCCAAAATGGCAAAGAGTCTGGCGCTGAATGCCAGTGAGGTAGCTCTCACTAGGTGTTCAATGCCCATCCTGGCAGTAGAGCTTACGTCGAACGCCAACCAGGGTGCACTGGCAGGGCGTTCAACACCAAAACAGGCATGAACTCTGGTTCTAAACGCCAATGAGGAACCCCTCACTGGGTGTTCAATGCCCCAACTGACAGGAACCTGGCATTGAACGTCAGCCAGGATACCCTTGCTGGGCGTTCAACGCCCAAAATGATAGGTGGACTGGCGTTTAACGCCAGTAAGGGTGGACAGGATGGGTGTTGAACACCCAAAGAGCCATCAGAGCTAGCATTGAATGCCAGTAAAGGCACACCCTCTGAGTGCTTAATACCCACTCAAGAAACCCCTATCTAAGAACTAAAGGAATCCAAGGTTCACATAGAAACCATAGAGGTTCCTTTGTGTGCACTTCTGCAATGCATGAGTTCTGATGAATAATCATTCTCTAATAAGGATGAAGACACTAGGGAAGAGCAAGTCGCTTGGTACCTAGGAGCTCTCATGAAGCTGAATGCCAAGCTATATGGGAATAAGTCAATGAAGATTGAAGCCATATTAGTTAGTAGAGGATGTCTTGGTGAAGATTGAAGACCATTACATCCCTGCAAACTTCATAGTCTTGGACATAGGAGAGGATGATGATGACTCTATCATTCTCACGAGACCTTTCCTAGATATTGCAAATGCCATGATTAATGTGGCACAGGGAGAAATAGTTTTCCAACTAGGAGAGGACAACATCTTGTTCAAGATGTCCAATCCCAATTCTCCCTCTGATAAGAAAGAGATAGTGGTGCAACACCTAATGTTTCAATCCTTTCTTTCTGTGCAGAGCTTTGCAGAGCCCCCAAACATCAATTATGAGTTTGGTGTGAGTTTGGTGTTGGCAGCTATCAACAAGCTCTAAAGATAAAGGTACTAGGAAGAAAGTACCAAAAGGCGGGAGGGATAAGAAAGTCCCAATTGAAGGCCTCTCACTTGGCATGAGAGTTGTCTTCACTAAGAAACCAGTCATACCACATACAATGAGTCGTATCCTTTCTCTAGAGCATGTGAAGCTCATTCATGAGAAAACAGAAAGAAAGTTCACTGCAATGGGTGAAAATTTGAGCCCATATTCACCTCCGTAAGGAGCTAACCGTCATGCTAGTGACGTCAAAGAAGCACTTTTTGGGAGGCAACCTAACCTTAACTAATTATTACTATTTTCTTTTATTTTGTTTTTCTTTAATTTATTTATTTAGGTCATGTGAAGACAGAACACTTTGGATAGAGTGTTATTGGCAATGAACGCCAGCCAGGAAGCACTGGTTGCGCGTCCAATGCCCCTAATGGGCAGAATTGCTGGCGTTGAATGTTAGCCAGGGGGCAGACCCTAGGCATTCAAATGCTAGTACAGAGGGCAGGGAATCTGAATTCCCTAGCCACTCAGGGCAAGTGGGTTCCACAACATCTTCATCTACTCCACTTACTTTATCACTCCCCATACATAACTCCTACCAACACCCACCCACTTCAAAATCGAATTTCCCACCCATGGCCGAATCCATCCCTACCCCCTTCTATAAATACCCCTCCTTCTAACCCTTTATACACACACCTCTCAGACACTCATAAGCCCCACGTCCGAGCTCTCTCTTTCTCTGTCTATCTTCTTCCATTTTCTTCTTCTCCTACTCCATTCTTCTCTTCTCTTTATTTTTGCTTGAGGACGAGCAAAGTTTTAAGTTTGGTGTTGGAAAAGCCTAACTTTTTTTCTTTCCATGCCCATTCGTGGCACTCAAGGTTAGAGAATCCTCTAGAAAGAGGAAAGGAAAGGTAGTAGCCACCACCTCTGAATCTTGAGAGATGGAGAGATTCATCACCAAAGTTCATTGATGAGCAGATAATTGATACACTTTTTGGCATTGTTTTTATGTAATTTTTAGTATGATTTAGTTAGTTTTTACTATTTAATTATTAGTTTTTATGAAAAAATCACATTTTTGGACTTTACTATGAGTTTGTGTGTTTTTCTATGATTAAAGCTATTTTCTGGCTGAAATTGAAGGACCTGAGCAAAAATCTGATTTAGAGGCTGAAAAAGGACTGTAGATGGACTTTCTGGAGCTACAGAAGCCCAATTGGCGCGTTTCCAATTGCGTTAGAAAGTAGACATCTTGGGCTTTCCAACAATGTATAATAGTTCATACTTTGCCCGAAATTTGATGGCCCAAAATGGCATTCTAAGTCAGCATAAAAATTCTGGCGTAAAACGCCCAAACTGGCACCAGAATTGGAGTTAAACGCCCAAACTGGCATCAAAGCTGGCGTTTAACTCCAAGAAAAGCCTATGCACGTGAAAGCTTCAATGCTCAGCCCAAGCACACCCCAAGTGGGCCCCAAAAGTGGATTTCTGCATCATTTACTTATTTATGTAAACCATAGGTTACTAGTTCACTATAAATAGGTCATTTTACTATTGTATTTTCATCTTTTGATCATCTTTGATCTTGGGATCAGGTCTTTGAATCCCTTTTCGGTTGTTTCATGTTATTGGGAGGCATGGCCATTTGGCCATGTCTAGACCTTGTTTTTATGTATTTTCAACGGTGGAGTTTCTACACATTATAAAATAAGGTGTAGAGCTCTGTTGTTCCTCATGAATTAATGCAAAGTACTATTGTTCTTCTATTGAATTCACGCTTATTCTTGTTCTAAGATATTCACTGGTACTTTATCCTGATGGATGTGATGATCTGTGACACTCATCATCATCCTTCCTTATGAATGCGTGCCTGACAACCACTTCCGTTCTATCTGCGAGAGCTTGAGTGTGTATCTTTTGGCCTCCTGGGTCACGACGCATGGTTGCCTCTCCTAACAATAGAGTCTTCCATTCCGTGAGATCAAAGTCTTCGTGGTATAAGCTAGAATCAATTGGCAGCATTCTTGAGATCCAGAAAGTCTAAACCTTGTCTGTGGTATTCCGAGTAGGATCTGGGATGGGATGACTGTGACGAGCTTTAAACTCGTGACTGTGGGGCGCAGTGACAGCGCGCAAAGGGATCAATGGATCTTATTCCGACACTTCGTGGTATAAGTTAGAATTAATTGGCTGCATTCTTAAGATCTGGAAAGTCTAAACCTTGTCTGTGGTATTCCGAGTAGGATCTGGGATGGGATGACTGTGATGAGCTTCAAACTAGTGACTGTGGGGCGCAGTGACAGTGCGCAAAAGAATCAATGGATCTTATTCCGACGCGATCTAGAACCGACAGCTGATTAGCCATGTAGGAAACCGTAAAGGACTATTTTCACTGAGATGATAGATGGTAGCCATTGACAACGGTGATCCACCTATATACAGCTTGCCATGGAAAGGAGTATGAATGATTGGATGAAGGCAATAGGAAAGCAGAGGCTCATAGGGAACAAAGCATCTTCATACTCTTATCTGAAATTCCCACCAATGAATTGAATAAGTATTTCTATCCTATTTTATGTTCTATTTCATTCTTTTAATTATCAAAACCCCATAACCATTTGAATCTGCCTGACAGAGATTTACAAGATGACCATAGATTGCTTCAAGCCGACAATCTCTGTGGGATCGACCCTTATTCACGTAAGGTATTACTTGGACAACCCAGTGCACTTGTTGGTCAGCTACGCGGAGTTGTGAAGAAAGTGTGTGAGATCATGATTTCGCGTACCAATCATCAAGACCACTTCTTTGAAGTAGTGGCAAAGAAGAAAGTGATCCCTGAGGTCCCTTTCATGCTAAAAAAGAATGAGTATCCAGAAATCTAACGGTGCAAGAGTTCTATACTAATGAATGGGTTACTAAAAACCATGACACTAGTGTGAACCCAAATCCAAAGAATTGGAGCACCATGGTCTTAGGGAAAATCTTAGATTTCAGCCTGGAGAGTGTGAGATTGGCGTTCAACTTGCCTCTGATGCAAGGAGACCCACATCCTTACACTAGAAGAGTCAACTTTGATCAAAAACTGGATCAAGTGCTCTCAGACATCTGTGTGGAAGGAGCATAGTGGAATAGGGATTCCCAAGGCAAGCCCATTCAACTAAGAAGGCTTGACCTCAAGCCCATAGCTAAAGGATAGTTGGACTTCATCCAATTCTCTATCATCCCTACTAGCAATCGGTCATAAGTGACCATTGATAGAGCCGTCATGATCCATTGCATCATGATTGGAAGTGAGGTGGAAGTACGTGAGGTGATCCCTCAATAACTGTACAAGATAGTTGAAAAGTCTTCCACCAATGCAAGGTTGGTATTCCTACACCTCATCTGTCTCCTATGCAATATAGGTAGAATTTTCATAAAGGGAGATATCTCCATTGGAAGGACAAGGCCATCGCTAAGAAGTGGATGGAGCAAACTAGAGAGCATGCACAAGAGCCTGTGCATCTGCCTCAGCATGAGATCCTGAGATGTCTCAAGGGATGTATTTTCCTCCTCAAAGCTATTGGGATCAATGGCACACTTCTCTTGGAGAACTAAGCACTAATATTGAGCAATTGAGGGTGGAGCATCAAAAGCATTCCACCATCCTTAATGAAATAAGGGAAGACCAAAGATTCATTCGAGAAGACCAAAGGGCTATGAGGAAAGAACAACAAAGGCAAAGGAGTGACATTAGAGAGATTAAGCACCACATTGGATCCTCAAGGAGGAGTACTAGCCACCACCATTAAAGGTGGATTCGTTCTCTTTATCTCCTTTTCTTTTATATTTTTCTATTTTCTATTATGTTATGTTTTATCTGTTCTCTTGTTCTTGTTGTATGATCATTTGAATTTATATCTTATGGCTATACAATGTTCCATATATCTCTCACCTCACTTAAAAAAAAATTTTATTTAAAAAGAATTAAGAGATACATTAATTTCAAGTTTATAATAGCTTGCCATTGATTTCGTACATTCAGAACAGAAACAATGGCACCACATCAAGATAATTGAACTACTCTTATTTTAAAATTGAAATTCATGTATCTCTCAACTCTTTTCAAATAAAAATTTTCTTTTAAGCAAGGTGAGAGATATATGAAACATTTTACAACTTTAAGGCATAAATGCAAATGATCATGCAACAAGAATAAGAGAACAGATAACACAACATAGCAGAAGACAGAAAAATAATAAAAGGAAAAGGAGGTAAAAGATAATGAATCCACCTTTAATGGTGGCGGCTAGTGCTCCTCCTTGAGGATCCAATGTGATACATGATCTTTTGAAATAAATCAGCCAAGAGTGCCGGATTTGTTTATATCAATAAAATGCATGGACAAGGGTTTTCTGGTTTCAGAATAAAAAAAAAACTAGCACTCTTGGCTGATTTATTTCAAAAGAAATGTTACTTATCATTTTTCAAATTAGTTCTCTCAGTGGTGGGATTCTTTGGCCTATTACCATAAATTTTACCGCCACCTGCCGATTAGGGGTTCAAGGTTTTCAAAATCAAGTTCGACCAATAGGAATCAAGTATCCCTGTTGGCTTGAAGTTCTTTTCGACATTTTCATTGGCATCGGTATTCTCATGGCAATATAGGTATGGTAAGCTGATCATGTCAAACAAAAATCTACGAAGGTGCCAAGACGAGTGCAAAGCAGACAGGATATAAAAACTACTAAGTTATGATAATAGCAAGCTTCAGAGGCCACCTAAATCAGCCCAGGAAGCTCGGAAGCCACTTTGTTTTTCAAGAACTACTTCTTTAAAGTTTGAGCTGTTGAGGGGGCCCGCCCCTTTTTTCTTGATGAAAATGACGAGCCCTCCTTCCCTCTAGAGTGGCAGAAGGATGTAAGAGTGTCTCGCTACACTTGGGAGATGCTTGATGATGTCGAACGCGCTTTTGTAGTTGTTCTACAGGATCTCTGGGGGAAACTACCCCATTTTGATACAAAAAGGTTTTTGAATGATCTGTCCTTAGTTTGGGCTGCTTTGAGTATTTGTTTGTCTATTTGCCTGATTTGTTTCTATACTTATTTCCTTTTTCTTCCTCTGTTGTAACTTTTTGTCGTGTCTGTTTGTAGAGATGTCAAAGAACAACGACTCCATGAAGGCCTTCAAAAGGGCAAAGAAGGCAACTGCTACTCTGAACATCTAGGCCAAGGTGGCCGGCGAGGGATCTTCACAGGTCCCCGTGAAGCCTCCTGTGCCGAGTTCCCTTGGGCCGAGGAAAGTAATTCCTACTCCTCGGTTTCATCAGGTCGATCCTCCTCAGACTTCTGCCGCTGCTTCTGGTGTCCCTCCCTTGAAAAAGCAAAAAACATCAGAGCCCTTTAACCTGGATGCCCCGGACTTTGATGCCATCGAATTTGTTGACCAACAAATTGCCCCCTATGGTGGGCTTTCCATGGATGATGTGTCTCTTCTTCAGCATTTGGATTTTATCACTAAAAATAGTGTGAAGATGGCTCATATGGGTGCGGCTATTTTCCAAACAGTTCAGGGGATTCCGATTCATGCCACGAAATCTTTTATGGAGGAGGCCAAGTCAGAATTTGATCGGATCAAGGGTCTGAAGGAGGAGTTGGAGGTGAAGTTGGCAAAGGTGGAGAAGGAGGTGGAGGGTGAGAAGGCCAGCTTTATTGCCCTTGCTGCTTCTTTGAAGCTGGCTGAGGACATGGCCATGAAGCATAAGGATAGCTATGTCTCCGCCTATAGGGAATTAATACATCTCCGGGATGAGTTGGAAACTGCTTGGGCTAATTATGGCGAGCTTCAGGGTCACCTTGTGGGCAGCGTAATTGCTACCTCCGAGAACCTAATGGAGCAGTTCCGAATTGTTGCCCCTGATGCGGACTTGACTCTTGTCAGCCTGGACAATGTTGTGAGGGATGGTAAAATTGTCCCTAATGACCAGGATGATGATGATGCTGACCCTCCTCCAGTGCCTTCTCTTAAGGTGTCGACCTCCTCGGTTCCTCCCGTTACGTCTGATCCGGATTGCCAGATCCTGAACCGGGATGATGGAACTGTAGATGCGGTGCCCCTTCAGACTCGCCCTCCTTCTCCCCGTACTGATGCTGCCGGGAAGGCTCCCGATCTTTAGCTGATCTTTTTCTGAATATTTTGTGTAAATAGCCCGGTTTGTGGGATTTTGAACTTGTTTTATTTGTTCTTCTTAACTGCTGACGCTTCTAATTATCTGCCTTGCAACTTTTTTAAAAACAAAAGTAGCTTCCGAGGTTGGTTTGTGGTGGCCCTTTGGAGCTTTATCATACTATGTTGTTATTATGGTATCTGTTGAGATCTTGCTGCTTTGGCCTCTTTAGATTGCTTTTGTGTTTATTTTTTGTAGCTTGGATTCTTTTGAGGCCGTGATTGTGGGGGGGCCGACTTGTTTCTCGGTTTCTTCACTTTTTGCTTCATAACCAATTTCTTTATGTTGGTCCCCTTGTAATCTTCTTTTTGGACCATTGTTAGGTCTTCTTTTAGGGATTACTTTTGTAGGAGACCGACTTCGTTAGGTCGATCTCTTCTAGGTTGTTTTTGTAATATTCTTTCTTGGACCTTTGTCAGGTCTCTTTCAGGGATTACTTTTACAACTTGTCTTGTAGGAGACCGACTTCGTTAGGCGTTAGGTCGATGTCTTCTAAGTTGTTTTTGTAATCCTCTTTCTTGGACCTTTGTCAGGTCTCTTTCAGGGATTACTTTTACAACTTGTTTTGTAGGAGACCGACTTCGTTAGGTCGATCTCTTCTAAGTTGTTTTTGTAATCCTCTTTCTTGGACCTTTGTCAGGTCTCTTTCAGAGATTACTTTTACAACTTGTCTTGTAGGAGACTGACTTCGTTAGGTTGATCTCTTCTAAGTTGTTTTTGTAATCCTCTTTCTTAGACCTTTGTCAGGTCTCTTTCAGGGATTACTTTTACAACTTGTTTTGTAGGAGACCGACTTCGTTAGGTCGATCTTTTCTAAGTTGTTTTTGTAATCCTCTTTCTTGGACCTTTGTCAGGTCTCTTCCAGGGATTACTTTTACAACTTGTTTTGTAGGAGATCGACTTCGTTAGGTCGATCTCTTCTAAGTTATAGCAATTCCTCTTTAATAGGGTTGGCCAAACCTCTTTCCAGGGATTTGCTGATAACTTGGGTTGACTTGGTCTAACTTTTTGGGTGTTAGCCAGTTTTTTTAAGTTATTATATAGCAATCCATAAGACCTCGTCAGGTTCTTTTTTGGGATCACTTTCGATAACTTCTTGCATTATTCTGTGTTCATCTTTTGCCGATTTGTAGATTGTGATTTCTGTCTTGGTTTAATCGACCATTAGGTGAATCGCGTTTTCACCTTTTTCGGTCGATTATTCCTATCAAGATCGTATAGTGAATCTGTTTTTCACTTCTTGTTTGATCTGTTGCTTTATAATCGGATGATGAATGCTTCAGATTAATGAGTCTTGAGCACTTTGTAGAATATCTGAAATGTATTTTTATTTAAAGAAAGTGCAAAATATGTACAGGCGGGAATTTTTCATACCATTAAGTCGGATTAAATCTAAATTTTTGACGCCTCATTAAAAAACCTTTTTCAGGAAAAAGAGTGCATCTTGAGATCTTTTACCTTTTCTAGTTATAGTACCTTCTCAGGTTACAGGTGTGCCATGATCTAGGGAGTTCTCGTCCCTCGAGTTCGGACAGTCTGTAGTAGCCCTTCCCAAGTACTTTTGTGACTCGATAGGGTCCTTTCCGGTTAGCTGCCAGCTTTCTTTCTCCAGGTCGAGTTGTTCCAATATCATTTCGGATTAAGATGAGATCGTTCTTCATGAAGTCTCTTGGCACTACCTTTTGATTATACCTGGAAGCCATTCGCCGCTTTAGTGCTTCTTCTCTGATCCAAGCTCTTTCTTGGATTTCCAGAAGTAGGTCGAGCTCTTCTCCTTGAAGTTGAGAGTTGGTTTGTTCATTGTAGTGAACTACTCGGGAAGACCCTTCTTCAACTTCTATTGGAATCATTGCCTCCACTCCATATGCCAGTCGAAATGGGATTCGTTTGTAGTGGAATATGGAGTTGTTCGATACGCCCATAGGACCTGTGGGAGTTCCTCGGCCCAAGCTCCCTTTGCTTTTTGTAACCTTCGTTTCAGCCTGGCCAATATGACTTTGTTGGCTGCTTTGGCTTGTCCATTGGCTTGGGGGTGTTCGACGGAAGTGAACTGGTGTTTTATATTCAAGTCGGCCACTAACTTTCAGAAGCCTGCATCTGTGAATTGGGTGCCGTTATCCGTGGTGATGGAGTATGGAACCCCAAATCTTGTAACAATGTTCCTATATAGGAATTTCCGGCTTCTTTGAGCAGTGGCATTGCCTAGGAGTTCTGCTTCGATCCATTTTATGAAATAGTCTACCCCCATCCTGGAAGTCATCCCTCTACCATGGCGGACGACCCTCTCAACAATGGCCACGCCGCATCAGAACAAGAGGACGAAGTTGACACCGGAGAACGACCGGACAGCCCTCTATCACCACGCACTCCAGGAGGAAACAAACAGAATCGCCCAAAGACATCACTCCCAAACAAAGATCCACAAAATTCTGAAAAAGAAAAGAGCTCGGAAATTCTAGAAGCAGTCCGGGCACAACAAAACCGACTGAAACAACTCGAAGAGGACATAAAAAAGCAGAAAGAAACTGAACAAGATCTGAGAAGGGAGGCTCGAAAGCACAGAGAATTAGAAGAAAAATTACGGAAAATAGAGGCCAATCTAAAAGACCGGACAGAACGCGGCACCACCCCCGAATGCAACCATGATCCCTTCACGCAAGAGATCATGAAGGAGAAGGTACCACGAAACTTCAAACCACCCGATATGGACCTCTACAACGGCACCACCGATCCAAGTCATCACCTCAGCAACTTCAGAAGCCGAATGTACCTAGTCGACGCCTCCGACGCGATTCGGTGCAAAGCCTTCCCCACCACTCTCACCAAGTCAGCCATGAAGTGATTCGACAACCTGCCACCAAGATCAATCACCAGCTTCGAAGACCTAACCAACAAGATCAATCACCAGCTTCGAGGACCTAACCAAAAAATTCCTAACAAGGTTCTCCATTTAAAAAGACAAGACAAAACATGCCCCCAGTCTACTCGGGATCAAACAAGGTAACCAAGAAACTCTCCGAGAATACATGGAGC
>NC_029781.3:40006035-40007931 GCF_000817695.3 Arachis duranensis
AATCACGATCTTCAGCGACTCCCAGGTCGTCACATCACAAGTAAATGGAAGCTACCAGGCCAAAGACCCAACTATGAAAAAATACCTGGACCAAACACAGGCGCAATTACGCCACTTTTCAGAAATACAAATCCAGCACATACCTCGGGAACAAAACGCCCGGGCAGACGCTCTCTCAAAGCTCGCCAGCACTAAACCCGGAGGCAACAACAGAAGTCTCCTCCAAGAAACCTTACAATCTCCCTCCGTGCTAAGAGAGGAAGAAACGCTAAATATATCCAACCAACAGCAAGGATGGATGACCCCCAAACTCAACTACCTGAAGTCGGGAACTCTCCCCGCCGAAAGAAAGGAAGCTAAAAGACTCACAAAAGACGCCCAGAATTATACACTAATACACGACGTATTATACAGAAGAGGATTCTCAAACCCCCTCCTTAGGTGCGTCCCAACCTCAGAAGCAAAAAGCGTCCTTGAGGAAGTCCACGGAGGCATGTGTGGGAACCACCTCGGAGCTCGGGCACTGTCCAAGAAAGTAGTCAGAGCCGGGTTCTACTGGCCGACCTTGCAAAGAGATGCAACGGAGTTTGTGAAAATATGCCCCCCTGCCAAAAACACGCCAATTTTCACAAGGCACCACCCGAAGACCTTATCAGCATCATCGCACCATGGCCCTTCGCAAAATGGGGACTCGACCTACTCGGCCCGTTCCCACAAGGACCGGGGCAAGTCAAATACCTCATAGTAGGGGTCGACCACTTCACAAAGTGGATCGAAGCTGAACCCTTAGCCACCATTACGGCTCAGAAAAGCCGCAAATTCCTATACAAAAACATTGTCACAAGGTTCGGAGTCCCCTACTCCATCACAACGGACAATGGAACACAATTCACGGACACAAGTTTTCAGAACTTGGTGGCCGAACTAAAAATCAAACAACAATTCACCTCGGTTGAGCACCCACAAGCCAATGGACAAGCAGAGGCTGCAAATAAAGTCATCTTGGCCGGGTTAAAACGAAGACTCCAAGAGGCCAAGGGGGCATGGGCCAAGGAACTCCCCCAGGTACTATGGGCATATCGGACAACCCCACACTCTACAACGGGAGAATCCCCATTCCGACTAGCTTACGGGATGGAGGCAATGATTCCTATCGAAATAGAGGAAGGGTCACCCAGAGTCATCTTCTACAACGAAGAGGGCAACCCGCAGGCACAAAAGGAAGAACTCGACCTCCTCCCCGAGGTCCGAGAAAGAGCCCGAATTCGAGAAGAAGCCTTAAAACGGCGAACGGCCCTCAGATACAATCAGAAAGTGATAAAGCGAAGCTTCTCCACACACGACCTGATTCTAATCCGAAATGACATCGGAACACAAAAATCGGGAGAAGGGAAGCTAGCTGCCAATTGGAAAGGACCCTACAAGGTAACAGAAGTCTTAGGGATAGGCTATTACAAAGTATCCGACCTAGAAGGCAATGAGCTGCCCAGGGCCTGGCACGCCTGTAATCTAAGACGGTGCTACAGCTAGAAAAATTTAACCCGAGGTGTACTCTTTTTCCCCCACAAGGGTTTTTTAATGAGACACCCGGTTAAAGTAAAGACACCCGACCTATCCAAGGGTAAACACTATGTAAATATTCTTTCTTTTTTTTAATACTAATCAAATTTTTCTATTTTCTTTTCTTCTTCCTCATGATGAAACAAATCCTAGAAAGTACCCCGCCAAGCTGCATTAATTTATGCTCGGCAAAACGCAAAAAATCATTTGCCAAGAGGCCACACAAGGTCGGCAAAGATAAAGCGACGAGGTTCAAATTAATGTGAAAAGTTATAAAAGCAACTCTGAAAAGGCTCAAAAAGCCAAATAAAAAGAGATTACAAAAATAACTTAAAA
>NC_029781.3:40009358-40011419 GCF_000817695.3 Arachis duranensis
AGACTAGCCATCCGGACACAGCTCCGCGCCATATACTGAAAATGATGCTCCATAGACAAATCATCAGTAGAAATAAAGGTCTGAGGGAGAATATGCTGCTCAATCCAACCAAGAGCATCAAAATCCTTGTCATTAAAACCCGCAAGCTCTTGAGAGGTCTTCTGTTTCTTGGGAGGAGGACCCGAGGACGAAGGCGGGGAAGAGTGACCGGGTCCAGAGGTCGGAGGATCCTGACTTATAGCTCGGAACTGGGGAGTCGGAATAGTCTTCGACCGAGTCTGAACACCCACAGTAGTCTTCTGCGGAGAAGATCGGGCAGAAGCATCCCCGGCCTCGAGATTTCGAGCAGCCACCGACTTCTTCGTCCGACGAAGAAATTTCATGGAATCCGCCTGAGAAGACATCTCTGCAGAAATAAAAAGAAAAGGATTACCACAACAGAAATTCCACCAAAACAAGCAAAACCAAAATACTAAGAAAAGATGAATCTCGAAGAGGTCGGGAACTACCTAACTCGGAACGGAGAAGGCTTGGATCTCCCAACATTTTCTTCGTGTCCAAGTGAGGTGCCCGACCCCATAAACTGCTCACCACACCCACAAAAGCCTGCTCCACCTCATCTAGACTCTCAAAAGTATACTTAGCAGACACTATATTCTCCTGCCAACAAAGAGGAAAAGAAGGCTCCCCACTCTCATCTAGAAAGAAAGGTCGGACGTCCCCAGTAGCCCGGACCTTGAAATAAAAGTTCTTAAAATCGTGAAAAGACTCATCATACAGGGTACAAAACTTCCTCCCCTGGTTAGCCCTAAAAGAGACCCAAGATACCTTCCCTCCACCCGAACCCGGCTTCGTCAACACAAACAAATAGGAAAAAAGAGAAATAGAGGGAGAGACGCCCAAAAACTGACACAAAAGTTGAAATAGCTTTAAAAACGCCCAAGAATTTGGATGAAGCTGCGTAGGGGCAAGGTTACAAGACCATAACACCTCGGACTCCAGGTCGGTAAAAGGAAGTCGGACACTCAGCTTGGAGAAAAAGCAATCATAAGCGTAAAAGAAGAGCTTCTCGGAACTATCTAAAGGCGGGAAACACACTCTCTCCTCGGAATCCGGGGCTACTAGTTCATAATCTCTCTCAGACTCTCTATTTTCGCATATACTACAGTGCCTACGGAACCTAGCTAAATATTCAGAATCTATCACAGAAGGGACTCTTAAAGGAAGAGGGTCTACCCAACCAAGACCACTTGGAATCTTGGTCGACATCGCTTGAAGAACCTTTTCGAGACATAAAAATTCTTACCTACAAAGAAGAATACAACAGCAAGCAAAAATCACATAAAAGCGACAGCAAAAAACCCATTCAGCAAAACCCGAAACAAAAACGTCAGAGAAACAAAAAAGAGCCCCCCCCATATGCAAACAACAACGGCGGCGCCTCTTTTTGGGGCAACCCAGGCATAAAAGAAACAAACAAAGAGCCACACAAAAGAACAGAAGAGAGAAGAGATGAGAACAAAACCTGGAAGAAAGAAAGAAGACGACGAGCTCCGAAAGCAAGGAGAACGAAACGGCGGCGCAGAGGAAACCCCGGAAAAATGCACGGAAAGATTCTGGGAAGAAGAAACAAAGAGAAAGAAGAAGCGGTGCTCGAAAAAGAAGATGGCGAAAACTCAGAAAAAACAGGAAGGGAACAGAATAAACGAAGAAAAAGGAAGGGAGCAAATAAATAATGCCTTCACAGAGCCCGAACGGAAATCGAGGAGAAACGGTAAAATGCAATAAATGCAGGAACGACCATTTTTGAATTTTGAAAAACTACTATGCCCGAGCTCGACCTCCCAAAAAGGACGAACTCGGGCAGGGGCACTGTTCATACCCTGACCGGGCTCCTCCAACTCGGCAAAATCCATGAAAGGTCCGACCTCGTCCCAAGGCCCACGCCTGAGGTCGGACCTCGGACAATAACGCTAAGAAGGCCCATCAAAAGGAACGCAGCCCAAAACCTAAAGGCCGAAAAGGCCTAGAAAAGGCGGTTCCACAAAGATAGAGATAAAA
>NC_029781.3:40012417-40013001 GCF_000817695.3 Arachis duranensis
GTTGAGGTTTGGAGATGCTCCATCTTCTGGATCTCTGCTTTCCTACTGTCTTCTTCTTCAAACACGCAAGGCTCCTTCCATGGCAAGCTGTATGTAGGGTTTCACCGTTGTCAATGGCTACCTCCCATCCCCTCAGTGAAAATGTTCAACGCGCTCTGTCACAGCACAGCTAATCATCTGTCGGTTCTCAATCAGGCTGGAATAGAATCCAGTGATTCTTTTGCGTCTGTCACTAACGCCCAGCCCTCAGGAGTTTGAAGCTCGTCACAGTCGTTCAATCATTGAATCATACTCAGAATACCACAGACAAGGTTTAGACCTTCCGGATTCTCTTGAATGCCGCCATCAGTTCTAGCTTATACCACGAAGATTCTGATTAAGGAATCCAAGAGATATCTACTTAAACTAAGGTAGAACGGAGGTGGTTGTCAGGCACACGTTCATAGTTGAGAATGATGATGAGTGTCACAGATCATCACATTCATCCGGTTTAAGAACAAGTGATATCTTAGAATGGAAGCAAGCATGATTGAATGAAAAATAGTAGTAATTGCATTAATCCATCAAGACACAGCAGAGCTCCT
>NC_029781.3:40014806-40016473 GCF_000817695.3 Arachis duranensis
TTGCTGCATTTTATTTTCTTTCTGTTTGAATGATATTTGCTTCTGATTTAATTTCTGCTCAATCAATTGCTGCAATTTACTTCTTCTTTGTTTAGATCCTGCAATCCCATTCCTCAATTCCCTTTTACTTTCTAGTAATTTAACTTTCTTGCCATTTAAGTTACTGCAATTTATGTTTCTTGCACTTTAAGTTTCAGTCATTTACTTTCTTGTTCTTTAAGATTCTGCCAATTTACTTTCCTGTTCTTTAATTTACTGCATTTTTCCCTTCCCCCTTTACATTTACTGTCATTTACTTCTTGTTAAACACAAATCACTCAACCAATACTTGATTCGCTTGACTAAATCACCCACTAAACTAAAATTGCTCAATCCTTCAATCCCTGTGGGATCGACCTCACTCATGTGAGTTATTATTACTTGATGCGACCCGGTACACTTGCCGGTGAGTTTTGTGTTGGATCGTTTTCCACACATCAGCAACGTATGGACTATTATACATTGCTGGAAAGCCCAGGATGTCTACTTTCCAACGCCGTTGAGAGCGCTTCAATTGGGCCTCTGTAGCTCCAGAAAATCCACTTCGAGTGCAGGGAGGTCAGAATCCAACAGCATCTGCAGTCCTTTTCAGCCTCTGAATCAGATTTTTGCTCAGGACCCTCAATTTCAGCCAGAAAATACCTGAAATCACAGAAAAACACACAAACTCATAGTAAAGTCTAGAAAAGTGAATTTTAACTAAAAACTATTAAAAGTATACTAAAAACTAACTAAAATATACTAAAAACATACTAAAAACAATGCCAAAAAGCGTATAAATTATCCGCTCATCACCCCACTATAAGGAATTTTACTTGTCCCGATCCCTGTGGGAAGGGTCCGAGAAGATCGAGTCCCCATTTTGCAAATGGCCAGAGCGAGGTCACGCTAATGTGTTTTTTTGGCGGGGCGATGTGAAAGTTGGCATGCTTCTGACATGGTGGACATGTCTTCACGAATTCTGTAGCTTCTTTCTGTAGAGTTGGCCAATAAAATCCCGCCCGGAGTACTTTTTTGGTGAGAGCTCGTGCTCCAAGATGATTGCCACAAATGCCACCGTGTATTTCTTCTAGCACTTCCCTTGTGCTGGAGGTCGGCATGCATTTTAGCAAAGGTGTTGAGATTCCTCTTTTGTACAGGATGTTATTTATAGTGGTGTAGTATTGTGCCTCCCTTTTTAACCTCTTTGCCTCCTTTTCTTCTGTGGGGAGCGTTCCTATTTTGAGGCAGTTAATTATGGGGGTCATCCATCCTTGGTCCTGACTTGTTATCGTCAGGACTTTTTCTTCTTCCGAGATTGACGGGTTTTGCAACATTTCCTGGACGAGGCTCCTATTGTTGCCCCCTGGTTTGGTGTTGGCTAGTTTTAAGAGTACATCAGCTCAGGCATTTTGTTCGCGGGGTATGTGGCAGATTTTATACTCCCCGATTTGTCCGAGCTGTTCCTTGGTTTTATCCAAATATTTTTTCATGGTGGGATCTTTGGCTTGGTAGCTCCCTGTTATTTGTGAATTGATTACTTGTGAATCACTGTAAATGTTGAGTTTTTGAGCTCCGACTTCTTTAGCCAGCTTCAAACCAGCTAATAATGCTTCATATTCTGCCTGGTTGTTTGAGGCCGGGAACCC
>NC_029781.3:40017273-40029243 GCF_000817695.3 Arachis duranensis
GTTAGGAACGAGGTCTTTTCTTGATCTGGCGGATACATGGGGATTTGGTTGTACCCTGAATACGCGTCCATGAACGAGAGATACTTATATCCTGATGAAGCATCTACTATAGCGTCGATGCTTGGGAGTGGGTAAGGGTCTTTTGGGCAGGCTTTGTTGAGGTCGGTGTAGTCAGTGCACATTTGCCACTTCCCATTTGACTTTTTCACCAAGACGACGTTTGCTAGCCATAGTGGGTATTTAACTTCCCTTATGAACCCTGCCTCTAGTAGCGTTTGTACTTGTTCTTCTATAGCTTAAGATTGTTCTGGTCTGAGTTTTCTTTGTCTTTGTTGTACCGGCCGGGATCCCGGGTAGACTGCCAATTTGTGGCTCATTAGTTCGGGATCAATGCCTGGCATGTCGGCAGCTTTCCATGCAAAGAGATCAACATTATCTCGTAGGAATCGTATTAGTGATTCCTTTGTGTCTCCTTTCAAGATCGTGCCAATATTTGTTGTTTTATCCGAGGTGTCTCCGATCTGGACTCTCTCTACTTCTCCTTCCGGTTGTGGTCGGAGTTCTTCTCGTCTTTGAACTCCACCAAGCTCGATTGTGTGGAACTCTCCTCCTTCGCCTCGGAGGTTTAGACTTTCGTTATAACAGCAATGTGCCGTCTTTTGATCTGCCTTTATTGTAGCTATTCCTTCTAGAGTTGGGAATTTCATACATAGATGTGGGGTTGAAACTATTGCGCGGAGTTGATTTAACGTTGTCCGACCTATTAAGGCATTGTAGGCTGAGCTTACGTCGACCATGATGTAGTCTATCTTGAGTGTTCTGGATTGGTTCCCCTTACCGAAGGTTGTATGCAGTGATACGTATCCCAGCAGTTGAACTGGGGTATCTCCTAGTCCAAACAGGCTATTCGGGTATGCTCTTAGCTCTTTTTCTTCTAGGCCGAGTTTGTCGAAGGCAGTTTTGAATAAGATGTCGGCAGAGCTTCCCTGGTCAATTAGTGTACGGTGAAGGTTGGTGTTTGCTAGTATGATCGTAATGACCATGGGGTCGTTGTGTCCCGAGATGATTCCGGATGCATCTTCCTTGGTAAACGTGATTGCTGGGATGTCTGGGGCATCCTTCTTCCCCCCGCAAATCCACCGTGTATTACATGAATGTTTCTTTCTGGTGTGTGAGGTGATCGTTCAGATCGTTCGACATCCTCATCCCTTCTTCTTTTTCTAGGTTCGTCGTCCTGATTGGCCAAAAACCGATTTAGTTTTCCTTCTCTTACTAATTATTTTATGATGTTTTTCAAGTCGAAGCATTCGTTGGTGGAATGCCCTCGAAGTCGGTGATATTCACAGTATTCATTCCAATTTCCTCCTCCTCTTTTGCCTTTAAGTGGCCGAGCTGGAGGGATTTTCTCCGTATGGCAGACTTCTTTGTAAACATCTACCAAGGATACCCTAAGAGGAGTGTAGTTATGATATTTTTTGATTTTCTCTCCGGAGCGATCTTCCTTTTTCTTGGATTCTTTATCTTGGTAGGCAGAACCAGACCTTGAGGCTTCGCCAAGTCGAGAATTTTCCTCCATGTTGATGTACTTCTGTGCTCGTTCTTGTACTTCGTCTAGAGATGTCGGGTATCTCTTTGATATAGATTGGCTAAATGGTCCTTCTCGCAGGCCATTTATGAGGCCCATAATGGCGGCTTCTGTTGGTAGTCTTTGTATGTCCTTGCATGTTTTGTTGAATCTCTCCATGTAGTTGCGAAGGCTTTCCCGATCTCCTTGCTTGATCCCTAGTAGGCTAGGTACGTGTTTGGCTTTGTCCTTTGTATGGAGAATCGGGCCAAAAACTTTTTGGCCAGGTCATCGAAACTCGAGATGGATAATGGAGGCAGGTTGTCAAATCATTTAATGGCTGTCTTGGTGAGAGTTGTTGGAAAGGCTTTGTAGCGAACTGCATCTGAGGCGTCAGTGAGGTACATTATACTTCTGAAGTTGTTGAGATGATGGTTGGGGTCCAAGGTGCCCTCATATAGAGTCATATCTGGAAGTTTGAAGTCTTTGGGAATTTTGGTCTTCATAGTTTCTCTGGTGAATAGATCTTGATCTTTCTGAGACCTATCCTCTGTGGATGGTCGAGTAGCTTTAGTTTTGAGATCAGCTTCGAGTTTTATAAGCTTATCTTCTAATTCTCGGCGCCGCCTTATCTCCCGATGTAGATCTTCTTCTTTTTCACGTTGATGTTGGGCTTATTTCTCAAGTTGCTCCAATCGATTTTGAAGCGCTTCTATTACTCCCGGATTTGATGAATTTTTGTCTCCGTTGGGTTCCGAGTATCTTTGAGTATAGTATCTGCGTTTTTATGCAGCGTTCTGTCTTCCAAACCTGAATCGTGGTCGTTGTCACAGTCATCCGCCATGTTGATGGGATGACTTCCAGAATCCCCGGCAATGGCGCCAATCTTCCAGGGATTATTTGAAACTGTAGGTCGATCTCGGTCGAGATCTTCTGTGTTGGTCGGAGTCGACGTGTCCGGCAGGTGTATAGCGGCCGGAGCTGGTGTGTCCGACTTGTTGGACTTGGTGATGGTGCTGATCCTTCGTCCCCGGAGGGTGGGGGTACCTGCAAGGGACTCCGATGCTTAAGTTAGCAAGGGTATTAAGCAGGTATTGAGTAGAATCAGAGTATGAGTTATACCTGGGTGCTCCAGCATATTTATAATGGTGAGATGTGGCCTCCTGCGGGTAAGATAAGTTAGTTATCTTATCTTATCTTTATCTTATCTTTAAGTGAGGTCATCTTTAAGGGAACTGCCTTTATCTCTATGGGCTTGGGCTGCCCTTGGATTTGGGACGTGTTCCTCTATTTGGGCCCTTTGTTTCGGCTTTCCTGTGACTTGGCCGAGCTCTTTGAAAAGAGGTCGGGTTGTCCTGACCTGAAGAGGTCGGTCGCTTTGTCTGTAGAACATCCCGGGTCGGACAGCTCGACCCAGGGTATGAACAGTACCCAAAGCAGTTCGAATAAGGGATGGATCTCCCAAAGACTTTCTAGTATCCAAGTGAGGAGGTTCTTCCCAAATATCCTCCAAAACACTCACAAAGGCCTGGTCGACCTCGCTCAACATCTCCCAAGTATATCGGGATACCACTACGTTCCTCTACCACTCTAAGGGAAAGCAGGGATCATTATTTTCATCCAGAAAGAAAGGTTGAAATCCTTCAATAGCCCTGTCCTTAAAGAAGTAGTTCTTAAAATCTCGAAAAGATTCGTCATACATGGAAAAAACCTTGTGCCCCTGGGCAGACCTAAAAGAAATCCAAGAAGCTTTCTTCTTTGTAGTCCCAGGTTTGGTCAACACAAAAAGATACAGAAAAAGAGTTTGAGAAGGCGTAACACCAAATTCTTGACAAACAAGCTGAAAAATCTTGATGAAGCCCCATGAATTCGGATGAAGCTGCGAAGGGGCAACGTTACAAGACCATAACAGGTCAGTTTCAAAAGAAGTAAAAGGAAAGGTGATGTTCATTTGACTAAAAAAGAAGTCATAAGCATAGAAGAAGGGACACTCCCCCTGGATCAGGACTGGGAAGCCAACTCTATCACCAGAATCAGGTGCTACCAGCTCATAATTGCCCTCATGATCCTCACTACTACAGACATGATGATGCTTTCTAAGCGTCGCACAAAATTCTGAATCAACTAAAGAAACACACAGCAAGACAAGAGAGTCCAGCCAATCGGACATCCCTTCGGGAACCTCAGAAGATGCCTCGATAATATTTTTTTGGGAAGACATGGTCAACTAATCTTACAAGCAAGAAAAAAGATTGGGTTACTAAAAAGGTAAAGACATCCTAGACGAAATCAAAACAACTCGGACAGCACAATCCAGTGTGGTACAGCAGATAAAAAGGAAAACCACAGGATACAACCCAGAGTCCAGGGGCATCCTTTGAAGGTAATCAGGGAATAAAGATTCAGGAAAATCCACAAGACTAATGTCTCAGCAGAAACCCTTTCCAAAGAAAAACTAATGTCTCAACAGAAACCCTTTCCAAGAAAAAAAATGTGAAGAAGATAAAAAGAGCCATCAAAAGGAGCAAACTTTCTCAAAACAAACAAAGTTCAGCAAAACAAGAGTAGCATACGAAGCCCTAAAAAGCAAAATCAGGAGAAAACACCCAGAAGCATACATAAAGGCGAAAAGAAGACCAGAAGGCATGCATTACAGTGATAAACCGAGCGTGTAATATACAAAGATCCAAGCTTTCCAACATGCACTGAGTCAGAACTTCAAAAAACAAATACGAAGCAGCAAAATAGAATGCGGAAGAGGGTTGAAGACAAAGAGGCCAGAAGCTACCATTGAAAGCACTCACGATCGCCGAAACCACGTTTAAGACATCAAGAAACGTAAGCTCCCAAGGGAAAACGAAAATTGAGAAAGAAAAGGGAAGTTACGAAATAGAGAAGAGAAACCGTTTGGTGAAAAGTTCAAAAAGATCAAAGAAACGAACAATTTCAAGAAGTCCCCTTTTTTGAGGCGTCCCATTACTCACAGGATTCCTCTCAGAGGTGTACATGAATTGGTTATTTGCAACCATGTCAATGAGTTCTTGAGCTTCTGTAGGCATTTTCTTTAGGTGAATGGATCCACCTGCAGAATGGTCCAGTGATATCTTGGAAAGCTCAGATACACCATCATAGAATATATCTAAAATGGTCCACTCTGAAAGCATGCCAGAAGGACACTTTTTGGTCAACTTCTTGTATCTTTTCCAAGCTTCATAGAGGGATTCACCATCTTTTTTCTTGAAGGTCTGAACATCCACTCTAAGCTTGCTCAACTTTTGAGGAAGAAAGAACTTGGCTAGGAAGGCCGTGACCATCTTATCCCAAGAGTCCATACTATCTTTAGGTTGTGAGTCCAATCATGTTCTAGCTTTGTCTGTTACAGCAAACGGAAAAAGCATGAGCCTGTAAACTTCAGGATCTACTCCATTAGTCTTAACAGTATCACAGATTTGCAAAAATTCTGTTAAAAACTGATAGGGATCTTCTGATGGAAGTCCATGGAACTTGCAATTCTATTGCATCAAAGTAACTAGTTGAGGATTCAGCGCAAAATTGTTTGCTCCAATGGCAGGGATTGAAATGCTTCTTCCATAAAAATTGGAAGTAGGTGTAGTATAATCACCAAGCATTCTCCTTGCGCCTCTACCATTGTTATTGGGTTCGGCCATATCTTTTTCTTTTTTAAGATTCTCTGTAAGGTTTTCTCTGAATTGTTGTGCTTTAGCTTCTCTTAGCTTCCTCTTCAGAGTCCTTTCAGGTTCAGGATCTGCTTCAACAAGAATGTCCTTGTCCTTGCTCCTGCTCATATGAAAGAGAGAAAAACAAAAAAGAAGAGGAATCCTCTATGTCACAGTATAGAGATTCCTTTATGTGAGTAGAGGAAGAAAAGAATAGAAGAAGGAGGAGAAAAATTCGAACATAGAGGAGAAGAGAGAGTTCGAATTTTTAGACGAAGAGAAGTGTTAGTAATTAACTAAATAAATAGAAAGAGATGAGAGAGAAGAGTTTTCGAAAATTGTTTTGAAAAATAGTTAGTGATTTTCGAAAATTAAGATAAGAAACAAAATTAAAATTAAAATTTGAAATAATTAGTTAATTAAAAGAATTTTGAAAAAGAGTGAGGAATTTTCGAATATTAAAAAGAGAAAAGTGGTTAGGTGGTTTTGAAAAAGATAAGAAACAACAAAAAGTCAATTAGTTAGTTGAAAAAGATTTGAAAATCAATTTTGAAAAGATAAGAAGTTAATAAATTTTAAAAATTTTCAAAAATAATAAAAACTGAAAAAAATTGATTTTTGAAAAAGATTTTTAAAAGATAAGATTTTTAAATTGAAATCTTGACTTGACTAACAAGAAACAACTTATTTTAAAAATTTTTGACTAAGTCAACCCACAGATTTCGAATTTCTGAGTAAAATAAGGAAAACATATTTTTTTTATTTTTGAATTTTTAATGATGAGAGAAAAACACAAATATGACCCAAAACATAAAAATTTTGGATCAAAACCAATGATGCATGCAAGAACACTATGAATGTCAAGATGAACACCAAGAACACTTTGAAGATCAAGATGAACATCAAGACTTATTTTTGAAAAATTTTCAAGAAAAAAAAAATATGCAAGACACCTAACTTAGAAATTTTCAATGATTAGACACTATGAATGCAAAAATGCATATGAAAAACAACAAAAAACACAAAACAATAAAATATGAAGATCAAACAAGAAGACTTACTGTTCCAAAGGTTACCTGAAACAGTAGGTCGATCTCGGATGAGATCTTCTGTGTGGGTCGGAGCTGTTGTGTCCGACTTGTTGAACTTGGTGATGGTGCTGATCCTTCGTCCCCGGAGGGTGGGGGGTACCTACAAGGGACTCCAACGCTTAAGTTAGCAAGGGTATTAAGCAAGAATTGAGTAGAATCAGAGAGTGAGTTATACCTGGGTGCTTCAGTGTATTTATAATGGTGTAGAGTGACCTCTTTAGATGAGATAAGTTAGTTATCTTATCTTTATCTTATCTTTTACTGGGGTCCTCGTATCTTCAAGGGAACCGCCTTTATCTCTACGAGCTTGGGCTGCCCTTGGAGTCAGGACGTGTTCCTCTATTTAGGCCCTTTGTTGGGCTTTCCTGTGATTTTGCCGAGCTCTTTGAGAAGAGGTCGGGTCATCCTGACCTGAAGAGGTCGGTCGCTTTTTCTGTAGAACATCCCGGATCGGACAGCTAGACCCAGTGTATGAACAGTGCCCCTGCTCGAGCTTGGTTTCCCTTTGGAGGTAAAGTCTTTAGTTTTTAAGACTTTGAACCTTCTCGGGTGGAGCCAAACTCGAGCATTTTGTCGACTTTATCTATGTAGATTTCCTTTTTTAATGCGAAACGTTTCACTTCCTCTCAGAGCGCGCACTTTTAGATTAGCATCCTAGCCTTGGGAACGCACGCTCTGAATGCCATATTGGCTCAGAACAAAATGTTGACTCTGCAAGTCAACATGATTTCTCAGAGTCTGAATGGATGGCAAAATGCATCCAACAGTACTAAAGAGGCATCTTCTGAAGAAGAAGCTTATGATCCTGGGAACCTTGCAATGGCAGAGGTGAATTACATGGGTGAACCTTATGGAAACACCTATAATTCCTCATGGAAAAATCATCCAAATTTCTCATGGAAGGATCAACAAAAGCCCCAACAAGGCTTTAATAATGGTGGAAGAAATAGGTTTAGCAATAGCAAGCCTTTTCCATCATCTTCTCAGCAACAGACAGAGAATTCTGAGCAGAGCCCCTCTAGCTTAGCAAACATAGTCTCTGATCTATCTAAGGCCACTTTAAGTTTCATGAATGAAACAAGGTCCTCCATTAGAAATTTGGAGGCACAAATGGGTCAGCTGAGTAAGAAAATCACTGAAACTCCTCCTTGTACTCTCCCAAGAAATACAGAAGAGAATCCAAAAAGAGAGTGCAAGGCCATTGATATAATCAATATAGTCGAATGCATAAAGGATGAGAAGGACGTGAATCCTAGTGAGGAAGACCTCCTGTGACGTCCTCTGAACAAAAAGATAGGAGCCATCATGAAGCTGAATGCCAAGTTGTTTGGTAATGAGACTTAGGAAGGTGAATCTCCTTTGCTCATTAGTGAACTAGATACATGGGTTCAGCAAACTCTACCTCAAAAGAAACAAGATCCTGGTAAATTCTTAATATCCTGTACCATAGGCACCATGACCTTTGAGAAGGCTCTGTGTAACCTGGGGTCAGGTATAAATCTTATGCCACTCTCTGTAATGGAGAAGCTGGGGATCTTTGAGGTACAAGCTGCAAAAATCTCATTAGGGATGGCAGACAAGTCAATAAAACAAGCTTATGGATTGGTAGAGGACGTGTTGGTAAAGGTTAAATGCCTTTACATCCCTGCTGATTTCATAATCTTAGACACTTGGAAGGACAAGGATGAATGCATCATCCTTGGAAGACCCTTCCTAGCCACAGCAGGAGCTGTGATTGATGTTGACAGAAGAGAGCTAGACCTTTAATTGAATGGGGACTACGTTGTGTTTAAAGCTCAAGGATCTTCTTCTGCAACCATGGAAAAGAGGCACGATAAGCTTCTCTCAATACAGTGTCAAACAAAGCCCCCACAATCAAACTCTAAGTTTGGTGTTGCGAGGCCACAACCAAACTCTAAGTTTGGTGTTGAACCCCCACATTCAAACTCTAAGTTTGGTGTTGGGAGGTCCCAACAATGCTCTGAACATCAGTGAAGCTTCATGAGAGCTCACTGTCAAGCTATTGACATTAAAGAAGCACTTATTGGGAGGTAACCCAATTTTTATTTATCTATATTTCTATTGTTCTTTTATGTTTTATTAGGTTTATGTTCATGTGGAGTCACAAAACAATTGCAAAAATTAAAAACAGAATAAAAAATAGTAGAAGAAACAGCACACCCTGGAGGAAGAGCTTACTGGTGTTTAAACGCCAGTAAGGAGGATCTGGCTGGCGTTTAATGCTAGAACAGAGAATGAAGCTGGCGTTGAACGCCAGAAACAAGCAGCATTCTGGCATTTAAATGCCAGGATTACACCCTGAGGAGAGATGGCATTAAATGCCAGAAACAAAAATGGAAGTGGCGTTCAACACCAGAAACACTACAAGAAAAAGGCGCATTTGTAACAAAAAATATTGTTACAAAACGTCAAAATTTTGAAACAAAAGTTTTTTGTAACAAAAAAAGGGTCCATTGCAGTAAGTCCCGTTACAAAAAGTTTTTGTAACGAAAAATGGAACTGTTACAATTCAATACCATATTTTGTAACAATTTTTTCTGATACAAAAAACCAGAAGCCGTTACAAAAGTGGTAACAAATTTTGATCTTGAAGGTATTTTTCGTGACAGTCAATTTTTTTTTCCTATCAAAAAATTTTGTTACAAAATGTAACATGATTTTGTAACATTTTTTTTCTTTAGTTACGAAAGCAAATTAATTATTTTGTAACAACTTTTTTTATTACAAATTACATGCATGATTTACGAAATTATTTTTTAAATTAACTAATATATTAACGATTTTAATAAGCAAGTTTACATGTATATAATATGCAAAAACATACATAAGTCAAACAAGATCCTTTTAGCTAAAATTGTCTTGAAACAAAATAACATTAGCTAGTGAATACATTGATTAGTTCAACCAAAACATAAAGTTTCTAACATAAAAGTTCAACCAAAACATAAAAGTTCTAACACATATTAGTATTTTTATGCATCAAAACATTCTTGAGCCCTCGAGGTAGCATATGGTTACTATTTTAGCACTCCTGTAAATAAGAAAAATCGAAACAAAAAAGTTAGAAACAAGATATAACACTAATTATAATTTTTTCACTAAGTTTTATCCAAAATGTTTAGAAAAATTTTGGCAGAACCTCCCCTAAAATTTGGATATTTCTACCGTCCACGGTTCCAACAAACACAACCAATTCACAACTTATTTCTCAGCCAATACACAACCAAATTTATCAAACCAAATAATAAGACATTTGTGATTTCTTAACCATGACACAAGTAAAATGTGATAAATAGATCCATATACAAATTAAACTATACTAATAATATAGGAATCATCTAGGAAAATATATTAAAACCATAAGCAATTTTATGAGTACCTTTAGGGTCTATTAGCATTTGAAATTCATGCGCAACATCCAGCAACATCCAGCAATTTCTTCAATACGTGTTCTGAAATTTCAGTTTACAGGCACATTCTTAAAAAACAATTAATTATAATGCATATCTGGTTTAAAAATTAAGAACAGCTAATATAATACCAAAGCTGCATGGTGGTATGCCACTTACCTATGAACCATGTTATAGCAATAAGAAAGAAAATGAATGTTAAACAAAGTGCTGTTTTCCTCCGATCATTAATATGATCCTGTGCAGAAAAACTGTTTTGCTTAGAATAAAAACAAATGTTAAAACAGGAACAAATACGGGCAAAAGGCTGAAACAGCCAACAATGTAAAGCAGGTCAGTAAATCATGAGTATGGCTGCATCAAAATGTAAAACATAAGGCAGCACAGTTCTTGTTAATAGTTTTGTCAACTTCTTTTCCATATATGTTAATTCAAGTGGGATGTTGAAAGTTGCCTAAACAAACTAAGATGTGAAACCCTTTTACATCAAAGGGAGAGATGAGAAAGAGAGAACAGTTTGGCTAAGTGAGGTGTAACTAAAAGTAACCTCCAGGATGCCAACAATATTAGGAAAAATGAGGTGTAACCTACAGGATGCCAACAAGTGGTGAGGAAGGCACATCACCAAAGATATGGATTGAAACTGTAAATATTGCCATGGACAACGCCCTCAAAATTGGTTTTACACAATGAAGAGAAACATAATTTATAGGAGCTTACAGAAGGGGACACAAATTTAAGACTAGAGTTTTATGTTATATATCATTATCAGGTTCTTATGAACATGCAGTAGCATGCAAGAAGATGAAATACCAACCATCTGAATCTAGAACAGCCATAATATTACCTATGTGGCAAAAATCGGCAGTTCACCAATAGAGAAGAGTACTATGAAACCAGATAAGCTCCTAAAATAGAATGCAATCAAGCAGAAGATAGCACCTAAAAATGTTGCTCCAGAAAGAAGCTGTCATGAAGAAAGGGAACCAAAGAAGAAAATAAACAAAATATGATAAAAGATCATGAAGAGTAGAACTTCCAAATGAAAGATGTAAAATTCATGATAAAGGTTCAACTCAAATTAAATGAGACCTGCAACATTGGAAACAAGACACTTTGCAGAGCATGGTTCTTCAAGTCCTATGACCTAAGGTTTGAAGCTCCATGAACAACGGCAGAGTTTTGCCAATATCAACAATCTGCTGAAATTCATAAATTACTTTAACTAAAGGACTAACAGTTTTTCACTTTCCAAATACCCAAAACACATTATCACCTAACTTAACCAAAATCTTAGCAATATTGACCCCAAAACACGTAGAGTATGTTTTATTTATAAAATTCCAGTTCACTTATGATATGTGACGTTGGGATTTTTGCCAGTAAAGAATTTCATAAAAACAGTCGCGTTGTAGATATAGTCTCTAAACCGACAGAAATCCCTTCATACAAACGTTTTGGTTGTCACAAGTAACAAACCCCTAAATAAATTGATAACGGACTATTTAAACATCGGGTCGTCTTCTCAAGGAATTGCAGGGAGGTATGTTCTTATTATTGGTTATGAGTTGTAAATTGGGGTTTAGGAGGTAAGGGGGCAGTATGTTGCACAAAAAATAATAAGCAAAATTGATGCCAGGGCATTTTGGCCAGTTTCACTGACCTTTTCTTTACTATTTTTAGGTAATTTCATGCATTTTCTTAGG
This sequence comes from Arachis duranensis, assembly GCF_000817695.3. NCBI lineage: Eukaryota > Viridiplantae > Streptophyta > Magnoliopsida > Fabales > Fabaceae > Arachis > Arachis duranensis. The sequence goes on from NC_029781.3 coordinate 40,028,743, forward strand.
AAATAAGTTAGTTTTGGGCAAATATTCACTCAGACCTTGATTCAAGCATACATTGTGCATTTTATATTATTTCATGAGGATTTTGCATGGTTTTAATGACAAAATTGTATATTGCATTACCCATGACGTGGACTAGAACTTTGATGCACTCTATTGCTTAATTTCAGGACGAAAGGAAGCAAGGAATGGGAGGTAACTTGCAAACTTAAGGAGAAAAGTGATTGCCGAAAACACTCTCAAAAGCCATCAATGCCCATGTTAAAGAGTCACGTTAACTAAGTTAACATGAACTCTAACGTGGAGAAGAGAAGTTGAGCCAACGTTAGTGACACTTAACATTGTCACTAACATTGGCAATTGTCACAAATGGCCACGTTAGAAGCCACGTTAACCTAGTTAACGTGGCCTCTAACGTTAAAGGGGGAAGAGAAGCCAACGTTAGTGACACTCAACATTGTCACTAACGTTGGCCTAAGGTGCAAAGAGCCACGTTAACTCCCA
>NC_029781.3:40029678-40030528 GCF_000817695.3 Arachis duranensis
TGGACTAGAACTTTGATGCACTCTATTGCTTAATTTCAGGACTAAAGGGAGCAAGGAATGGGAGGTAACTTGCAAAATTAAGGAGAAAAGTGATTGCCGAAAACACTCTCAAAAGCCATCAATGCCCATGTTAAAGAGTCACGTTAACTAAGTTAACATGAACTCTAACGTGGAGAAGAGAAGTTGAGCCAACGTTAGTGACACTTAACATTATCACTAACGTTGGCATTTGCTCACAAATGGCCACGTTAGAATCCACGTTAACCTAGTTAACGTGGCCTCTAACGTTAAAGGGGGAAGAGAAGCCAACGTTAGTGACACTCAACATTGTCACTAACGTTGGCCTAAGGTGCAAAGAGCCACGTTAACTCCCATGTTAACGTGGCCTAACGTAATAGATGGAGAGTTGTCGACAACGTTAGTGACACTTAACATTGTCACTAACGTTGGAGCAACCACGCAACCCCCAAGAGCCACGTTAACCTCCACGTTAACTTGGTTAACGTGGAAGCTAACGATGAGGAATGAAGAATGAGCCAACAATGAGCCAACGTTAGTGACACTCAACATTGTCACTAACGTTGGAATGGCTAAGAATGGCCACGTTAGAAGCCACGTTAACCCTGTTAACGTGGACTCTAACGTGTGATATAGGGGCACACTTGAACGTTAGTGACAATGTTGAGTGTCACTAACGTTCTCGAAGGTTGGCAAAAGCCACGTTAGAAGCCACGTTAACCTAGTTAACGTGAGCTTTAACGTGAAGCAAGAAGGGGCACACTTGAACGTTAGTGACAATGTTGAGTGTCACTAACGTTCTCGAAGGCTAACAAGGCAACGTTAAAAGCCA
>NC_029781.3:40031193-40031584 GCF_000817695.3 Arachis duranensis
CGACAGATGATTAGCCGTGCTGTGACAGAGCATAGGAACGTTTTCACTGAGAGGATGGGAAGTAGCCACTGACAATGGTGACGCCCTACATGCAGCTTGCCGTAGACGTGCTTTACAAATAATTGAGTTAAATATTACATTGCAGGAATTCAGAGGACAAAGCATCTCCAAAACTCTAACATATTTCTCATTACTACACAACAAGTAACACTTTTATTCTCCATTATTAAAGTAATAATTATTTATTTTATACCCTTTTCTTTATTAAAATACGAGGCTAAAGAATCCTATTGGTATCCTGACTAAGACAAATAAAATAAACATTGATTGCTTCAAACCAATAATCTCCGTGGGATCGACCCTTACTCACGTAAGGTACTACTTGGACGAC
>NC_029781.3:40031684-40033039 GCF_000817695.3 Arachis duranensis
TCTTCTTGTTCAAAGAACCTCCGGAGGAATGGTCTACGGCCTTCTTAGATTCATATGACAGTCCTTCATAGAAGATGTGCAGCTGCACCCATTCATTGAACATATCAGATGGACATCTCCTTGTTAGGTCTTTAAACCTCTCCCATGCTTCATATAGAGTCTCACCATCTTGCTGCCTGAAAGTTTGGACCTCAGCTCTCAGCCGATTGACTCGTTGAGAGGGGTAAAATCTTGCTAAAAATTTGTTTATAATATCATCCCATGTTGTCAAGCTCTCCTTTGGAAAAGACTCCAACCACTTGGTTGCCTTGTCTCCGAGAGAGAATGGGAACAATAACAGTCTATAGACGTTAGGTTGAACACCATTGGACTTCACTGTGTCACATATTCTCAGAAAGGTGTTTAGGTGTTGGTTGGGGTCTTCTTGGACACCTCCTCCGAACGAGCAATTGTTCTGAACAAGGGTGATGAGCTGTGGCTTTAGTTCAAAGTTGTTGGCATGGATGATTGGTTTTTGGATGCTACTTCCGCAGTTCCCTGGGTTTGGGTTGGTATAAGAGCCCAAGACTCTTCTATTTTCACCACCAGGATTTGCTCTACCTCCTCCACCATGGTTGTGCACCTCTTCCTCACGATGGTCTTCCATGGTTGTTTCAAAGTATTCTTCACAGTGTTCCTCCTCTTCTTCAGCACCCACTACACATTTTTCTTTTGCCTCCCTTCTTAATCTTAAGAAGGTTCTCTCAGGTTCAGAATCAAAGGAAGTTGAAGCTCCGCTTCTTCTCCCTGTCATACAACCAACAGAGTGCAAGCAAAGAAAAGTAATGCAGAAAGTATCTTGTTAGAATTACTTGTTAGTGTCAGTGATGCAATATATCAAACAGTTAGTGGGTTAGTGAACTGAATTGTAAATAGCAAAGAAAAACTAAGAACAGGGGAGGGGAAGAATTAAACTAAGACGGAAAGCAAATTAACCAAACAGAAAATTAAATCAAACAAAATACAAATGCTCAATCTAGTGATCCTCTAACGTAATCATTGTCGATGCACAATCAATCCCCGGCAACAGCGCCATAAACTTGATCGGGGTAAAACTTGTCTCTCAACAAATTCCCATTCGGCAAGTGTACCGAATTTGTCGTCAAGTAAAAACTCACAATAGAGTGAGGTCGAATCCCACAGGGATTGATTGATCAAGCAACTTTAATTAGAGGAATGATCTAGTTGAGCGAATCCATGAATAGAGTTGATAATTGCAGAAATTAAAATGGCAAGAAAGTAAATGACTGAAAGTAAATAGCAGAATTGTAAATGGGAATGGGGGAATTGCTCATAAAAGTAAATTGCAGAAAATA
>NC_029781.3:40035566-40050295 GCF_000817695.3 Arachis duranensis
CTCCAACGTTCGTGACAATGTTAAGTGTCACTAACGTTGTCGACAACTCTCCATCTATTACGTTAGGCCACGTTAACATGGGAGTTAACGTGGCTCTTTGCACCTTAGGCCAACGTTAGTGACAATGTTGAGTGTCACTAACGTTGGCTTCTCTTCCCCCTTTAACGTTAGAGGCCACGTTAACTAGGTTAACGTGGATTCTAACGTGGCCATTTGTAAGCAAATGCCAACGTTAGTGACAATGTTAAGTGTCACTAATGTTGGCTCAACTTCTCTTCTCCACGTTAGAGTTCATGTTAACTTAGTTAACGTGACTCTTTAACGTGGGCATTGATGGCTTTTGAGAGTGTTTTCGGCAATCACTTTTCTCCTTAAGTTTGCAAGTTACCTCCCATTCCTTGCTTCCTTTGGTCCTGAAATTAAGCAATAGAGTGCATCAAAGTTCTAGTCCACGTCATGGGTAATGCAATATACAATTTTGTCATTAAAACCATGCAAAATCCTCATGAAATAATATAAAATGCACAATGTATGCTTGAATCAAGGTCTGAGTGAATATTTGCCCAAAACTAACTTATTTCCTAAGAAAATGCATGAAATTACCTAAAAACAGTAAAGAAAAGGTCAGTGAAATTGACCAAAATGCCCTGGCATCAATTTTTCTTATTATTTTTTGTGTAACATACTGCCCCCTTACCTCCTAAACCCCAATTTACAACTCATAACCAATAATAAGAACATACCTCCCTGCAATTCCTTGAGAAGACGACCCGAGATTTAAATAGTCGGTTATCAATTTATTTAGGGGTTTGTTACTTGTGACAACTAAAACGTTTGTATGAAGGGATTTCTGTCGGTTTAGAGACTATATCTACAACGCGACTGTTTTTATGAAATTCTTTACTGGCAAAAATCCCAACGTCACATATCATAAGAGAACTGGAATTTTATAAATAAAACATACTCTACGTGTTTTGGGGTCAATATTGCTAAGATATTGGTTAAGTTAGGTGATAATATGTTTTGGGTATTTGGAAAGTGAAAAACTGTTAGTCCTTTAGTTAAAGTAATTTATGAATTTCAGCAGATTGTTAATATTGGCAAAACTCTGCCGTTGTTCATGGAGCTTCAAACCTTAGGTCATAGGACTTGAAGAACCATGCTCTGCAAAGTGTCTTGTTTCCAATGTTGTAGGTCTCATTTAATTTGAGTTGAACCTTTATCATGAATTTTACATCTTTCATTTGGAAGTTCTACTCTTCATGATCTTTTATCATATTTTGTTTATTTTCTTCTTTGGTTCCCTTTCTTCATGACAGCTTCTTTCTGGAGCAACATTTTTAGGTGCTATCTTTTGCTTGATTGCATTCTATTTTAGGAGCTTATCTGGTTTCATAGTACTCTTCTCTATTGGTGAACTGCCGATTTTTGCCACATAGGTAATATTATGGCTGTTCTAGATTTAGATGGTTGGTATTTCATCTTCTTGCATGCTACTGCATGTTCATAAGAACCTGATAATGATATATAACATAAAACTCTAGTCTTAAATTTGTGTCCCCTTCTATAAGCTCCTATAAATTATGTTTCTCTTCATTGTGTAAAACCAATTTTGAGGGCGTTGTCCATGGCAATATTTACAGTTTCAATCCATATCTTTGGTGATGTGCCTTCCTCACCACTTGTTCGCATCCTGTAGGTTACACCTCATTTTTCCTGATATTGTTGGCATCCTGGAGGTTACTTTTAGTTACACCTCACTTAGCCAAACTGTTCTCTCTTTCTCATCTCTCCCTTTGATGTAAAAGGGTTTCACATCTTAGTTTGTTTAGGCAACTTTCAACATCCCACTTGAATTAACATATATGGAAAAGAAGTTGACAAAACTATTAACAAGAACTGTGTTGCCTTATGTTTTACATTTTGATGCAGCCATACTCATGATTTACTGACCTGCTTTACATTGTTGGCTGTTTCAGCCTTTTGCCCGTATTTGTTCCTGTTTTAACATTTGTTTTTATTCTAAGCAAAACAGTTTTTCTGCACAGGATCATATTAATGATCGGAGGAAAACAGCACTTTGTTTAACATTCATTTTCTTTCTTATTGCTATAACATGGTTCATAGGTAAGTGGCATACCACCATGCAGCTTTGGTATTATATTAGCTATTCTTAATTTTTAAACCAGATATGCATTAGAATTAATTGTTTTTTAAGAATGTGCCTGTAAACTGAAATTTCAGAACACGTACTGAAGAAATTGCTGGATGTTGCGCATGAATTTCAAATGCTAGTAGACCCTAAAGGTACGCATAAAATTGCTTATGGTTTTAATATATTTTCCTAGATGATTCCTATATTATTAGTATAGTTTAATTTGTATATGGATCTATTTATCACATTTTACTTGTGTCATGGTTAAGAAATCACAAATGTCTTATTATTTGGTTTGATAAATTTGGTTGTGTATTGGCTGAGAAATAAGTTGTGAATTGGTTGTGTTTGTTGGAACCGTGGACGGTAGAAATATCCAAATTTTAGGGGAGGTTCTGCCAAAATTTTTCTAAACATTTTGGATAAAACTTAGTGAAAAAATTATAATTAGTGTTATATCTTGTTTCTAACTTTTTTGTTTCGATTTTTCTTATTTACAGGAGTGCTAAAATAGTAACCATATGCTACCTCGAGGGCTCAAGAATGTTTTGATGCATAAAAATACTAATATGTGTTAGAACTTTTATGTTTTGGTTGAACTTTTATGTTAGAAACTTTATGTTTTGGTTGAACTAATCAATGTATTCACTAGCTAATGTTATTTTGTTTCAAGACAATTTTAGCTAACAGGATCTTGTTTGACTTATGTATGTTTTTGCATATTATATACATGTAAACTTGCTTATTAAAATCGTTAATATATTAGTTAATTTAAAAAATAATTTCGTAAATTATGCATGTAATTTGTAATAAAAAAAGTTGTTACAAAATAATTAATTTGCTTTCGTAACTAAAGAAAAAAAATGTTACAAAATCATGTTACATTTTGTAACAAAATTTTTTGATAGGAAAAAAAAATTGACTGTCACGAAAAATACCTTCAAGATCAAAATTTGTTACCACTTTTGTAACGGCTTCTGGTTTTTTGTATCAGAAAAAATTGTTACAAAATATGGTATTGAATTGTAACAGTTCCATTTTTCGTTACAAAAACTTTTTGTAACGGGACTTACTGCAATGGACCCTTTTTTTGTTACAAAAAACTTTTGTTTCAAAATTTTGACGTTTTGTAACAATATTTTTGTTTCTGGCATTTAATGCCATCTCTCCTCAGGGTGTAATCCTGGCATTTAAATGCCAGAATGCTGCTTGTTTCTGGCGTTCAACGCCAGCTTCATTCTCTGTTCTAGCATTAAACGCCAGCCAGATCCTCCTTACTGGCGTTTAGACACCAGTAAGCTCTTCCTCCAGGGTGTGTTGTTTCTTCTACTATTTTTTATTCTGTTTTTAATTTTTGCAATTGTTTTGTGACTCCACATGAACATAAACCTAATAAAACATAAAAGAACAATAGAAATATAGATAAATAAAAATTGGGTTACCTCCCAATAAGTGCTTCTTTAATGTCAATAGCTTGACAGTGAGCTCTCATGAAGCTTCACTGATGTTCAGAGCATTGTTGGGACCTCCCAACACCAAACTTAGAGTTTGAATGTGGGGGTTCAACACCAAACTTAGAGTTTGGTTGTGGCCTCGCAACACCAAACTTAGAGTTTGATTGTGGGGGCTTTGTTTGACACTGTATTGAGAGAAGCTTATCGTGCCTCTTTTCCATGGTTGCAGAAGAAGATCCTTGAGCTTTAAACACAACGTAGTCCCCATTCAATTAAAGGTCTAGCTCTCTTCTGTCAACATCAATCACAGCTCCTGCTGTGGCTAGGAAGGGTCTTCCAAGAGCTTTTGCTGTGGCTAGGAAAGGTCTGCCAAGGATGATGCATTCATCCTCATCCTTCCCAGTCTCTAGGATTATGAAATCAGTAAGGATGTAAAGGCGTTTAACCTTTACCAACACGTCCTCTACCAATCCATAAGCTTGTTTTATTGACTTGTCTGCCATCCCTAATGAGATTTTTGCAGCTTGTACCTCAAAGATCCCCAGCTTCTCCATTACAGAAAGTGGCATAAGATTTATACCTGACCCCAGGTTACACAGAGCCTTCTCAAAGGTCATGGTGCCTATGGTACAGGATATTAAGAATTTACCAGGATCTTGTTTCTTTTGAGGTAGAGTTTGCTGAACCCATGTATCTAGTTCACTAATGAGCAAAGGAGATTTACCTTCCTAAGTCTCATTACCAAACAACTTGGCATTCAGCTTCATGATGGCTCCTAGATATTGAGCAACTTGCTCTTCAGTTACATCTTCATCCTCTTCAGAGGAAGAATAGTTCTCAGAGCTCATGAATGGTAAAAGGAGGTTCAATGGAATCTCTATGGTCTCTATGTGAGCCTCATATTCCTTAGGTTTTTCAGTTTGGAACTCCTTTTTGTTCAGAGGACGTCACAGGAGGTCTTCCTCACTAGGATTCACGTCCTTCTCATCCTTTATGCATTCGACTATATTGATTATATCAATGGCCTTGCACTCTCTTTTTGGATTCTCTTCTGTATTTCTTGGGAGAGTACAAGGAGGAGTTTCAGTGATTTTCTTACTCAGCTGACCCATTTGTGCCTCCAAATTTCTAATGGAGGACCTTGTTTCATTCATGAAACTTAAAGTGGCCTTAGATAGATCAGAGACTATGTTTGCTAAGCTAGAAGGGCTCTGCTCAGAATTCTTTGTCTGTTGCTGAGAAGATGATGGAAAAGGCTTGCTATTGCTAAACCTATTTCTTCCACCATTATTAAAGCCTTGTTGGGGCTTTTGTTGATCCTTCCATGAGAAATTTGGATGATTTTTCCATGAGGAATTATAGGTGTTTCCATAAGGTTCACCCATGTAATTCACCTCTGCCATTGCAGGGTTCTCAGGATAATTCACCTCTGCCATTGCAAGGTTCCCAGGATCATAAGCTTCTTCTTCAGAAGATGCCTCTTTAGTACTGTTGGATGCATTTTGCCATCCATTCAGACTCTGAGAAATCATGTTGACTTGCAGAGTCAACATTTTGTTCTGAGCCAATATGGCATTCAGAGCGTGCGTTCCCAAGGCTAGGATGCTAATCTAAAAGTGCGCGCTCTGAGAGGAAGTGAAACGTTTCGCATTAAAAAAGGAAATCTACATAGATAAAGTCAACAAAATGCTCGAGTTTGGCTCCACCCGAGAAGGTTCAAAGTCTTAAAAACTAAAGACTTTACCTCCAAAGGGAAACCAAGCTCGAGCAGGGGCACTGTTCATACACTGGGTCTAGCTGTCCGATCCGGGATGTTCTACAGACAAAGCGACCGACCTCTTCAGGTCAGGATGACCCGACCTCTTCTCAAAGAGCTCGGCAAAATCACAGGAAAGCCCAACAAAGGGCCCAAATAGAGGAACACGTCCTGACTCCAAGGGCAGCCCAAGCTCGTAGAGATAAAGGCGGTTCCCTTGAAGATACGAGGACCCCAGTAAAAGATAAGATAAAGATAAGATAACTAACTTATCTCATCTAAAGAGGTCACTCTACACCATTATAAATACACTGAAGCACCCAGGTATAACTCACTCTCTGATTCTACTCAATTCCTGCTTAATACCCTTGCTAACTTAAGCGTTGGAGTCCCTTGTAGGTACCCCCCACCCTCCGGGGACGAAGGATCAGCACCATCACCAAGTTCAACAAGTCAGACACAACAGCTCCGACCCACACAGAAGATCTCATCCGAGATCGACCTACTGTTTCAGGTAACCTTTGGAACAGTAAGTCTTCTTGTTTGATCTTCATATTTTATTGTTTTGTGTTTTTTGTTGTTTTTCATATGCATTTTTGCATTCATAGTGTCTAATCATTGAAAATTTCTAAGTTAGGTGTCTTGCATGTTTTTTTTTTCTTGAAAATTTTTCAAAAATAAGTCTTGATGTTCATCTTGATCTTCAAAGTGTTCTTGGTGTTCATCTTGACATTCATAGTGTTCTTGCATGCATCATTGGTTTTGATCCAAAATTTTTATGTTTTGGGTCATATTTGTGTTTTTCTCTCATCATTAAAAATTCAAAAATAAAAAAAATATGTTTTCCTTATTTTACTCAGAAATTCGAAATCTGTGGGTTGACTTAGTCAAAAATTTTTAAAATAAGTTGTTTCTTGTTAGTCAAGTCAAGATTTCAATTTAAAAATCTTATCTTTTAAAAATCTTTTTCAAAAATCAATTTTTTTCAGTTTTTATTATTTTTGAAAATTTTTAAAATTTATTTTCAAAATCTTTTTCTTATCTTTACTTCATATTTTCGAAAACTTTACTAACAATTAATATGATTGATTCAAAAAATTTGAAGTTTGTTACTTTCTTGTTAAAAAAGGTTCAATCTTTAAATTCTAGAATCATATCTTTTAGTTTCTTGTTAGTCAAATAATCAAATTTTAATTTTAAAAATCAAATCTTTTCCAAAATATTTTTTTCAATCATATCTTTTCAAAATATCTTTTTTTAAATCACATCTTTTTCAAAATCAATTTCAAAATCTTTTCGAACTTCTTATCTTTTCAAAATTGATTTTCAAATCTTTTTCAACTAACTAATTGACTTTTTGTTTGTTTTATTATTTCTTATATTTTTCAAAACCACCTAACTACTTTTCTCTCTCTAACTTTCAAAAATTCATCCATCTTTTTCAAAATTATTTTTAATTAACTAATTATTTCAAATTTTAATTTTAATTTTGTTTCTTATCTTAATTTTCGAAAATCACTAACTATTTTTCAAAACAATTTTCGAAAACTCTTCTCTCTCATCTCTTTCTATTTATTTAGTTAATTACTAACACTTCTCTTCGTCTAAAAATTCGAACTCTCTCTTCTCCTCTATGTTCGAATTTTTCTCCTCCTTCTTCTATTCTTTTCTTCCTCTACTCACATAAAGGAATCTCTATACTGTGACATAGAGGATTCCTCTTCTTTTTTGTTTTCCTCTCTTTCATATGAGCAGGAGCAAGGACAAGGACATTCTTGTTGAAGCAGATCCTGAACCTGAAAGGACTCTGAAGAGGAAGCTAAAAGAAGCTAAAGCACAACAATTCAGAGAAAACCTTACAGAGAATCTTAAAAAAGAAAAAGATATGGCCGAACCCAATAACAATGGTAGAGGCGCAAGGAGAATGCTTGGTGATTATACTACACCTACTTCCAATTTTTATGGAAGAAGCATTTCAATCCCTGCCATTGGAGCAAACAATTTTGCGCTGAATCCTCAACTAGTTACTTTGATGCAATAGAATTGCAAGTTCCATGGACTTCCATCAGAAGATCCCTATCAGTTTTTAACTGAATTCTTGCAAATCTGTGATACTATTAAGACTAATGGAGTAGATCCTGAAGTTTACAGGCTCATGCTTTTCCCGTTTGCTGTAACAGACAGAGCTAGAACATGATTGGACTCACAACCTAAAGATAGTCTGGACTCTTGGGATAAGATGGTCACGGCCTTCCTAGCCAAGTTCTTTCTTCCTCAAAAGTTGAGCAAGCTTAGAGTGGATGTTCAGACCTTCAAGCAAAAAGATGGTGAATCCCTCTATGAAGCTTGGAAAAGATACAAGAAGTTGACCAAAAAGTGTCCTTCTGGCATGCTTTCAGAGTGGACCATTTTAGATATATTCTATGATGGTGTATCTGAGCTTTCCAAGATATCACTGGACCATTCTGCAGGTGGATCCATTCACCTAAAGAAAATGCCTACAGAAGCTCAAGAACTCATTGACATGGTTGCAAATAACCAATTCATGTACACCTCTGAGAGGAATCCTGTAAGTAATGGGACGCCTCAAAAAAGGGGACTTCTTGAAATTGTTCGTTTCTTTGATCTTTTTGAACTTTTCACCAAACGGTTTCTCTTCTCTATTTCGTAACTTCCCTTGGGAGCTTACGTTTCTTGATGTCTTAAACGTGGTTTCGGCGATCGTGAGTGCTTTCAATGGTAGCTTCTGGCCTCTTTGTCTTCAACCCTCTTCCGCATTCTATTTTGCTGCTTCGTATTTGTTTTTTGAAGTTCTGACTCAGTGCATGTTGGAAAGCTTGGATCTTTGTATATTATCACGCTCGGTTTATCACTGTAATGCATGCCTTCTAGTCTTCTTTTTGCCTTTATGTATGCTTCTGGGTGTTTTCTTCTGATTTTGCTTTTTAGGGCTTCGTATGCTACTCTTGTTTTGCTGAACTTTATTTGTTTTGAGAAAGTTTGCTCCTTTTGATGGCTTTTTTTTATCTTCTTCACATTTTTTTTCTTGGAAAGGGTTTTTGTTGAGACATTAGTTTTTCTTTGGAAAGGGTTTCTGCTGAGACATTAGTCTTGTGGATTTTCCTGAATCTTTATTCCCTGATTACCTCCAAAGGATGCCCCTGGACTCTGGGTTGTATCCTGTGGTTTTCCTTTTTATCTGCTGTACCGCACTGGATTATGCTGTCCGAGTTGTTTTGATTTCGTCTAGGATGTCTTTACCTTTTTAGTAACCCAATCTTTTTTCTTGCTTGTAAGATTAGTTGACCATGTCTTCCCGAAAAAATATTATCGAGGCATCTTCTGAGGTTCCCGAAGGGATGTCCGATTGGATGGACTCTCTTGTCTTGCTGTGTGTTTCTTTAGTTGATTCAGAATTCTGTGCGACGCTTAGAAAGCATCATCATGTCTGTAGCAGTGAGGATCAGGAGGGCAATTATGAGCTGGTAGCACCTGATTCTGGTGATAGAGTTGGCTTCCCAGTCCTGATCCAGGGGGAGTGTCCCTTCTTCTATGCTTATGACTTCTTTTTTAGCCAAATGAACATCACCTTTCCTTTTACTTCTTTTGAAACTGACCTGTTATGGTCTTGTAACGTCGCCCCTTCGCAGCTTCATCCGAATTCATGGGGCTTCATCAAGATTTTTCAGCTTGTTTGTCAAGGATTTGGTGTTACGCCTTCTCAAACTCTTTTTCTGTATCTTTTTGTGTTGACCAAACCTGGGACTACAAAGAAGAAAGCTTCTTGGATTTCTTTTAGGTCTACCCAGGGGCACAAGGTTTTTTCCATGTATGACGAATCTTTTCGAGATTTTAAGAACTACTTCTTTAAGGACAGGGCTATTGAAGGATTTCAACCTTTCTTTCTGGATGAAAATAATGATCCCTGCTTTCCCTTAGAGTGGTAGAGGAACGTAGTGGTATCCCGATATACTTGGGAGATGTTGAGCGAGGTCGACCAGGCCTTTGTGAGTGTTTTGGAGGATATTTGGGAAGAACCTCCTCACTTGGATACTAGAAAGTCTTTGGGAGATCCATCCCTTATTCGAACTGCTTTGGGTACTGTTCATACCCTGGGTCGAGCTGTTCGACCCGGGATGTTCTACAGACAAAGCGACCGACCTCTTCAGGTCAGGACAACCCGACCTCTTTTCAAAGAGCTCGGCCAAGTCACAGGAAAGCCCAAACAAAGGGCCCAAATAGAGGAACACGTCCCAAATCCAAGGGCAGCCCAAGCCCATAGAGATAAAGGCGGTTCCCTTAAAGATGACCTCACTTAAAGATAAGATAAAGATAAGATAAGATAACTAACTTATGTTACCCGCAGGAGGCCACATCTCACCATTATAAATATGTTGGAGCACCCAGGTATAACTCATACTCTGATTCTACTCAATACCTGCTTAATACCCTTGCTAACTTAAGCATCGGTGTCCCTTGCAGGTACCCCCACCCTCCGGGGATGAAGGATCAGCACCATCACCAAGTCCAACAAGTCGGACACACCAGCTCCGGCCGCTATAGACCTGCCGGACACGTCGACTCCGACCAACACAGAAGATCTCGACCGAGATCGACCTACAGTTTCAAATAATCCCCGGAAGATTGGCGCCGTTGCCGGGGATTCTGGAAGTCATCCCATCAACATGGCGGATGACCGTGACAACGACCACGATTCAGGTTTGGAAGACAGAACGCTGCATAAAAACGCAGATACTATACTCAAAGATACTCGGAACCTAACGGAGACAAAAATTCATCAAATCCGGGAGTAATAGAAGCGCTTCAAAATCGATTGGAGCAACTTGAGAAATAAGCCCAACATCAACGTGAAAAAGAAGAAGATCTACATCGGGAGATAAGGCGGCACCGAGAATTAGAAGATAAGCTTATAAAACTCGAAGCTGATCTCAAAACTAAAGCTACTCGACCATCCACAGAGGATAGGTCTCAGAAAGATCAAGATCTATTCACCAGAGAAACTATGAAGACCAAAATTCCCAAAGATTTCAAACTTCCAGATATGACTCTATATGACGGCACCTTGGACCCCAACCATCATCTCAACAACTTCAGAAGTATAATGTACCTCACTGACGCCTCAGATGCAGTTCGCTACAAAGCCTTTCCAACAACTCTCACCAAGACAGCCATTAAATGGTTTGACAACCTGCCTCCATTATCCATCTCGAGTTTCGACGACCTGGCCAAAAAGTTCCTGGCCCGATTCTCTATACAAAGGACAAAGCCAAACACGTACCTAGCCTACTAGGGATCAAGCAAGGAGATCGGGAAAGCCTTCGCAACTACATGGAGAGATTCAACAAAACATGCAAGGACATACAAAGTCTACCAACAGAAGCCGCCATTATAGGCCTCATAAATGGCCTGCGAGAAAGACCATTTAGCCAATCTATATCAAAGAGATACCCGACATCTCTAGACGAAGTACAAGAACGAGCACAGAAGTACATCAACATGGAGGAAAATTCTCGACTTGGCGAAGCCTCAAGGTCCGGTTCTGCCTACCAAGATAAAGAATCCAAGAAAAAGGAAGATCGCTCCGGAGAGAAAATAAAAAAATATCATAACTACACTCCTCTTAGGGTATCCTTGGTAGATGTTTACAAAGAAGTCTGCCATACGGAGAAAATCCCTCCAGCTCGGCCACATAAAGGCAAAAGAGGATGAGGAATTTGGAATGAATACTGTGAATATCACCGACTTCGAGGGCATTCCACCAACGAATGCTTCGACTTGAAAAACATCATAAAATAATTAGTAAGAGAAGGAAAACTAAATTGGTTTTTGGCCAATCAGGACGACGAACCTAGAAAAAGAAGAAGGGATGAGGATGTCGAACGATCTGAACGATCACCTCACACACCAGAAAGACACATTCATGTAATACACGGTGGATTTGCGGGGGGAAGAAGGATGCCCCAGACATCCCAGCAATCACGTTTACCAAGAAAGATGCATCCGGAATCATCTCGGGACACGACGACCCCATGGTCATTACGATCATACTAGCAAACACCAACCTTCACCATACACTAATTGACCAGGGAAGCTCTGCCGACATCTTATTCAAAACTGCCTTCGACAAACTCGGCCTAGAAGAAAAAGAGCTAAGAGCATACCCGAATAGCCTGTTTGGACTAGGAGATACCCCAGTTCGACTGCTGGGATACGTATCACTGCATACAACCTTCGGTAAGGGGAACCAATCCAGAACACTCAAGATAGACTACATCGTGGTCGACGTAAGCTCAGCCTACAATGCCTTAATAGGTCAGACAACGTTAAATCAACTCGGCGCAATAGTTTCAACCCCACATCTATGTATGAAATTCCCAACTCTGAAAGGGATAGCTACAATAAAGGTAGATCAAAAGACGGCACATTGCTGTTATAACGAAAGTCTAAACCTCCGAGGCGAAGGAGGAGAGTTCCACACAATCGAGCTCGGTGGAGTTCAGAGACGAGAAGAACTCCGACCACAACCCGAAGGAGAAGTAGAGAGAGTCCAGATCGGAGACACCTCGGATAAAACAACAAATATTGGCACGATCCTGAAAGGAGACACAAAGGAATCACTAATACAATTCCTACGAGATAATGTTGATCTCTTTGCATGGAAAGCTGCCGACATGCCAGGCATTGATCCCGAACTAATGAGCCACAAATTGGCAGTCTTCCCGGGATCCCGGCCGGTACAACAAAGACAAAGAAAACTCAAACCAGAACAATCTTAAGCTATAGAAGAACAAGTACAAACGCTACTAGAGGCAGGGTTCATAAGGGAAGTTAAATACCCACTATGGCTAGCAAACGTCGTCTTGGTGAAAAAGTCAAATGGGAAGTGGCGAATGTGCACTGACTACACCGACCTCAACAAAGCCTGCCCAAAAGACCCTTACCCACTCCCAAGCATCGACGCTCTAGTAGATGCTTCATCAGGATATAAGTATCTCTCGTTCATGGACGTATATTCGGGGTACAACCAAATCCCCATGTATCCACCAGATCAAGAAAAGACCTCGTTCCTAACACCGAAAGCAAACTACTGTTACATCGTGATGCCTTTCGGTCTCAAGAACGCATGAGCTACTTATCAAAGGCTAATGAATAAAGTTTTCTCAGATCACATCGGAAAAATCATGGAAGTTTATGTGGACGACATGTTGATAAAGACACAAAGAGAAGATACATTATTATCCGACCTGACTCAAGTGTTTTACACTATAAGGAAACACAACATGCGGCTCAATCCCACAAAATGCACCTTCGCAATAGAAGCAAGCAAATTTTTAGGCTTCATGCTCACACAAAAGGGAATTGAAGCAAATCCAGACAAATGTCAAGCCATACTCAACATGAAGAGCCCAATCTGTGTCAAAGAAGTACAACAACTCAACGGGAGGTTAGCCACTCTATCCCGATTCTTAGCAGGAGCTGCGATAAGATCTCTTCCCTTCTATGCTACTTTAAGAAAGGGAAAACAGTTCGAATGGATGATAGAATGTGAGCAAGCCTTTCGAGACTTCAAGGAGTTCTTAGGACGGCCACCTATCCTATCTCGGCGACGAGAAGGAGAACCGCTCATATTATATCTCGCAGTAGGGAGCCGGGCAATAGCCTCAGCATTAGTGCGAGAAGACGAACATGGGCAACAACCCATCTACTTCATTAGCAAAGCGCTACAGGGATCCAAGCTGAACTACCAGAAAATAGAAAAATTTGCCTATACTCTCGTTCTAACATCTCGACGACTCCGCCCTTACTTCCAGACCCACACCATTAAAGTTCGAACTAACCAGCCCTTAAAAGGAATATTGCAGAAAACAGATCTGGCAGGTAGAATTGTACAATGGGCAGTCGAGTTGTCAGAGTTTGACCTCTAATATGAAGCTCGGACGGCCATCAAATCATAGTATCTGGCCGACTTTATCACAGAATTCACAGATGCCCTAGGAACCCCCACAGAATGGAATCTTTACGTGGACGATTCTTCAAATAAAACTGGAAGCAGCATAGGCGTGATAATAGAAAGTGACCAAGGAACCCAAGTTGAGCTCTCCCTCAAGTTTGGGTTCCCGGCCTCAAACAACCAGGCAGAATATGAAGCATTATTAGCCGGTTTGAAGTTGGCTAAAGAGGTCGGAGCTCGAAAACTTAACATTTACAGCAATTCATAAGTGGTCACATCACAAATAACAGGGAGCTACCACAAGTAATCAATTCACAAATAACAGGGAGCTACCAAGCCAAAGATCCCACCATGAAAAAATATTTGGATAAAACCAAGGAACAGCTCGGACAAATCGAGGAGTATAAAATCTGCCACATACCCCGTGAACAAAATGCCCGAGCTGATGCACTCTTAAAACTTGCCAACACCAAACCAGGGGGCAACAATAGGAGCCTTATCCAGGAAATGTTGCAAAACCCGTCAATCTCGGAAGAAGAAAAAGTCCTGACGATAACAAGTCAGGACCAAGGATGGATGACCCCCATAATTAACTGCCTCAAAATAGGAACGCTCCCCACAGAAGAAAAGGAGGCAAAGAGGTTAAAAAGGGAGGCACGATACTACACCATTATAAATAACATCCTGTACAAAAGAGGAATCTCAACACCTTTGCTAAAATGCATGCCGACCTCCAGCACAAGGGAAGTTCTAGAAGAAATACACGGTGGCATTTGTGGCAATCATCTTGGAGCACGAGCTCTCACCAAAAAAGTACTCCGGGCGGGATTTTATTGGCCAACTCTACAGAAAGAAGCTACAGAATTCGTGAAGACATGTCCACCATGTCAGAAGCATGCCAACTTTCACATCGCCCCGCCAGAAAAACTCATTAGCGTGACCTCGCTCTGGCCATTTGCAAAATGGGGACTCGATCTTCTCGGACCCTTCCCACAGGGATCGGGACAAGTAAAATTCCTTATAGTGGGGTGATGAGCAGATAATTTATACGCTTTTTGGCATTTTTTTTAGTATGTTTTTAGTATATTTTAGTTAGTTTTTAGTATACTTTTAATAGTTTTTAGTTAAAATTCACTTTTCTGGACTTTACTATGAGTTTGTGTGATGTTCTGTGATTTCAGATATTTTCTGGCTGAAATTGAGGGTCCTGAGCAAAAATCTGATTAAGAGGCTGAAAAGGACTGCAGATGCTGTTGGATTCTGACCTCCCTGCACTCGAAGTGGATTTTCTGGAGCTACAGAGGCCCAATTGAAGCGCTCTCAACGGCGTTGGAAAGTAGACATCCTGGGCTTTCCAGCAATGTATAATAGTCCATACTTTGCCCGAGATTT
>NC_029781.3:40050845-40058105 GCF_000817695.3 Arachis duranensis
TGGATTCTATTCCGGCCTGATTGAGAACCGACAGATGGATAGCCGTGCCGTGACAGGGTGCGTTGAACATTTTCACTGAGAGGATGGGAGGTAGCCATTGACAACGGTGAAACCCTACATACAGCTTGCCATGGAAGGAGCTTTGCGTGTTTGAAGAAGAAGACAGTAGGAAAGCAGAGATTCAGAAGATGGAGCATCTTCAAAACCTCAACCTATTCTCCATTACTGCAAAACAAGTACTTATTTAATGTTCTTTTACTTTTCACAATCAACCGTGATAATTATTGATATCCTGACTAAGATTTACAAGATAACCATAGCTTGCTTCAAGCCGACAATCTCCGTGGGATCGACCCTTACTCACGTAAGGTATTACTTGGACAACCCAGTGCACTTGCTGGTTAGTTGTGCGGAATTGCAAAAGTGTGATTGCAATTTCGTGCACCAAGTTTTTGGTGCCGTTGCCGGGGATTGCTCGAGTTTGGACAACTGACGGCTTATCTTGTTGCTTAGATTAGGACTGTTTTATTTTTGTTGGTTTAGAGTCTTTTAGTTGAGTCTAGTTTCATATTTTAAGTTTGGTGTCAATTGCATGCTTTTGTTTTTCTTTTAATTTTCGAATTTGCATGCTTTTGTTTTTCTTTTAATTTTTGAATTTGCATGTCCTTAGTCCCTTTTTGATCCTTAAAAATTCTAAGTTTGGTGTCCTCTTTGTGTTTTTCCCTTAAAATTTTCAAAAATTAGTGTTTGATTTTCTAAAAATTTTAAGTTTGGTGTCATTTTGTTGTTTTTCTCTTTCCTCTTTTCAAAAATCAAATCTTTTTCAAAAAAAAAATTTTTTTCAATCATATCTTTTTAATTGCTAATTCAAAATCTTTTTAATTAACTAATTGATTCAGTTTTCAATTTGCTTTGATCTTATTTTCTTTTAATTTTCGAAATTTTCCTCCAAATAGGATGACACAGCTAAGGCTGGACATCCAAGGCTTTAAACAAGAGGATAATGAATCCCTTTACAATGCCTGGGAGAGGTATAGAGGTATGCTAAGAAAATGCCCCTCTGAAATGTTTTCAGAGTGGGTACAGTTAGACATCTTTTACTATGGGCTTACAGAAAAAGCTCAGATGTCTTTAGACCACTCAGCTGGTGGATCTATACACATGAGGAAGACAATTGAAGAGGCTCAAGAGCTTATAGACACTATTGCTAGAAATCAACATTTATACTCTAGCAATGAGTTCTCTACAAAAGAGGAAGTCATGGCAGTAGCCACTGATCCTAATCCTCAAGAACAGATGATTGAGCTTAATCAACAATTGCACCTGATGACAAAACAATTAGCAGAATTTAAAGAGATGCTTAAAGAAACTAAAATTGCTAACAAGAATATAGAACTGCAATTGAATCAGGCAAAACAGCAGATATCTAAACAGATAACAGAGGAATGCCAAGCAGTTCAACTGAGGAGTGGGAAGACATTGAATAATACTGCTCAAAGTAGCAAAAAGCCAAACAAGGATCAATTGACAGAGGATAACCAAACCACAGTCCAAAATCCCTCTGAGGACAGTAAGAGCCCAGAGAGGAATACTTTTGGCATTCAAACGCTAGAAAAGGGGGGAAAGCTGGCGTTAAACGCCCATTCCCTGCCCAGTTCTAGCGTTCAAACGCCAGAGAAGGGAGAGAAGTTGGCGTTAAACGCCCAATCTTCACCCAATCCTGGCGTTCAGAAGCCAAGGGAGGATCAGACACCTGAGAGTGCTGACAATAATCCCTCTAAAAAGGCTTCTTCAACCACTTATGTAAGGAATAAACCTGCAGCAACTAAGGTTGAAGAATATAAAGCCAAGATACCTTATCCTCAGAAACTCCGCCAAGCGGAACAGGATAAGCAATTTGCCCGCTTTGCAGACTATCTAAGGACTCTTGAAATAAAGATTCCGTTTGCAGAGGCACTTGAGCAAATACCTTCTTATGCTAAGTTCATGAAAGAAATCTTAAGTCATAAGAAGGATTGGAGAGAAACTGAAAAAGTATTTCTCACTGAAGAATGCAGTGCAGTCATTCTAAAAAGCTTACCAGAAAAGCTTCAAGATCCAGGAAGCTTTATGATACCATGCACATTAGAAGGTGCTTGCACCAAGACAGCCCTGTGTGACCTTGGAGCAAGTATCAATCTAATACCTGCATCCACTATCAGAAAGCTTGGGTTGACTGAAGAAGTCAAGCAAACCCGGATATGCCTCCAACTTGCTGATGGCTCCATTAAATATCCATCAGGCATAATAGAGGACATGATTGTCAAGGTTGGGCCATTCGCCTTTCCAACTGACTTTGTGGTGCTGGAAATGGAGGAGCACAAGAGTGCAACTCTCATTCTAGGAAGACCTTTCCTAGCAACTGGACGAACTCTCATTGATGTACAAAAAGGGGAACTAACCCTGAGAGTCAATGAGGATGAGTTCAAGTTGAATGCTGTAAAAGCTATGCAGCATCCAGACACCCCAATTGACTGCATGGGCGCTGATATTATTGACTCTTTGGTGGAAGAGATCAATATGACTAAAAGTCTAGAATCAGAGCTTGAAGACATCTTCAAATATGCTCAGCCTGATCAAGAAGAACCAGAGGAAAGAAAGGAATTTTTAAAAATTCCTCAGGAGGAGGATAAACCTCCCAAACCTGAACTTAAACCACTACCACCATCCCTGAAGTATGCATTTCTGGGAGAGGGTGACACTTTTCCAGTGATTATAAGCTCTGATTTAAATCCACAGGAAGAGGAAGCACTGATTAAAGTGCTAAGGACGCACAAGACAGCTCTTGGGTGGTCCATAAGTGATCTTAAGGGCATTAGCCCAGCTAGATGCATGTACAAGATCCTGTTGGAGGATAATGCCAAACCAGTGGTCCAACCACAAAGGAGGTTAAATCCAGCCATGAAGGAAGTGGTGCAGAAAGAGGTCACTAAATTACTAGAGGCTGGGATTATTTATCCTATTTCTGATAGCCCCTGGGTGAGCCTTGTCCAAGTTGTCCCCAAAAAGGGAGGCATGGCAGTGGTTCATAATGAAAAAAATGAACTGGTTCCTACAAGAACAGTCACAGGGTGGCGTATGTGTATTGACTACAGAAGGCTCAATACAGCCACCAGAAAGGATCATTTTCCTTTACCATTCATAAACCAAATGCTAGAAAGACTAGCCGGTCATGATTATTACTGCTTTTTGGATGGCTATTCAGGTTACAACCAAATTGCAGTAGATCCTCAGGACCAAGAAAAAACAGCATTCACTTGCCCTTCTGGCGTGTTTGCCTACAGAAGGATGCCTTTTTTGTCTGTGCAATGCACCTGCAACCTTTCAGAGGTGCATGCTCTCTATCTTCTCAGATATGGTAGAGAAATTTCTGGAAGTCTTCATGGACGACTTCTCAGTATATGGAGACTCATTCAACTCCTGTCTTAACCACCTAGCACTTGTCCTGAAAAGGCGCCAAGAGACTAACCTGGTTTTAAACTGGGAGAAATGTCACTTTATGGTGACTGAAGTTTTAAACTAGGAGAAATGTCACTTTATGGTGACTGAAGGAATTGTCCTTGGACACAAAATTTCAAGCAGGGGAATAGAGGTGGATAAGGCAAAGGTAGAGGTAATTGAAAAATTACCACCACCTACCAATCTTAAGGCAATCAGAAGCTTTCTGGGACATACAAGATTCTATAGAAGGTTTATAAAGGATTTTTCGAAAATTGCAAAACCTTTGAGCAACCTGCTAGCTGCTGACACACCATTTGTGTTTGACACACAATGTCTGCAGGCATTTGAGACCCTGAAAGCCAAGCTGGTCACAGCACCAGTCATCTCTGCACCAGACTGGACATTGCCATTTGAACTAATGTGTGATGCCAATGACCATGCCATTGGTGCAGTGTTGGGACAGAGGCATAACAAGCTTCTGCACGTCATTTATTATGCCAGCCGTGTTCTAAATGATGCACAGAAGAATTACACAACCACAGAAAAAGAATTACTTGTAGTGGTTTATGCCATTGACAAGTTTAGATCCTATCTAGTGGGATCAAAGGTGATTGTGTACACTGACCATGCTGCTCTTAAGTACTTACTCACAAAGCAGGATTCAAAACCCAGGCTTATAAGATGGGTGTTGCTTCTGCAAGAGTTTGATATAGAAATAAGAGACGGAAAAGGGACAGAGAACCAAGTAGCTGATCATCTGTCCCGGATAGAACCAGTAGCTGGGGCGTCCCTTCCTTCTACTGAGATTTCTGAGACTTTCCCAGATGAGCAACTCTTTGCCATTCAAGACGCTCCATGGTTTGTAGATATTGCAAATTATAAAGCTGTGAGGTTCATACCCCAGGAGTACAGCAGAGTGCAAAGAAAGAAATTAATTTCAGATGCCAAGTACTACCTATGGGATGAGCCATATCTCTTTAAGAGATGTGCAGACGGAATGATCCGCATATGTGTACCTAGAGAAGAAGCACAAAGGATCCTATGGCACTGCCATGGATCACAGTATGGAGGACATTTTGGAAGTGAGCGAACAGCCACTAAAGTCCTCCAATGTGGCTTCTACTGGCCTACTCTCTATAGAGATGCCCGAGAGTTTGTGCGTAACTGTGACAGTTGCCAAAGAGCTGGTAACTTGCCTCACGGATATGCCATGCTTCAACAAGGGATATTAGAGATTGAATTGTTTGATGTATGGGGGATTGACTTCATGGGTCCATTCCCACCATCATACTCAAACACTTACATTATGGTGGCAGTGGACTATGTATCTAAGTGGGTAGAAGCAATTGCTACACCCACTAATGATACCAAGACCGTGCTGAAATTCCTCCAGAAACACATCTTCAGCAGGTTTGGTGTTCCCAGAGTACTAATCAGTGATGGGGGCACTCATTTCTGCAATAGACAGCTATACTCTGCTATGGTCAGATATGAAATTAGCCACAAAGTGGCAACTCCGTATCATCCACAGACAAATGGGCAAGCTGAAGTCTCTAACAGAGAGCTAAAAAGAATCCTAGAACGGACTGTGATAGCCCAAAGAAAGGATTGGGCAAAGAGTTTGGATGATGCTCTGTGGGCATACAGAACAGCATTCAAGACTCCTATAGGAACCTCTCCATACCAACTGGTGTATGGGAAGGCATGTCATCTGCCCGTGGAACTGGAACATAAAGCCTACTGGGCAACCAGGTTCCTAAACATGGATGCTCAATTAGCTGGTGAAAAAAGATTGCTCCAACTAAATGAGCTAGAGGAGTTTAGACTCAATGCCTTTGAAAATGCAAAAATTTATAAGGAAAGGCAAAGAAGTGGCATGACAAGAAGTTGTCATCCAGAGTCTTTGAGCCAGGACAAAAAGTTCTACTATTCAACTCTAGGCTCAGATTGTTCCCAGGAAAGCTTAAATCTCGTTGGAGGGGTCCGTATGTGATTACAGGAGTATCACCATATGGATATATTGAGCTCCAGGATGTTGAGTCTGACAAAAAGTTCATTGTTAATGGACAGAGGATCAAGCATTATCTTGAAAACAATTTTGAGCAAGAATGCTCAAAACTGAGACTTGAGTGATTCCCAGTGAAGGTCCAGCTAAAGACAGTAAAGAAGCGCTTGCTGGGAGGCAACCCAGTCATTAGCAGGTTATATGTTTTGTTTCTACAGGGGCAAGTATCAAAAATGAAGGAATTCACAGAGTTACAGAAGGATTCGGTGCAAAAAGCAGAGAAAAAGAGCTTACTGGCGAAAAAATGCCAGTAAGGGGTACTTTGGGCGTTAAACGCTAGAATGGGCACCATTCTAGGCGTTTAACGCCAGTAAAGGTGCCATTTTGGGCGTTAAACGCCAGAATGGGCACCATTCTGGGCGTTTAACGCCAGGTGTGCAGCATCCTGGGCGTTTAGCAAAACGCCCAGTGACAAAGGGAATTCTGGCGTTTAATGCCAGCCAGGGCACTTGGCTGGGCGTTAAACGCCCACAATGGCTAGCAAATGGGCATTAAACGCCAGAATGGATGCCATTCTGGGCGTTTAACGCCAGAAAGGTGGGGGACTGAGATTTTGCTTTCCGATCAAATTTTTTTTAAACTTTCCTTTTTTAACCCATACTTTTCTACATAAACACATTTCAACCTTTCATCATTCACCTTCAAATCTTCAAAAGTCAAAATCATTCTTCAAATCTCTCTCAAATCAATCCTAAATCTTGTTCAAAAACTCACCCTTCTCTCAAATTCTCTCCATATCTTCTCAAATCTCCTTCCAATTTTTCGAAATCTCTCCCCCCTTATAAAAACACGTTCGGCCTCCTTATTCCCCCACACCATTCGAATTTGCTCTTCTCCTCTCTCTCTTCTTTCCTTTCTTTTGCTTGAGGACAAGCAAACCTCTAAGTTTGGTGTGCTTTTCCATGATCACTAAGCCAAGATTCATCAAGATCATGGCTCCTAAGGGAAAACAAACCAATTTAAGAGGAAAGAAAGAGAATAATCCAAAGAATCTTTGGAATCAAGAGAAGTTCTTAACCAAAGAACATGAAGACCATTATCACAAAATAATGGGTCTGAGGTCAGTGATCCCGGAAGTTAAATTTGATCTGAAAGAAGATGAATATCCGGGGATCCAAGAGCAAATTCAAAATAGAGGATGGGAAGTTCTAACCAATCCTGAGATAAAGGTTGGAAGGGATGGGAAGTTCTAACCAACCCTGAGACAAAGGTTGGAAGAAACATGGTTCATGAATTCTACTTAAATCTGTGGCTGACAGATAAGTAGAGAATGACTGGAACTGCTTTCCATACTTACAGAACCATGGTCAGAGGTAAAGTTATCTACTTCCATCTGGACAAAATAAGAGAAATCTTCAAATTGCCTCAACTGCAAGATGATCCTGAATCCTTTAATAAGAGAATGGTGAGAGCAGATAAAGGGTTGGATCAAGTTCTAGAGGACATATGCCTCCCTGGAACTAAGTGGATAACCAATTCAAAGGGTATCCCAAACGAACTTAAGAGAGGAGACCTCAAACCAATTGCAAGAGGTTGGCTAGACTTTATTGGGCGTTCCATATTGCCCACTAGCAACCGTTCTGAGGTCACTATCAAGAGAGCAGTGATGATTCATTGCATTATGCTTGGAAAAGAAGTGGAGGTTCATCATCTGATTGCTTGTGAGATCTACACAATTGCAAATAAGAATTCCACTGAAGCCAAACTGGCTTACC
>NC_029781.3:40058331-40059071 GCF_000817695.3 Arachis duranensis
AGTTGAATTAGTTTGATGTGGTGACAATACTTTTTGTTTTCCGAATGAATGCTTGAACAGTGCATATGTCTTTTGAATTTGTTGTTTTGAGAATGTTAAAAAATTGTTGGCTCTTGAAAGGATGAGGAAAAAGAGAACTGTTATTGAGGATCTGAAAAATCATCAAATTGATTCTTGAAGCAAGAAAAAGCAGTGATTCAAAAAAAAAAACGAGAAAAAAAGAGAAGAAATAGAAAAAAAAAAGAAAGAAATAAAGTTGTGATCCAAGGCAAAAAGAGTGTGCTTAAGAACCCTGGACACCTCTAATTGGGGACTCTAGCAAAGCTGGGTCATAATCTGAAAAGGTTCACCCAAGTATGTGTCTGTGGCATGTATGTATCCAGTGGTAATACTGGAAGACAAAGTGCTTTGGGCCACAGCCAAGACTCATACACTAGCTATGCTCAAGAATCATTATACTTAACTAGGAGAATCAATAACACTATCTGAGTTCTGAGTTCCTATAGATGCCAATCATTCTGAACTTCAAAGGAAAAAAGTGAGATGCCAAAACTATTCGGAAGCAAAAAGCTACTAGTCCCGCTCATCTAATTGGAGCTGAGTTTCCTTGATATTTTGGAGTCTATAGTATATTCTCTTCTTTTTATCCAACTTTGATTTCCAGTTGCTTGGGGACAAGCAACAATTTAAGTTTGGTGTTGTGATGAGCGGATAATTTATACGCTTTTTGGCATTGTTTT
>NC_029781.3:40072202-40072792 GCF_000817695.3 Arachis duranensis
CTATGAGTTTGTGTGTTTTTCTGTGATTTCAGGTATTTTCTGGCTGAAATTGAGGGTCCTGAGCAAAAATCTGATTCAGAAGCTGAAAAGGACTGCAGATGCTGTTGGATTCTGACCTCCCTGCACTCGAAGTGGATTTTCTGGAGATACAGAAGCCCAATTGGCGCGTCCTCAACGGCGTTGGAAAGTAGACATCCTGGGCTTTCCAGCAATGTATAATAGTCTATACTTTGCCCGAGATTTGATGGCCCAAACCGGTGTTGCAAATCAGCTTCAGAATTCCCAGCGTTTAACGCTGGAACTGGCATAAAAATTGGAGTTAAACGCCCAAACTGGCATAAAAGCTGGCGTTTAACTACAGAAAAAGTCTCTACACATGAAAGCTTCAATGCTCAGCCCAAGCACACACTAAGTGGACCCAGAAGTGGATTTTTACGTCATTTACTCATTTCTGTATACCCTAGGTTACTAGTTCACTATTAATAGGATTTTTTGACATTGTATCTGTACCTCATGACACTTTACACGTTTCTTTGTGTACCTTCTACAGCATGAGTCTCTAAACCCCATGGTTGGGGGTGAGGAGCTCT
>NC_029781.3:40076460-40076941 GCF_000817695.3 Arachis duranensis
TCATGGTTCTTGGTGATCCATGCATTGGCATAGAACTCTTGAACCATCAAGATTCTGACTTGTTGAATGGGGTTGGTAAGGACTTCCCAACCTCTTCTTCGGATCTCATGTCGGATCTCTGGATATTCACCCTTTTTGAGTGAAAAAGGGACCTCGGGAATCACCTTCTTCAAGGCCACAACTTCATAGAAATGGTCTTGATGCACCCTTGAGATGAATCTCTCCATCTCCCATGACTCGGAGGTGGAAGCTTTTTCCTTCCCTTTCCTCTTTCTAGAGGTTTCTCTGGCCTTGGATGCCATAAATGGTTATGGAAAAACAAAAATCAATGCTTTTACCACACCAAACTTAAAATGTTTTCTCGTCCTCGAGCAAAAGAAGAAAGAAGAGAGTAGAAGAGGAAGAAATAAGGAGAAAGGGAATGGCTTTGTATTCGGCCAAAGGGGAGAGAAATGGTGTTTAAGGTGTGTGAAAATGAAGG
>NC_029781.3:40077174-40077853 GCF_000817695.3 Arachis duranensis
AGAGAGAGAGTGGTAGGGTAGGTGGGGATCCTGTGGGGTCCACAGATCCTGAGGTGTCAAGGAAAAGTCATCCCTGCACCAAATGGCATGCAAAATCACGTTTTGTGCCATTTCTGGCGTTAAACGCCGGGTTGGTGCCCATTTCTGGCGTTTAACGCCAGCTTCTTGCCCTTCTCTGGCGTTTAACGCCAGTATGGTGCCCCTTTCTGGCGTTAAACGCCCAGAATGGTGCCAAACTGGGCGTTAAACGCCCAACAGCTAACCTCACTGGCGTTTAAACGCCAGTGGGTGCGTCCTCCAGGGTGTGCTGTTTTTCTTCCTGTTTTTCATTCTGTTTTTGCTTTTTTTCATTGATTTTGTGACTTCTTATGATCATCAACCTACAAAAGACATAAAATAACAAAAGAAAATAGTTAATTCTAAAACATTGGGTTGCCTCCCAACAAGCGCTTCTTTAATGTCATTAGCTTGACAGAGGACTCTCATGAAACCTTAGAAATTCTCAGAGCCATGTTGGAACCTCCCAACACCAAACTTAGAGTTTGAATGTCGGGGTTCAACACCAAACTTAGAGTTTGGTTGTGGCCTCCCAACACCAAACTTAGAGTTTGACTGTGGGAGCTCTGTTTGGCTCTGCTTTGAGAGAAGCTCTTCATGCTTCCTCTCCATGATGACAGAG
>NC_029781.3:40080699-40081586 GCF_000817695.3 Arachis duranensis
CTGAAAAAAATTGCATTGAAAAACAGAATCTTCCCCCTTTAGCCATCCTGGCGTTAAACGCCCAGAATGGTGCACATTCTGGCGTTTAACACCCAAAATGCTACCCTTTTGGGCGTTAAACGCCCAACCAGGTACCCTGGCTGGCGTTTAAACGCCAGTCTGTCCTTCTTCACTGGGCGTTTTGAACGCCCAGCTTTTTCTGTGCAATTCCTCTGCTGAATGTTCTGAATCTTCAATTCTTTATGTATTATTGACTTGAGAAGACACAAATTAAAAATATTTTTGGATTTTTAATAATAAGAAAAAATCAAAATGCAACAAGAATCAAATAACAATGCATGCAAGACACCAAACTTAGCAGTTTGTATACTACTGACACTAACAGGATGGAAATGCATATGAGACACACAAAACACTCAAGTCAATAGAATTCAAAGATTAGAGCACGAAAATTATCAAGAATTACTTGAAAATCCTTAAGACACATGAATGAATGCATGCAATTGACACCGAACTTAAGATGAGACACTAGACTCAAACAATAAATTTTTGGTTTTTATGATTTTTTTGATTTTTTTGTGTTTTTCGAAAATTAAGTGGAAAAAAGATATCAAAATTCGAATGAGAATTCCAGGAATTATGCAATGTTATTCTAAAGCTTCAGTCTAAAGGAATTAGACATGGTCAGCCAAGCTTCAGCAGAACATTGCATTCAAGAGCTAAATTGATGAAGATCAATCAGCTTTGGTGATGATAAGAACATCACCTTGAAACACTAGAATTCATTCTTAAGAACTCTGAAGAAAAAAATACCTAATCTAAGCAACAAGATGAACCGTCAGTTGTCCAAACTCAACAATCCCCGGCAACGGCGCCAAAAACTTGAT
>NC_029781.3:40082392-40095277 GCF_000817695.3 Arachis duranensis
TTATGCCAGTTTGGGCGTTTAACTCCCATTTGGGTGCCAGTTCCGGCGTTTAACGCTAGAAATCTTGAAGGTGACTTTGAACGCCAGTTTGGGCCATCAAATCTTGGGCAAAGTATAAACTATCATATATTGCTGGAAAGCCCAGGATGTCTACTTTCCAACGCCGTTAAGAGCGCGCCGATTGGGCTTCTGTAGCTCCAGAAAATCCACTTCGAGTGCAGGGAGGTCAGAATCCAACAGCATCTGCAGTGTAGCTCCAGAAAATCCATTTCGAGTGCAGGGAGGTCAGGATCCAACAGCATCAGCAGTCCTTTTTCAGCCTAAGTCAGATTTTTGCTCAGGTCCCTCAATTTCAGCCAGAAAATACCTGAAATCACAGAAAAACACACAAACTCATAGTAAAGTCCAGAAAAGTGAATTTTAACTAAAAACTAATAAAAATATACTAAAAACTAACTATATCATATCAAAAACATACTAAAAACAATGCCAAAAAGCATACGAATTATCCGCTCATCAGTGACAGACGCAAAAGAATCACTGGATTCTATTCCAGCCTGATTGAGAACCGACAGATGATTAGCTGTGCTGTGACAATGGTGAAACCCTACATACAGCTTGCCATGGAAGGAGCCTTGTGTGCTTGAAGAAGAAGACAGTAGGAAAGCAGAGATTCAGAAGATGGAGCATCTCCAAAACCTTAACCTGTTCTCCATTACTGCAAAACAAGTACTTATTTCATGTTCTTTTACTTTTCACAATCAACCCTGATAATTATTGATATCCTGACTAAGATTTACAAGATAACCATAGCTTGCTTCAAGCCGACAATCTCCGTGGGATCGACCCTTACTCACGTAAGGTATTACTTGGACGACCCAGTGCACTTGCTGGTTAGTTATGCGGAATTGCAAAAGTGTGATTGCAATTTCGTGCACCATGGGGGTAGACTATTTCATAAAATGGATCGAAGCAGAACTCCTAGGCAATGCCACTGCTCAAAGAAGCCGGAAATTCCTATATAGGAACATTGTTACAAGATTTGGGGTTCCATACTCCATCACCACGGATAACGGCACCCAATTCACAGATGCAGGCTTCTGAAAGTTAGTGGCCGACTTGAATATAAAACACCAGTTCACTTCCGTCGAACACCCCCAAGCCAATGGACAAGCCGAAGCAGCTAACAAAGTCATATTGGCCGGGCTGAAACGGAGGTTACAAGAAGCAAAGGGAGCTTGGGACGAGGAACTACCACAGGTCCTATGGGCGTATCGAACAACTCCATATTCCACTACAAACGAATCCCATTTCGACTGGCATATGGAGTGGAGGCAATGATTCCAATAGAAGTTGAAGAAGGGTCTTCCCGAGTAGTTCACTACAATGAACAAACCAACTCTCAACTTCAAGGAGAAGAGCTCGACCTACTTCTGGAAATCCAAGAAAGAGCTTGGATCAGAGAAGAAGCACTAAAGCGGCGAATGGCTTCCAGGTATAATCAAAAGGTACTGCCAAGAGACTTCATGGAGAACGATCTCATCTTAATCCGAAATGATATTGGAACAACTCGACCTGGAGAAGGAAAGCTGGCAGCTAACCGGAAAGGACCCTATCGAGTCACAAAAGTACTTGGGAAGGGCTACTACAGACTGTCCGAACTCGAGGGACGAGAACTACCTAGATCATGGCACGCATGTAACCTGAGAAGGTACTATAACTAGAAAAGGTAAAAGATCTCAAGATGCACTCTTTTTCCTGAAAAAGGTTTTTTAATGAGGCGTTAAAAATTTAGATTTAATCCGACTTAATGGTATGAAAAATTCCCGCCTGTACATATTTTGCACTTTCTTTAAATAAAAATACATTTCAGATATTCTACAAAGTGCTCAAGACTCATTAATCTGAAGCATTCATCGTCCGATTATAAAGCAACGGATCGAACAAGAAGTGAAAAACAGATTCACTATACGATCTTGATAGGAATAATCGACCGACAAAGGTGAAAACGCGATTCACCTAAAGGTCGATTAAACCAAGACAGAAATCACAATCTACAAATCGGCAAAAGATGAACACAGAATAATGCAAGAAGTTATCGAAAGTGATCCCAAAAAAGAACCTGACGAGGTCTTATGGATTGCTATATAATAACTTAAAAAAACTGGCTAACACCCAAAAAGTTAGACCAAGTCAACCCAAGTTATCAGCAAATCCCTGGAATGAGGTTTGGCCAACCCTATTAAAGAGGAATTGCTATAACTTAGAAGAGATCGACCTAACGAAGTCGGTCTCCTACAAAACAATTTGTAAAAGTAATCCCTGGAAGAGACCTGACAAAGGTCCAAGAAAGAGGATTACAAAAACAACTTAGAAAAGATCGACCTAACGAAGTCGGTCTCCTACAAAACAAGTTGTAAAAGTAATCCCTGAAAGAGACCTGACAAAGGTCTAAGAAGGAGGATTACAAAAACAACTTAGAAGAGATCAACCTAACGAAGTCAGTCTCCTACAAGACAAGTTGTAAAGTAATCTCTGAAAGAGACCTGACAAAGGTCCAAGAAAGAGGATTACAAAAACAACTTAGAAGAGATCGACCTAACGAAGTCGGTCTCCTACAAAACAAGTTGTAAAAGTAATCCCTGAAAGAGACCTGACAAAGGTCCAAGAAAGAGGATTACAAAAACAACTTAGAAGACATCGACCTAACGAAGTCGGTCTCCTACAAGACAAGTTGTAAAAGTAATCCCTGAAAGAGACCTGACAAAGGTCCAAGAAAGAATATTACAAAAACAACCTAGAAGAGATCGACCTAACGAAGTCGGTCTCCTACAAAAGTAATCCCTAAAAGAAGACCTAACAATGGTCCAAAAAGAAGATTACAAGGGGACCAACATAAAGAAATTGGTTATGAAGCAAAAAGTGAAGAAACTGAGAAACAAGTCGGCCCCCCCACAATCACGGCCTCAAAAGAATCCAAGCTACAAACAATAAACACAAAAGCAATCTAAAGAGGCCAAAGCAGCAAGATCTCAACAGATACCATAATAACAACATAGTATGAGAAAGCTCCAAGGGGCCACCACAAACCAACCTCGGAAGCTACTTTTGTTTTTAAAAAAGTTGCAAGGTAGATAATTAGAAGCGTCAGCAGTTAAGAAGAACAAATAAAACAAGTTCAAAATCCCACAAACCGGGCTATTTACACAAAATATTCAGAAAAAGATCAGCTAAAGATCGGGAGCCTTCCCGGCAGCATCAGTACGGGGAGAAGGAGGGCGAGTCTGAAGGGGCACCGCATCTACAGTTCCATCATCCCGGTTCAGGATCTGGCAATCCGGATCAGACGTAACGAGAGGAACCGAGGAGGTCGACACCTTAAGAGAAGGCACTGGAGGAGGGTCAGCATCATCATCATCCTGGTCATTAGGGACAATTTTACCATCCCTCACAACATTGTCCAGGCTGACAAGAGTCAAGTCCGCATCAGGGGCAACAATTCGGAACTGCTCCATTAGGTTCTCGGAGGTAGCAGTTACGCTGCCCACAAGGTGACCCTGAAGCTCGCCATAATTAGCCCAAGCAGTTTCCAACCCATCCCGGAGATGTATTAATTCCCTATAGGCGGAGACATAGCTATCCTTATGCTTCATGGCCATGTCCTCAGCCAGCTTCAAAGAAGCAGCAAGGGCAATAAAGCTGGCCTTCTCACCCTCCACCTCCTTCTCCACCTTTGCCAACTTCACCTCCAACTCCTCCTTCAGACCCTCGATCCGATCAAATTCTGACTTGGCCTCCTCCATAAAAGATTTCGTGGCATGAATCGGAATCCCCTGAATTGTTTGGAAAATAGCCGCACCCATATGAGCCATCTTCACACTATTTTTAGTGATAAAATCCAAATGCTGAAGAAGAGACACATCATCCATGGAAAGCCCACCATAGGGGGAAATTTGCTGGTCAACAAATTCGATGGCATCAAAGTCCGGGGCATCCAAGTTAAAAGGCTTGGATGTTTTTTGCTTTTTCAAGGGAGGGACACCAGAAGCAGTGGCAGAAGTCTGAGGAGGATCGACCTGATGAAACCGAGGAGTAGGAATTACTTTCCTCGGCCCAAGGGAACTCGGCACAGGAGGCTTCACGGGGACCTGTGAAGATCCCTCGCCGGCCACCTTGGCCTAGATGTTCAGAGTAGCAGTTGCCTTCTTTGCCCTTTTGAAGGTCTTCATGGAGTCGTTGTTCTTTGACATCTCTACAAATAGACACGACAAAAAGTTACAACAGAGGAAGAAAAAGGAAATAAGTATAGAAACAAATCAGGCAAATAGACAAACAAATACTCAAAGCAGCCCGAACTAAGGACAGATCATTCAAAAATCTTTTTGTATCAAAATGGGGTAGTTTCCCCCAGAGATCCTGTAGAACAACTACAAAAGCGCGTTCGACATCATCAAGCATCTCCCAAGTGTAGCGAGACACTCTTACATCCTTCTGCTACTCTAGAGGGAAGGAGGGCTCGTCATTTTCATCAAGAAAAAAGGGGCGGGCCCCCTCAACAGCTCAAACTTTAAAGAAGTAGTTCTTGAAAAACAAAGTGGCTTCCGAGCTTCCTGGGCTGATTTAGGTGGCCTCTGAAGCTTGTTATTATCATAACTTAGTAGTTTTTATATCCTGTCTGCTTTGCACTCGTCTTGGCACCTTCGTAGGTTTTTGTTTGACATGATCAGCTTGATTCTTTGGCCTGACGCTGCTCTCATCAATCTTAAGCTGTTGTTTATCGTATTACTGAGATTGCCGATTTTTCAACCTGGTTTTTGTTTGTTTGTAGCCCTCTTTTTTGGACCTTACTAAAGGTCTCTTCCAAGCGTAGCTTTATTGTGTCAGTTCTTGTCAAATTACTTGGTGATCCTCTTTTTTGGACTTTGTTCAGGTCTCTTTTAGGGATTACCTTTGCAGCTTTATCTTTCCGGGCCGACTTTGTCATGTCGGGCCCTGTCGAGTTACTTGATAATCCTCTTTCATGGACCTTGTTCAGGTCTCTTTCAGGGATTTATCTTTTGTAACTTTATCTTTCCGGGTTGACTCTGTCACGTCGGGCCCTGTCGAGTTACTTGATAATCCTCTTTCTTGGACCTTGTTTCAGGTCTCTTTCAAGGATCTATCTTTTGTAACTTTATCTTTTTCCAGGCCGACTTTGTCACGTCGGGCCCTGTCGAGTTACTTGATAATCCTCTTTCTTGGACCTTGTTTCAGATCTCTTTCAGGAATTATCTTTTGTAACTTATCTTTCCGGGCCAACTTTGTCACGTCGGGTCCTGTCGAGTTACTTGATAATTCTCTTTCTTGGACCTTGTTTCAGATCTCTTTCAGGGATTATCTTTTGTAACTTATCTTTCCGGGCCGACTATGTCACATCGGGCCCTGTTGAGTTACTTGATAATCCTCTTTCTTGGGCCTTGTTTCAGATCTCTTTCAGGGATTATCTTTTGTAACTTTTTGTAGGAGTCCAACTTCTTCATGTCGGGCTCTTCGAAGTTATAGTAATCCTCTTTTATAGGGTTGGCCAGACCTCTTTCCAGGGCTTTACTTATAACTTGAGTTGTTGTAGCTGGTCCGACTTTTATAGCAATCCATTTTATTAGGACCTCGTCAGGTCCTTTCTATGGATCACTTTCTATAACTCCTTGCATTATTCTGTTTTCATCTTTGCCGAATTTGTAGATTTTGGGTTTTAACCCTCGTTTTTATCGTGATCGCGTAGTGAATTCGGTTTTCACTTTTTGTCAATTTGTAGCTTTATAATCAGGCGATGAATATTTTCAGAACAATACGACTTGAGCGTTTGTAGAGAATCTGAACAAATTTTAGTAAGAAAGAATGCAAATATACATGAGGAGTTAATTTCCTAAATCGGGTGATTTGTAAGTCTTGGCGGGGTGCCTCGTTAAAAAATCTTTTTTCAGGAAAAAGAGTGTGCCTTGTCCAAGATCTTTTATCATCCCTTGCTATAGTACCTTCTTAGGTTGTAGGCGTGCCATGACCTGGGAAGCTCTCGCCCGTCTAGTTCGGAAAGCCTGTAATAGCCCTTTCCCAACACTTCTATGACTCGGTAGGGTCCTCTCTAGTTTGCTGCCAACTTTCCTTCTCCAAGTGGAGTTGTTCCGATGTCGTTTCGTATTAGGATGAGGTCATCCTCAGTGAAGGTCCGTCGTATTACCTTTTGGTTATACCTGGAGGCCATTCGTTGTTTTAGCACCTCTTCCCTTATCCGGGCTCTTTCTCGAATTTCCGAAAGTAAGTCGAGCTCTTCCCTTTGAAGTTGGTGATTAGCTTTCTCGCTAAAGTGGATCACTCTAGGTGGCCCTTCTTTGACCTCCACTGGGATCATCGCCTCCACTCCATATGCTAATCGGAAGGGTGATTCCTTTGTGGTGGAATGTGGCGTCGTTCGATATGCCCATAGAACCTGTGGGAGTTCCTCAGCCCAGGCTCCCTTTGCATCTTGTAATCTCCATTTTAACCCTGCTAATATAACTTTGTTGCAGCTTCAGCTTGCCCGTTGGCTTGGGGGTGCTCAACGGATGTGAATTATTGTTTTATATTTAGGTGGGCCGCTAGTTTCTGAAGCCTACGTCTGTGAACTGGGTACCATTGTCTGTAGTGATGGAGTATGGAACTACAAACCTTGCGACGATATTTCTATATAGGAATTTTCGACTTCTTTGAGCTATGGCATTGGCTAGGGGTTCTGCCTTGATCCATTTTGTAAAGTAGTCTATTCCTACTATGAGGAATTTGACTTGTCCTGATCCTTGAGGAAAAGGTCCGAGGAGATCGAGTCCCTATTTTGCGAATGGCCAAGGTAAGGTTATGCTTATGAGTTCCTCTAGCGGAGCGGTGTGAAAGTTGGCATGCTTCTGACATGGTGAGCATGTCCTTATAAATTCTGTGGCTTCCTTTTGTAGAGTTGGCCAATAAAATTCTGCCTGAAGTACTTTTTTGGCGAGTGCCTGCGATCCAAGGTGATTGCCACAGATGCCACTGTGTACTTCTTCTAGGACGTCTTTTGTGTTGGAAGTCGGCACGTATTTTAGTAGTGGTATCGAAATTCCTCTTATGTATAGAGTATTATTTATGAGGGTGTAGTACTGTGCTTCTCGTGTTAACCTCTTTGCCTCTTTCTCATCTGTGGGAGTCATCCATCCCTGATCGTGACTTGTTATGGCTAGGACTTTTTTTTCTTTTGAGATTGATGGATTCTGTAGAATTTCTTGTATGAGGCTTCTATTGTTGCCTCCAGGTTTAGTGCTGGCTAGTTTTGAGAGTGCATCAGCCCGAGTATTTTGTTCTCGGGGTATGTGAGGAACCTCGTACTCTCCGATTTGTTCGAGTTGTTCCCTAGTTTTATCCAATTACTTTTTCATAGTGGGATCTTTGGCTGTGTAGCTTCCTATTATTTGTGAAGTAACTACCTGTGAATTACTGAAGATGGTAAGTTTTTGAGCTCCAACCTCCCTAGCCAGCTTCAAACCAGCTAGTAGGGCCTCATATTTCGCTTGATTGTTTGAGGCGGGGAACTCGAATTTGAGGGAGAGTTTGATTTGGGTCCCCTGGTCACTTTCAATTATTACGCATGTGCCACTTCCCGTTTTATTTGAGGAGCCATCCACATATAGATTCCATTCTGCGGGGATTTTTGGTGTGTTCGTAAATTCCGCAATGAAGTCGGCCAGATATTGAGATTTGATGGCCGTCCGAGCTTCGTATTGAAGGTCGAATTCAGACAACTCGATTGCCCATTGCAAGATTCTGCTTGCCAAGTCTGTTTTCTGTAAGATTCCTTTTATGGGTTGGTTGGTCCGAACTTTAATGGTGTGAGACTGGAAATATGGGCGAAGTCATCGTGATGTTATTATTAGAGCGTAAGCGAACTTTTTTATTTTCTGGTAGTTCTGCTCGGATCCTTGTAACGCTTTACTGATAAAGTATATGGGTTGTTGCCCACTATTGTCTTCACGGACCAATGCTGAGGTTATTGCCTGATTTCCCGCTGCGAGGTACAAGATGAGTGGTTCTCCTTCCTGTGACAGACTTAATAAAGGTGGCCGTCCCAGAAATTTTTGAAGTCTTGGAAGGCTTGCTCGCATTCAGCTGTCCATTCAAACTCCCTTCCCTTCCTTAGAGTGGCGTAAAAGGGGAGAGATCTTATTGCTGATCCAGCTAGGAATCTGAACAAGGCTGCCAACCGCCCGTTGAGTTGTTGTACCTCTTTGATACAAGTTCGACTTTTCATGTCGAGTACGGCCCTGCACTTGTCCGGGTTTGCCTCGATTCTTCTCTGTGTGATCATAAAATCCAAGAATTTACCAACTTCTACTGCGAAAGTACATTTCATGGGATTGAGTCACAAGCCGTGTCGTCTTATGGTATTGAATACTTGTGTCAGGTCGCATAATAACATCTCCTCGTTTTGCGTCTTCACTAGCATGTCGTCTACGTAGACCTCCATGATCTTTCTGATGTGATCCGAAAAACCTTTGTTCATTAATCTTTGGTAAGTGGCTCCCATGTTTTTGAGACCGAAGGGCATAACAATGTAGCAGTAATTTGCCTTTGGGGTTAAGAAAGAGGTTTTTTTCTTGGTCGGGTGGGTTCATTGGGATTTGGTTATATCCCGAGTATGCGTCCATAAAGAAGAGGTATTTGTATCCGGAGGAGGCATCTACCAGTGCGTCGATGTTTAGGAGCGGATAAGGATCTTTTGGGCATGCTTTGTTGAGATCGGTATAGTCGGTGCACATTCTCCACTTCCCATTTGACTTTTTTACCAAAACGACATTATCAAGCCATAGCGGGTATTTGACTTCTCTTATGAAGCCTGCCTCCAGTAGAGCTCGTACCTATTCTTCCACCACTTTAGAGCGTTCTGATCCTAGCTTTCTGCGCCTTTGTTGTACCGGTCGGGATCTTGGGTAGACTGCTAGCTTGTGGCACATTAGTTTGGGATCTATGCCTGGCACGTCTGCTGCCTTCCACGCAAAAAGCTCGGTGTTGTTGCGTAGGAACTGTATGAGTGATTCTTTTATGTCCCCTTTTAGGAGTGTGCCGATGTTGGTTGTTTGGTCCGGCATGTTCCCGATCTGGATTTTCTCTATTTCTCCTTCAGGTTGTGGGTGGAGCTCCTCCCGCCTCCGAACTCCACCAAGCTCGATTATGTGGAATTCTTCTCCTCTGCCTCTGAGGTTTAGACTTTCGTTGCAACAGCGGTGATGCCAGGGCATTTTGACCAGTTTCACGGACCTTTTCTTTACTGTTTTTAGGTAATTTCATGCATTTTCTTAGGAAATAAGTTAGTTTTGAGCAAATATTCACTCAGACCTTGATTCAAGCATACATTGTGCATTTTACATTATTTCATGAGGATTTTGCATGATTTTAATGACAAAATTGTATATTGCATTACCCATGACGTGGACTAGAACTTTGATGCACTCTATTGCTTGATTTCAGGACCAAAGGAAGCAAGGAATGGGAGGAGCTAGGAGAGAGAACTACTCTTTGTATTTACTTTCTTTGCACTTCTAGCTTTATCATGTATTCTCCATCTTTGATTTTGATTTCTAGAGCTATGAAAACTAAACCCCTTTCATTGGGTTAGGGAGCTCTGTTGTAATTTGATGGATCAATACTAATTTTCTTATTCTTCTTCTATCTTTCCTTTTGATTTTACTTGAAAGCTTTCGATCTTCATCCAATTGGATAGTTATCTTGGAAAAGAAGCTGTTCAAACATGGATCTCTTCGGATCCTTGAA
The DNA here is from genome assembly GCF_000817695.3 of Arachis duranensis. Classification (NCBI taxonomy): domain Eukaryota; kingdom Viridiplantae; phylum Streptophyta; class Magnoliopsida; order Fabales; family Fabaceae; genus Arachis; species Arachis duranensis. The sequence continues at coordinate 40,092,206 of NC_029781.3, forward strand.
AGAGAAATGAAGAGATTAGCTAGAAATGCTTTCTCATGATGGACCAAATTGAGTGTGGATGGGTATGTGGCTATAACCCTCTAAGCATTTGATTTGGGAAGTGCATGTGGTATAATCAGTGACTACACTTCATCTCTTCTCATGAGCAATTGACCAGGGAATTGGCTATTGATCAAGATTTGAGAGATTGAATTTCAAGAAATTGTGATTCAATCACTTAAGATTGCCAAGGAGATCAATGAGTGCATTGATTGAGGAAGAGATGAAAATAAAATTGATCCGGAGAATGCAACATCTGCTAAGCCCAATGAACTCCCCATTTCTTATCTTACCTATTCTCTTTATTTTCTGCAATTTACTTTTATGAGCAATTCCCCCATTCCCATTTACAATTCTGCTATTTACTTTCAGTCATTTACTTTCTTGCCATTTTAATTTCTGCAATTATCAACTCTATTCATGGATTCACTCAACTAGATCATTCCTCTAATTAAAGTTGCTTGATCAATCAATCCCTGTGGGATTCGACCTCACTCTATTGTATGTTTTTACTTGACGACAAATTCGGTACACTTGCCGAATGGGAATTTGTTGAGAGACAAGTTTTACCCCGATCAAGTTTATGGCGCCGTTGCCGGGGATTGATTGTGCATCGACAATGATTAAATTAGAGGATCACTAGATTGAGCATTTTTATTTTGTTTGATTTAATTTTCTATATGGATAATTCGCTTTCCGTCTTAGTTTAATTCTTCCCTTCCCCCTGTTTCTCAGTTTTTCTTCGTTATTTACCTTGTTATTTACAATTCAATTCACTAACCCACTAACTATTTGTGATATTGCCTCACTGGAAATTTCCTCATCTGTGACAATGGAGATTCCAATTTCTTTTGGTGATTATTGTTTGAGACAGAGCTTTCTGCAGGAAAGAAAGGAGCATCCATCATATTTTAGGCAATCAAATTTCATGGGAAACTCTCCACCACCCCAGAATGATTCACTTTACTATGCTCATGGTGGGTGGGAGTATCAAGAACATGAAATGGGGTACTTTCCAGAGCCACAAAATGATCCATATTTTGGTGAAATTGATCACTACTCAAGTTGTGGCTGGGAAGATCATAATCAAAGAGATTTCACTCATTCATACCCCATTCATCAAGAGCCATCACCTCTCAATTATACAACCTCACCTCCAAGTTTTACATGCCTAAATTCTTCATCACTTGATTATGCCTTAACACAAAGTCCATACGAGTCATCCCATCAATCACACAACTCATTCCACACCCTTCAGCACAACTTCACCACAACACATCCATGTCACCAAGACTATTCTCAACCTTCATACATAGAAATACATAGAAAACTCGTGGAAAGATACACACAACCCCAATCCTCGAAAGAAATCATCCTCAAGAAGATGAATGGGCCCTTAGAGCAGACAAGGGGGAACTTAGAACCATCAAACAGTGAGAATAAAGACCAATTTGTGGGTGAGGAAGTGGAAAAACAAGAACAAAAGGTCCCTGTGTCAAGTGAAATTGTAATAAAAGATGAGGAACATGCAAATTCACTCCCAAAGGACACAATGCAACATCATGTAGAAGAAAGGGAGGAAGTCAATCAAGGGAGTCCACACTACTCCAATAAAACAGAGAGTTGCATAGAGGGTGAGTTCATTGAACCACCAATTCAAGAAATTCTTGATGAAGATGTTGCTCCAACCCTCATACAACACCCAAGTGACACGGAGAAGAATCCGAGAGGTGAAGCGAAGAAAGTAAGATGGGAAGACTGCAATATGGTAACTACAAATGACAAGGAGACTGAAGACAAGCCAAGCAAGCTGTCAGAACAACCTGAAAATACCTTAGTAGAGAAGTAGAAGAAAGACCAACAAAAACCAGAAATCTCACAACAGGAGCTGCTGAGACTATATGCACTATTTCCTCAACTGCTAAAGGGTGCTGTGGGAAAGAGAATGTACTCAAGGTTCTTAGACTCGTTTGCATCTTTGAATGTGAACATACCATTCATCAAGGTCATTCAGCAAATGCCAGCATTCCATTCATCAGGGTCATTCAGCAAATGCCAGCATTCATCAAGTATATGAAGGAACTACTTCCCAGGAAGAGCTCACTCAAGGGGGGCCAAACTATAGTGATGAACAAGGATTGCAACACCCTCATTCAAACACAATTGCCTGCGAAAAGAAAAGACCCAGGGAGTTTTCATGTCCCTTGTGCTATAGGGGAAACAAATTTTGATAGAGCACTTTGCGATTTGGGAGCAAGCATCAACTTAATACCCCTATTCCTGGTAAAAAGGCTGCAAATCAATGAGATACTACCTACAGATGTAGTCATAAGGCTGGCTGACAAGACTCAAAAGCAAGCAGTAGGAATGGTGGAAAACGTGTTGCTCAAAGTTGGAAAATACTTTCTCCCAACAGACTTTGTCATCTTGGACATGGAAGAGAGTCACCTGCACCCAATCATGTTGGGGAGACCATTTCTAGCTACTGCTAGAGCACTCATAGATGTGGAGAAAGGAGAGCTAATATTAAGGATCCATGATGAACAATTGAGCTTCAGTGTTTTTGAATTCTCACTGGAAAAAGATGAAGAGGATAAAGAACCGAGCAAAGGGCATCATGAGATACTAAAGGAAGAAGCAAGCACTGAAGCACAACCAGCTCATCCTGAGATTCACTGGGTTGATGGACAAGGCCTGCAGCAAGTGCCACAGGTCAAGGAAAAATTGGAGGAACCTAAGCCACCAAAAGTTTGTGAGGACATTAACAAAGGCTCATCAAAGAAAGAGGCCACCAAGAGTAAGAAAACAGCACCAGGGGCAAAGAAGAAGGTACCAAGGGGGTGGCGGAACAAGAAGATTCCTACGGAAGATTTCTCTCCAGGGGATAAAGTAATCTCAGCTTACTTCGTAGATGTCCCCCCTAATCTCCCCACTGTACCATCTCAACTACCTAAGGTCTTCACCATCAACAGAGTTCTCTCCTTGGAGCATGTAGAGATCATTGATACAACCAACGGATACAAGTCCACTGCC
>NC_029781.3:40095469-40118074 GCF_000817695.3 Arachis duranensis
AAAAATTGACAAACACGTGTGAAATTTTTATATGCAGAATATAGTGAAGAACAAGTTTGGTGTTCAAAGCATTATTCTTAAAGCTTGGAACACAACTTTTCATCACAGTGCTCCAAACTAAGTTTGGTGTCACCCTATGGTGCCACCAATTTGCATATGAAGATACACAGTTAGTCAGTTATTGGAATTCACGAATAAACAAATTCTTTTATTATTCAAGCTGTAGATGTTAAAGCATTTCTGTTTCTTTTATAAAACTAGTTCTTACTTTTCTTATTTCATCTTTATAGGGAAAAGAAAGGAGCATTGAGGAGATTGATAGGACAAGTGAAAAGAAATGGTTCAGCACTTTATGAAGAGATACACACACGCGTGACTCAAGGAAGAATGCATTGGAAAATGTTGCCATGCAACATGGATTAAAGAGGGACCTTGATGATCGAACCAATAATCACAATAAAGTGGTGATCCTTGTCCATGAGCATGCATAACCCCAACCGTCCATCGAGCGACAAGTCCATCAATCCACACCATCCATTCACTTACAACTTCCCTATATAAGTAGCCCTTGTTCCGTACCCAGCCTTAACTCTCCTCACACACTCTTCATACATATTCATTTCGAAACGCAGCACTTCTTACCTCCTTACAAACGTTCCCCCCTCACTCTCTTCATTGCCATAAAACCCTAAACAACCAGAAGTCTCCACAACCTTTCCATCTTCACATAATAACTATCATTCATGGCGTCCTCAAGTACAAAGAGAAGGAAGGGAAAGGAACCCATGGAGGAACACCCGTATGATGAGAAGAGGTTTAGAAGCTTGCATCATGCATTAGAATATGGGTGGATGGTTGGTAAGGAAGTTATCTATGAGTTGGGATTCCAAGTTAAGAAGAGTGAGTGCCCAGAAATCTCAGAGAAGGTAGAAAGGAGAAGATGGGAGCTCCTCACTGACCCAGTCACTAAGGTGAATGCAAACCTCATAAGAGAATTTTATGCAAATGCAGTCCGGTATGATAAGAAAGATGAGTCGTATATAAGCTTTGTGAGAGGAAATATGGTGGATTTTGGTCCCATGAGTGTAATGAGGGCATTGAAGCTACGGTTTATACCATTTGAAGAAGAAAGTTATCACTCAAGGATAGACAACAACCCCAATTATGACCAGATCTTGCGAGACCTTTGTGTACCCGAAGCTGACTGGGAAAGGGGCGCGGGAAATAAGCCAAAATTCATCAAGAGAACGGATCTCACTCCTGAAGCCAAAGGGTGGTTTGAGCTAGTGAGGAGATCTATCCTCCCAGCTGCAAACAACTCAGAGGTGAATTTGGAGAGGGCAACAATGGTGCACTGCATACTCAAGGGAGGAGAAATCAAGGTTCATGAAATCATAGCTCAAGGCATTAGAAAGATGGCAGAGAAAAGTGACGCAAGAGGAACGTTAGGTTACCCCAGCACTATCTACCGACTATGCAAGAAAGCTAGGGTGGAGTTTGAAGATGAGGATCCTGTATGGATAAAGGAAGGCATTCCAATAACTGTTCGAAGGATGAATGCTGCAGCATCCCCCATACCTCAAAAAAGGCAAAGAAAGAATACAGGGCCTCAAGGAGTGGAAGGACAAGCCCTAGAGGGGCAAGCACCACATACCTTGGACATGCATCAACTACAGGAAGCCCTTGATGGCTTGTCTAGACAGTACTTAGAAGGCCAAGGAGCACAGAAAGAGCTACAACTACAGATGATGAGGTAGCAAGAGGAAGCACTATCAAGATGGATATCTCAACAAAGAGAGTAGCAAAGGCAGATGATAGAACAGCAACAAAGTCAAGGGCAACAATAGGGAAAAACATTTAACAGGATGGAGCAAAGGCAAAATAAGCAACAAGAGTCCATCCAGAGGCTAATAAACATCCAAGCACATCAAGGGGCACACATACATGAGATGCATCGAAGGCAGATAGAACACACAGAACTACTGGATGAGCAAAGGGCATTTGCAGAAAGTGTTTACATGAGCAAGACAGGACATCACATAAACACTCAAGCCAGGCTCGGGTACCTAGTAGGACAGCTGCCTATATTACACCTAGGAATTGCAAGGTATGAAGAAGTGAGGGATGAATTAGCACGAGAAGAGAGACAAAGGGTGGAAGAGAGCCATGAAACAGTGAGGAAGGCACTTGCGGATTGGAAGCAAGCAAGATTGGCACGGCTGCGAGGAAGTGTAAGAGGACACAAGGAGGACCAGCAAGGACAAGAGCAAGGACAGCCACAAAAGTAAAAGGTGGTGGAGTTCCTTCGTTATTCCATTTCTTTTTTTATGCTTTAAATAAGGAAGATCTTGTATGGAATAGAACATGCTTCCATGTTAGTTTAAACATTTTCAATTCTGCATTTTAATGCTCTTATTGCTTAGGTCCATGAACTCTGGTTTAAGTGTCACTGCTTCTTTCCCTTATTTACTTGTAAGCTTGTTTGTTTGTATGTAAGCTTGTCTATTTGTATGAAGAAGAGAATGTCTATGTTTACAAAAGACCAGAAAGGAGTTCATAATATGGAAGTGCATTTATGAATCTTTGGGGGTAGTCATAAGTTAGCTAAGTTGGTTCAACCACAAGGTTAGGATGACAACTATCTATCCTGAATGCTTCACTTTTGATATACCCATGAGACTAAAATAACAACAAGATCCTAATAAGAGAAAAGGGAAAGAACAAGGGAAGTGAAAAACAAAAGAGAAATAGTAAGCAATAAGGCTAGGCACCAATGGTTTACCCTAAGACATGTGTCTGTGGTGCTCCTGTGTGAGGGATCTACTTGGATGAATAAGCTCTTTGGGGTGCTTCATCACCTGGTAACTTGGGTTAACTAACCCGGGATTATCAGCTGAAAATCCACTATCAAGAGTAACCCTCACCACAGAGCATTTAGTAACCCAAAGAGGTGCTGGACACCAAGGTCTGAAGGAAAGAAAATAAATAAACTATATGCCTGTGGTGTGTATGTATGGGGGAGAGACTTGAGCAAGTAAGTCCTTAGGGGTACTTCAACACCTAGCACCTTGAACCAACTGATTCGGGAGTGTTGGCTGAAAGCTTATCCTAAAGAGTTGCCCCCTTACAAAACACTTAGCCTAAAAACACAAATAAGCCCTTGAAATAACAATAAAAGGATCAATAAATAAAGGTATCATGGGATATAACAAAATGAGTCTTTTAGGAGATGATAAAGGTCTGAAAGCCAATAGTGGAATGAACCTAAGTTGCTATGCATGAAACCACCATAAAATCAGTAATATGACTTCCACAAGAATGACTCATTTCTCTGGAGATTCTATTCATCATTCTCTTGTTCTAGTACTTGCTTAGGGACAAGCAAGCTTTAAGTTTGGTGTTGTGATGCCAGGGCATTTTGGCCAGTTTCACTGACCTTTTCTTTACTGTTTTTAGGTAATTTCATGCATTTTCTTAGGAAATAAGTTAGTTTTGGACAAATATTCACTCAGACTTTGATTCAAGCATACATTGTGCATTTTACATTATTTCATGAGGATTTTGCATGATTTTAATGACAAAATTGTATATTGCATTACCCATGACGTGGACTAGAACTTTGATGCACTCTATTGCTTGATTTCAGGACCAAAGGAAGCAAGGAATGGGAGGAGCTAGGAGAGAGAACTACTCTTTGTATTTACTTTCTTTGCACTTCTAGTTTTATCATGTATTCTCCATCTTTGATTTTGATTTCTAGAGCTATGAACAACTAAACCCCTTTCATTGGGTTAGGGAGCTCTGTTGTAATTTGATGGATCAATACTAATTTTCTTATTCTTCTTCTATCTTTCCTTTTGATTTTACTTGAAAGCTTTCGATCTTCATCCAATTGGATAGTTATCTTGGAAAAGAAGCTGCTCAAACATGGATCTCTTCGGATCCTTGAAAGAGGAATGAAGAGATTAGCTATAAATGCTTTCTCATGCTGGACCAAATTGAGTGTGGATGGGTATGTGGCTATAACCCTCTAAGCATTTGATTTGGGAAGTGCATGTGGTATAATCAGTGACCACACTTCATCTCTTCTTATGAGCAATTGACCAAGGAATTGGCTATTGATCAAGATTTGAGAGATTGAATTGCAAGAAATTGTGATTCAATCACTTAAGATTGTCAAGGAGATCAATGAGTGCATTGATTGAGGAAGAGATGAAAATGAAATTGATCCAGAGAATGCAACATCTCCTAAGCCCAATGAACTCCCCATTTCTGATCTTACCCATTCTCTTTATTTTCTGCAATTTACTTTTATGAGCAATTCCCCTATTCCCATTTATAATTCTGCTATTTACTTTCAGTCATTTACTTTCTTGCCATTTTAATTTCTACAATTATCAACTCTATTCATGGATTCACTCAACTAGATCATTCCTCTAATTAAAGTTGCTTGATCAATCAATCCCTGTGGGATTCAACCTCACTCTATTGTGAGTTTTTACTTGACGACAAATTCGGTACACTCGCCGAATGGGAATTTGTTGAGAGACAAGTTTTACCCCGATCAAGCGGCGCGCCATCTTCTGATCTGCCTTTATCGTGGCTATTCCTCCTGCAGTTGGAAACTTCATGCATAGATGCAGAGTCGAGACTATTGCGCCGAGCTGATTCAACATTGCCCGACCTATTAGGGCATTGTAGGCTGAGCTTACGTTGACGACGATGTAATCTATTTTGAGTGTTCTTGACTGACTTCCTTTTCCAAAAGTTGTGTGGAGCGAGATGTATCCCATCGGTTGAACTGGGGTATCTCATAGCCCGAACAGGCTGTTCGGATATGCTTTGAGTTCTTTTTCTTCCAAGCCGAGTTTTTCAAAAGCGGTTTTGAATAAGATATCGGCATAGCTCCCCTGGTCTATCAACGTGCGGTGAAGATTTGCATTTGCCAGTATAATAGTGATGACCATGGGATCGTCATGCCCTGATGCGACGCCGAATGCGTCTTCCTTGGTAAAAGTGATCGCCCGGATGTCGAGTGCTTCCTCCGTTTCTGCGACGTGATATACATCTTTGAGATGTCTTTTGCTGGATGATTTGGAGATTCCTCCCCTGGCGAATCCACCGTGTATCATGTGGACATGTCTTTCTGGCGTCTGGGATGATCGCGCGGTTGGTCCGACATCTTTGATCTTCTTCTTTTCCTTTGTTCATCATCATGGGTGGCCAGGTATCGATCTAGCTTTCTGGTGAACGAAATTGCAATCACACTTTTGCAATTCCGCACAACTAACCAGCAAGTGCACTGGGTCGTCCAAGTAATACCTTACGTGAGTAAGGGTCGATCCCACGGAGATTGTCAACTTGAAGCAAGCTATGGTTATCTTGTAACTCTTAGTCAGGATATCAATAATTCTCAGGTTTAATTGTGATGAGTAAAAGAACATGAAATAAATACTTGTTTTGCAGTAATGGAGAACAGGCTGAGGTTTTGGAGATGCTCTATCTTCTAAATCTCTGCTTTCCTACTAACTTCTTCTTCAAGCACGCAAGGCTCCTTCCATGGCAAGCTGTATGTAGGGTTTCACCGTTGTTAATGGCTACCTCCCATCCTCTCAGTGAAAATGTTCAACGCGCTCTGTCACAGCACGACTATTCATCTGTCGGTTCTCAATCAGGTTGGAATAGAATCCAGTGATTCTTTTGCGTCTGTCACTAACGCCCAGCCTTCAAGAGTTTGAAGCTCATCACAGTCATTCAATCCTTAAATCCTACTCAGAATACCACAGACAAGGTTTAGACCTTCCGGATTCTCTTGAATGCCACCATCAATTCTAGCTTATACCACGAAGATTCTGATTAAAGAATCCAAGAGATACACACTCAATCGAAAGTAGAACAGAGGTGGTTGTCAGGCACACATTCATATGTGAGAATGATGATGACTGTCACGGATCATCACATTCATCAGGTTGAAGAACAAGTGGTATCTTAGAATGAAAGCAAGCGTGATTGAATGAAAAATAGTAGTAATTGCATTAATCCATCAAGACACAGCAGAGCTCCTCATCCCCAACCATGGGGTTTAGAGACTCATGCCATAGAAGGTACAATATGAAACGTGTAAAGTGTCATGAGGTAGAGATACAATGTCAAAAGGTCCTATTAATAGTGAACTAGTAACCTAGGATATACAGAAATGAGTAAATGATGTAAAAATCCACGTCCGGGGTCCACTTGGTGTGTGCTTGGGCTGAGCATTGAAGCTTTTATGTGTAGAGAATTTTTCTGGAGTTAAACGCCAGCTTTTATGCCAGTTTGGGCGTTTAACTCCAATTTTTGTGCTAGTTCCGGCGTTAAACGCCGGGAATTCTGAAGCTGATTTGCAACGCCGGTTTGGGCCATCAAATCTCGGGCAAAGTATAAACTATTATACATTGCTGGAAAGCCCAGGATGTCTAATTTCCAACGCAATTGATAGCGCACCAATTGGGCTTCTATAGCTCCAGAAAAGCCACTTCGAGTGCAGGGAGGTCAGAATCCAACAACATCTGCAGTCCTTTTCAGCCTCTGAATCAGATTGTTGCTCAGGTCCCTCAATTTCAGCCAGAAAATACCTGAAATCACAGAAAAACAAAAACTCATAGTAAAGCCCAGAAAAGTGAATTTTAACTAAAAACTAATAAAAATATAATAAAAATTAACTAAAATATACTAAAAACATACTAAAAACAGTGCCAAAAAGCGTATAAATTATCCGCTCATCACTTTCCTTCTCGTACGAGCTTTTCTATGACATTTTTTAAGTCAAAACACTCATTGGTGGAGTGCCCGTGGATCCGATGGTATTCACAATATTCAGCCTGACTTCCTCCTCCTTTTTTGCCTTTGAGAGGTCGAGCTAGTGGTATTTTTTTCGTGTTGCAAACCTCTCTGTATACATCCACAAAAGATACCCGAAGATGGGTATAATTGTGGCATTTTTTATTTTCTCTCCATGTCGATCTTCCTTCTTTCTGGAATCTTTGTCTTTATCTCGGGGGGTGAACCCGGCCTTCGAGGTTTCTCCTAACCAAGAGTTTTCTTCCATGTTGATGTATTTTTCCGCTCGTTCATTCACCTCGTTCAGAGATGTGGGGTACTTTTTGATATAGATTGACTAAAGGGCCCTTCTCGCAAACCGTTAATGAGGCCCATAATAGCGGCTTCTGTTGGCAAGTTCTGTATATCCATACATGTCTTGTTGAATCTTTCCATGTAGTTACGCAGGGTTTCCCGTTCTCTTTGCCTGATTCCCAATAAGCTCGGAGCATGTTTAGCTTTGTCCTTTTGGATGGACAATCTGGCCAGGAATTTTTTAGCCATGTCGTCAAAACTTGAGATGGACCTAGGAGGGAGATTGTCGAACCATCTAATTGCTGTTTTTGTTAAGGTAGTTGGAAAGGCTTTGCAACGAACTGCATCTAAGGCGTCGGTGAGATACATTCTGCTTCTGAAGTTGCTGAGATGATGGCTGGGATCTGTAGTGCCGTCGTATAAGGTCATGTCTGAGAGTTTAAAGTCTTTCTCAGCTTCTTGTTAACGTAGAGCATCTTCCTCAAGTTGTTTTAACCGATCTTGAAATGCATCCAGGGCTCCCTCGTTTGGGGAGTTCTTATTGTTGATTTGGGGAGTATCTTTTGGTGTGGAGTTCGCATTTTTATGCGGCGTTCTTTCTTCTAGATCGGAGGTATGACCGTTGTCATCATCGTCCGCCATAGTAATAGGATGACTTCCGGGTCCCCAGCAACAGCGCCAATGTTCCGAGGGTTACCTGAAACTATAGGTCGATCTCGGACGAGATCTTCTGTATGGGTCGGAGCTGTTGTCTCCGACTTGTTGGACTTGGTAATGGTGCTGATCCTTCGTCCCCGGAGGGTGGGGGTACCTGCAAGGGACTCCGATGCTTAAGTGAGCAAGGGTATTAAGTAGGTATTGTGTAGAATCAGAGAGTGAGTTATACCTGGGTGCTCCAGTGTATTTATAATGGTGTAGAGTGACCTCTTTAGATGAGATAAGTTAGTTATCTTATCTTATCTTTATCTTATCATTTACTGGGCTCCTCACATCTTCAAGGGTACTGCCTTTATCTGTACGGGGTTGGGCTGCCCTTGGATTTGGGACATGTTCCTCTATTTGGGCCCTTTGTTGGGCTTTCCTGTGATTTGGCTGAGCTTTTTGAGAAGAGGTCGGGTCATCCTAACCTAAAGAGGTCGGCCGCTTTGTCTGTAGAACATCCCGAGTTGGATAGCTTGACCCAGGGTATGAACACTTACCAAGAACAACTTGAAGATCATGAAGAACACATGCATGAATTTTTGAAAAATGCAAAAGTTTTTAAAACATGAAATTGACACCAAACTAAAAAATTGACACTAGACTCAAACAAGAAACACAAAATATTTTTTATTTTTATGATTTTATTAAAAAAAATTTTCGAAAATTAATTGTGGAAAAACGAAAAAGAAGAAAAGTTTTGAAAGATTTTTGAAAACCTTTTGAAAACAAAATAAGAAGAAAATTACCTAATCTGAGCAACAAGATGAACCGTCAGTTGTCCAAACTCGAACAATCCCCGGCAACGGTGCCAAAAACTTGGTGCACGAAATTGTGATCATCAACAATGGCGCCAATGGACTTGGAGCTCTAAAACGTAAATCACACTTTGTCACAACTTCGCACAACTAACCAGCAAGTGCACTGGGTCGTCCAAGTAATACCTTACGTGAGTAAGGGTCGATCCCACGGAGATTGTTGGTATGAAGCAAGCTATGGTCATCTTGTAAATATCAGTTAGGTGGATTCAAATGGTTATAATGTTTTTTGAATATAATAATAAATAATGCATAAAATAAATATAGAGATACTTATGTAATTCATTGGTGGAAATTTCAGATAAGTGCATGAAGATGCTGTGTTCCTTCTGAATCTCTGCTTTCCTACTGCTTCATCCAGTCATTCTTACTCCTTTCTATGGCAAGCTATATGTTGGGCGTCACCGTTGTCAATGGCTACTTCCCATCCTCTCAGTAAAAATAGTCCAAATGCTCTATCACAGCACGGCTAATCATCTATCGGTTCTCGATTATGTCGGAATAGAATCCAGTGATTCTTTTGCGTCTGTCACTACGCCAAACACTCACGAGTTTGAAGCTTGTCATAGTCATTCAATCCCTTAATCCTTCTCAGAATACCGCACACAAGGTTTAGACTTTTCGGATTCTCAAGAATGCTGCCAATGAATTCTAGCTTATACCACGAAGACTCTGATTAAGAAATCCAGCAGATACACACTCTAGCTCTCGCTTGTAGAATGGAAGTGGTTGTCAGGCACGCATTCATAAGGACGAATGATGATGAATGTCACGGATCATCACATCCATCAGGTTGAAGTACAAGTGATATCTTAGAACAAGAATAAGCTTGAATTGAATAGAAGAACAATAGTAATTGCATTAATACTTGAGGTATAGCAGAGCTCTACACCTTAATCTATGGTGTGTAGAAACTCCACTGTTGAAAATACATAATAAAGGTCCAGGCATGGCCGAATGGCCAGCCTCCATACGTGATCAAGAGATTAATCAAAGACAAATTCCAAGATTAATTACCAGATGAAAATACAATAGTAAAAAGTCCTATTTATACTAGACTAGTTACTAGGGTTTACAGAAATAAGTCTTAGTACAGAAATCCACTTTCGGGGCACACTTTGGTGTATTCTTGGGTTGAGCTTGAGCTTTACACGTGTAGAGGCTTCTCTTGGGGTTAAACACCAAGTTGTAACGTGTTTTTGGCATTTAACTCTGGTTTGTGACGTGTTTCTGGCGTTTTACTCCAGAATGTAGCATGGAACTGGCGTTGAATGCCAGTTTGCGTCATCTAAACTCGAATAAGGTACAGACTATAATATATTTCTGGAAAGCCCTGAAAATCCATTTCGAGTGCAGGGAGGTTAGAATCCAACAGCATCAACAGTCCTTTTTCAGCCTGAATTCAGATTTTTGCTCAGGTCCCTTAATTTCAGCCAGAAAATACCTGAAATCACAGAAAAACACACAAACTCGTAGTAAAGTCCAGAAATGTGAATTTTGCATAAAAACTAATAAAAACATCCCTAAAAGTAGCTAGATCCTACTAAAAACTACCTAAAAAGAATGCCAAAAAGCGTATAAATTATCTGCTCATCATCTGACTTCGTCACATCGGGCCCTTCTAAGTTATAGTAATCCTCTTTTATAAGGCTGGCCAGACCTCTTTCCAGAGATTTACTTATAACTTCGGCTACTGCGACTGGTCCGACTTCTTTATGTCGGCCAGTCTTTAAGTTATTTTATTGCAATCCATTTTATTAGGACCTTGTCACGTTCTTTCTATGGATCACTTTCTATAACTTCTTGCATTATTCTATTTTCATCTTTGTCGATTTTGTAGAGATTGGTTTTAACCCTCGTTTGGTCGACCTTTTAATGAATTTGGTTTTCATTTTTGGTCTTTATCGTGATCACGTAGTGAATTTGACTTTCACTTTTTGTCGATCTGTAGCTTTATAATCGGACGATGAATGTTTCAGATTAATGTGGCATGAGCATTTGTAGAAGATCCAAAAATATTTTATTAAAAAGGAAAATACAAATATATACATGCGGGAGGTTAATCCTCTAAGTTGGGTAATTTGTTGGTCTTAGCTTGGCGCCTCATTAAAAATCCTTTTTCAAGAAAAAGAGTGCGCCTTATCCTAATATCCTTTATCATCCCTAACTATAGTACCTTCTTAGGTTGCAGGCGTGCCATGACCTAGGAAGCTCTTGCCCATCGAGTTCGGACATTCTATAGTAGCCCTTTCTGACTACTTCTATGACTCGGTAGGGTCCTTTCCAATTTGCTAACAGCTTTCCTTCTCCAGGTCGGGTTGTTCCGATATCATTTCGGATTAGGATAAGATCGTTCTCAGCAAAAGTACGCTGTACTACCTTTTGATTGTATCTCGCTGCCATTCGTCGTTTTAATGCTTCTTCCCTAATCCGAGCTCTTTCTCGGACTTCTGGGAGTAGATCGAGTTCTTTCGTTTGAAGTTGGGAATTGGCTCCTTCGCTATAGTGAATCACTCTAGGCGACCTTTGTTCAATCTCCACTGGGATCATTGCTTCCATTCCGTACGCTAATCGGAAGGGTGATTCCTTTGTGGTAGAATGTGGCATTGTTCGATATGCCCATAGGACTTGCGGGAGCTCCTCGGCCCAGGCTTCCTTTGCATCTTGTAATCTCCATTTCAGCCCAGCCAGTATGACTTTGTTGGCAGCTTCGGCTTGTCCATTGGCTTGGGGATGTTCTACAGAAGTGAATTGTTGTTTTATGTTTAAGTCGGCCGCTAGCTTTCTGAAGCCTGCATCTGTGAACTGGATACCATTGTCTGTGGTGATGGAGTATGGAACCCCGAACCTCGTGACAATGTTCCTATATAGGAATTTTTGAGTTCTTTGAGCCGTGGCATTAGCTAGGGATTCTGCCTCGATCCACTTTGTGAAGTAGTCTATCCCTACTATAAGGAATATAACTTTTTCCGATCCCTGAGGGAAAAGTTCGAGAAGGTCGAGTCCCCATTTTGCGAATGGCCAAGGTGAGGTCACGCTGGTGAGTTCCTCTGGTGGGGCGATGTGAAAGTTGGCATATTTCTGATATGATGGACATGTCTTTACAAATTCTGTGGCTTCCCTTTGTAGAGTTGGCCAATAAAACCCTGCCCGAAGTACTTTTATGGTAAGTGCTTGCGCTCCTAGGTGATTGCCACAAATGCCATTGTGTATTTCTTCAAGAACTTCCTTTGTGTTAGAAGTCGGTACGCATTTTAACAATGGTATTTGTTCCGAGGGTTACCTGAAACTGTAGGTCGATCTTGGACGAGATCTCCTGTGCTGGTTGGAGCTGACATGTTCGACTGTGCTTGACCTGGTGACGGTGCTGATCCTTCATCCCCGGAGGGTGAGGGGTACCTGTAAGGGACTCCGATGTTTAAGTTAGAAAGGGTATTAAGCAGGTATTGAGTAGAATCAGAGTATGAGTTATACATGAGTGCTCCGGTGTATTTATAATGGTGTAGAGAGACTTTCCTTAGATAAGATAAGTTAGTTATCTTATCTTATCTTTATCTTCGAGTGAGGTCATCTTATCTTTAAGGGGACCGGCTTCATCTCTATAGGCTTGGGCTGCCCTTGGATTCGGGTCGTGTTCCTTGGTATGGGCCCTTTATTGGGCTTTCCTATTAGTTTGGCCGAGCTCTTTGAGAAGAGGTCGGATTGTCCTGACCTGAAGAGGTCGGTCGCTTTGTCGGTAGAACATCCCGGGTCGAACAACTCGACCCAGGGTATGAACAGTATTGAAATCCCTCTTTTGTATAGAGTATTGTTTATGATGGTATAGTATTGTGCCTCCCGTTTCAACCTCTTTGCCTCCTTTTCCTCTGTGAGGAGTGCTTCTATTTTGAGGTAGTTAATTATGGGAGTCATCCATCCTTGATCCTGACCTATTATGGCTAGGACTTTTTCTTCTTCCAAGATTGATGGATTCTGTAGAATTTTTTAGATGAGGCTTCTATTGTTGCCCCCTGGTTTGATGCTGGCTAGTTTTGAGAGTACGTCGGCTCGGGCATTCTGTTCTCGGGGTATGTGACTCTTCATATTCTCCGAGTTGTCCGAGCTGTTCCCTTTTTTTGTCTAAGTACTTTTTCATGGTGGGATCTTTGGCTTGGTAGCTTCCTGCTATTTGCAAAGTGACTACCTGTGAGTCGCTGAAGATGATAAGCTTTTTAGCTCTAACCTCCCTAGCCAGCTTCAAACCAGCTAGCAGTAACTCATATTCTGCTTGGTTGTTTGAGGCAAAGAACCCAAATTTGAGGGAGAGTTCGATTTGGGTTCTTTGGTTGTTTTCAATTATCACACCCGTGTCACTTCCAGTTTTATTTGAGGAACCGTCCACGTAGAGATTCCATTCTGTGAGGGTTTCCGGCGTGTCTGTAAATTCTGCAACGAAGTTGGCCAGGTATTGTGATTTGATGGCTGTACGTGCTTCGTATTTAAGATCAAATTCGAACAACTCGATTTCCCATTACAAGATTTTGCCCGCTAGGTCTGTTTTTTGTAAAATCCCTTTTATGGGCTGGTTGGTCCGAACCCTAATAGTGTGGGCTTGGAAATATGGGCGGAATCGTTGAGATGTTAGTATGAGAGCCTAGGCAAACTTTTCTATTTTTTGATTGTTCAGCTCGGCTCATTGTAATGCTTTACTGATGAAGTATACGGGTTGTTGCCCACTGTCATCTTCTCGGACTAGTACTGAGGCCACTGCCAGACCTCCTACCGCGAGGTACAATATGAGTGGTTCTCCTTCCCGTGGCCGTTGTCCATTTTGAAATCTTGGAACATTTTGAAATCTTGGAAGGCTTGCTCGCACTCCGGTGTCCATTCAAAGTTCTTTTCCTTCCTTAGAGTTGCGTAGAAGGGAAGAGATCTTATTGCCGATCCGACTAGAAATCTGGACAAGGCTGCCAACCTCCCGTTGAGTTGTTGTGCCTCTTTGACACAAGTCAGACTCTTCATGTCGAGTATGGCCCGGCATTTATCCGTGTTTGCTTCGATTCCTCTTTGTGTGAGCATAAAACCCAAGAATTTGCCAGCTTCTACTGCGAAGGTTCATTTTGCGGGTTGAGTCGCATGCCATGCCGTCTTATAGTGTCGAATACTTGGGTTAAGTTGGAAAATAGCATCTCCTCATTTTGTGTCTTTATTACCATGTCGTCCACGCAGACTTCCATGATTTTTCCGATGTGATCCAAAAAGACTTTATTCATTAATCTCTGATAAGTAGCTCCCGCATTTTTAAGACCAAAAGGCATGACGATGTAGCAATAGTTTGCTTTTGGGGTTAAGAAAGAAGTTTTTTCTTAGTCTGGTGGATACATTAGGATTTCATTGTATCCCGAGTATGCTTCCATAAACGAGAGGTATTTATATCCGGAGGAGGCATCTATCCGAGTGTCAATACTTGGGAGTGGATAAGGATCTTTTGGGCAGGCTTTGTTGAGATCAGCGTAGTTAGTGTACATTCGCCACTTCCCGTTTGACTTTCTCACTAAGATGACGTTGGCCAGCCATAGTAGGTATTTGACTTCTCTTATGAACCATGCCTCCAGTAGATCTTGTATCTGCTCTTCCACAGCTTGAGAGCATTCTGGTCCGAGCTTTCTATGCCTCTGTTGTACTGGCCGAGATCCTAGGTAGACTGCTAGCTTGTGGCACATTAACTTGGGGTCTATGCCTGGCATGTCTGTGGCCTTCCACACAAAGAGGTCGATGTTATCTCGTAAGAACTGTATGAGTGATTTTTTTATGTCTCCTTTTAAGATTGTACCAATATTGGTCGTTTGGTCCGAGGTGTCCCCGATCTGGATTTTCTCTATTTCACCTTCAGGTTGTGGGCGGAGTTCTTCCCGCCTCTGAACTCCACCGTGTTCAATTGTGTGGAATTCTTCTCCTCTACTTCTGAGGTTTAGACTTTCATGGTAACAGCGGCGCACCATCTTCTGTTCTGCCTTTATTGTAGCTATCCCTTCTGTAGTTGGGAATTTCATGCATAGATGCGGAGTCGAGACTATTGCGCCGAGCTGATTCAATGATGTCTGACCTATTAAGGCATTGTAGGCTGAACTTACGTCGACCACGATGTAATCTATCTTGAGTGTTCTTGATTGGTTTTCTTTTCCGAAGGTTGTGTGTAGCAAGATGTATCCAAGCGGTTGAACCGGGGTGTCTCCTAGTTCGAACAGGCTGTTCGGATATGCTCTGAGTTCTTTTTCTTCCAAGCCGAGCTTGTCGAAGGTAGTTTTGAACAAGATGTCGGCAGAGCTCCCTTGGTCTATCAGTGTGCGATGGAGATTTACATTCGCCAGTATAGCAGTGACGACCATGGGATTGTCGTGTCCTGAGATTATACCGGATGCGTCTTCTCTAGTGAAGGTAATCGCGGGAATGTCGGGTGCTTCCTCCTTCCCCTGAACATGATATACATCTTTAAGATATATTTTGCGAGATGATTTGGAGACTCATCCTCCCGCAAATCCGCTATATATCATGTGGACGTGTCTTTCTGGTGTACGAGGTGACCGCTCGGTTCGTCCGACATCTTCTTCCCTTATTCTTTTTCTTTTCTCATCGTCCTGGCTGGCTAGATACCGATCTAGCTTCCCCTCTCTTACTAGCTTTTCTATGACATTTTTTAAGTCAAAACATTCGTTGGTATGGTGCCCACAAATGCGATGATACTCACAATATTTGCCCCGATTTCCTCCTCCTTTTTTGCCTTTGAGTGGTCGAGCTGGAGGTATTTTTTCAGTGTGGCAAACCTCTCTGTAGACATCCACAAGGGACACCCGAAGAGGGGTGTAATTGTGGTATTTTTTCATTTTTTCTCCATGTCGATCTTCCTTCTTTTTGGACTCCTTGTCCTTATCCCGAGAGGTGAATCCGGATTTTGAGGTCTCTCCTAGCCGAGAGTTTTCCTCCATGTTGATATACTTCTCTGCTCATTCTTGCACTTCGTTTAGAGATGCAGTGTATTTTTTTGATATAGATTGGCTAAAAGGTCCCTCTCGTAAGCCATTGATGAGGCCCATAATGGCAGCCTCAGTTGTTACGATGTCATTTCGGATTAGGATGAGGTCGTTCTCGACAAAACCTCATGGCACTACCTTTTGGTTATATCTTGAAGCCATTCGACGTTTTAATGCCTCTTCCCTGATCCGAGATCTTTCTCGAATTTCTGGTAGTAGGTCGAGTTCTTCCCTTTGAAGATGGGATTTTGCCTCTTCACTGTAGTGGATCACTCTGGGTGATCCTTCTTCGACCTCCACTGGGATCATTCCCTCCATTCTGTAAGCTAATCGGAAAGGTGATTCCTTTGTGGTGGAGTGTGGAGTTGTCCGATATGCCCAAAGGACTTGCGGGAGCTCTTTAGCCTAGGCTCCCTTTGTATCTTGTAATCTCTGTTTTAACCCGGCTAATATGACTTTGGTAGCAGCTTCTGCTTGTCCGTTGGCCTGGGGGTGTTCTACAGATGTGAATTGGTGTTTTATGTTCAGATCGGTGGTGCACGAAAATTACACTTACACTATGTAATTCCGCACAACTAACCAGCAAGTGCACTGGGTCATCCAAGTAATACCTTACGTGAGTAAGGGTCGAATCCACCGAAGATTGTTGGTTTGAATCAAGCTATGGTTATCTTATTATTCTTAGTCAATATACCAATAGGGTTCTTTAGTTTCAATTATAAAAAGTGAAAGGGCATAAAATAAGTAATTGTTATGCAATAATGGAGAATATGTTGGAGTTTTGGAGATGCTTTGTCTTCTCAATCCCTGCAACATAATGCTTTCTTACTTTCAAACATGCAAGGCTCCTTCCATGGCAAGCTGTATGTAGGGCATCACCGTTGCCAATGGCTACTTCCCATCCTCTTAGTGAAAATGGTCCAAATGCTCTATCACAGCTCGGCTAATCATCTGTCGGTTCTCGATCATGTCGGAATACGATCAATTGATCCTTTTGCGTCTGTGACTATGCCCAACACTCGCGAGTTTGGAGCTCGTCACAGTCATCCAATCCCTGAATCCTACTTGGAATACCACAGACAAGGTTTAGACTTTCCAGATTCTCAAGGATGCTGCCAATGGATTCTAGCTTATACCACGAAGACTCTGATTAAAGAATCCAAGAGATATTCATTCAATCGAAGGTAGAACGGAGGTGGTTGTCAGGCACGTGTTCATAGGTTGAGAATGGTGATGAGTGTCACGGATCATCACCTTCTTCATATTGAAGTGCGAATGAACATCTTAGATAGGAAAAAGCGTGTTTGAATGGAAAACAGAAATAATTGCATTAATTCATCGAGATACTGCAGAGCTCCTCACCCCTAATAATGGAGTTTCGAGACTCATGCCGTCAAAAAGTACAAAGTTCAGATTCAAAATGTCATGAGATACAAAATAAATCTCTAAAAGTTGTTTAAATACTAAACTAGTAACCTAGGTTTACAGAGAATGAGTGCTGGGGCTGAGACTTAAGCTTCTCACATGCCTGGGCTGTTTCTGGAGTTAAACGTCAGGTTGTAACCTGTTCCTGGCGTTTAACTCCAACTTGCAACCTGTTTTTGGCGTTCAACGCCAGAATGCAACATGGAACTGGCGTTAAAGGCAAGTTTACATCCTTTATCTTCGAGGAAAGTATGGACTATTATATATTTCTGGAAAGCCCTGGATGTCTACTTTCCAACCCAATTGAGAGCGTGCCAATTGGATTCCTGTAGCTCCAAAAAATCCATTCTAAGTGCAAGGAAGTCAGAATCCAACAACATCAGCAGTCCTTTTTCAGCCTGAATCAGATTTTTGTTCAGCTCCCTCAATTTCAGCCAGAAAATACCTAAAATCACAGAAAAACACACAAACTCATAGTAAAGTCCAGAAATATGAATTTTTTCATGAAAACTAATAAAAACATACTAAAAAATAGCTAGAACTTACTAAAAACTACCTAAAAACAATGCCAAAAAGCGTATAAATTATCTGCTCATCACAACACCAAACTTAAATTGTTGCTTGTCCCCAAGCAAATAAAAATCAAATAGGATAAAAAGACGAGAATATAATATAAATTCTAAAATATCAATGAACCTTAGTTCTAATTAGATGAGCGGGACTAGTAGCTTTTTGTTTCTGAATAGTTTTGGCATCTCACTTTATCCTTTGAAGTTTAGAATGATTGGCATCTATAGGAACTCAGAATTCAGATAAAGTTATTGATTCTCCTAGTTTAGTATGTTGATTCTTGAACACAGCTACTTTATGAGTCTTGGCCGTGGCTCTAAGCACTTTGTTTTCTAGTATTACCACCAGATACATAAATGCCACAGACACATAACTGGGTGAACCTTTTCAGATTGTGACTTAGCTTTGCTAAAGTCCCCAATTAGAGGTGTCCAGAGTTCTTAAGCACACTCTTTTGCTTTGGATCATGACTTTAACCACTCAGTCTCAAGCTTTTCACTTGGACCTGCATGCCACAAGCACATGGTCAGGGACAGCTTGATTTACCCTCTTAGGCCTGGATTTATTTCCTTGGGCCCTCCTATCCATTGATGCTCAAAGCCTTGGATACTTTTTACCCTTGCCTTTTGGTTTTAAGGGCTATTGGCTTTTTCTGCTTGCTTTTTCTTTTTCTTTTATTTTTTTCTTTTTTTTTGTTTTTTTTCACAAGCTTTTTATTCACTGCTTTTTCTTGCTTCAAGAATCAATTTAATGATTTTTCAGATTATCAATAACATTTCTCTTTGTACATCATTCTTTCAAGAGCCAATAATTTTAACATTCATAAACAACAAGATAAAAAATATGCACGGTTCAAGCAGTCATTCAGAAAACAAAAAGTATTGCCACCACATCAATATAATTAAACTAATTTCAAGGATGAATTCGAAACTCATGTACTTCTTGTTCTTTTGTATTAGAAATATTTTTCATTTAAGAGAGGTGAAGGATTCATGGGATTATTCATAGCCTTAAGACATAGTTACTAAATACTAATGATCATGTAGTAAAGACTCAAAACATAGACAAACATATAGCATAAAATCGAAAAACAGAGAGATAAGAACAAGGAAGTTAAGGAATGAATCCACCTTAGTGAGGGTGGTGCCTTCTTCTTAAAGGACCAATGGTGTTCTTGAGCTCCTCTATGTTTTTGATGTCCTCTATGTCTCTTCCTTGCCTCTGTTGCTTGATCCCTAGTGATTTTGGTGCTCCTATCCTTAGTTGCTCCCAATAATTGTGTGGAGCAAAATATATCCCTTAAGGTATCTCAGGGATTTCTTGATGAGAGAATTCCTCATGCTCTTGTTGAGGTCCATAAGTGGGCTCTTTTGATGTGTAGTCAAATGATCTACTATTGAGCTATGGACCCTTGAGATGAATCTCTCCATCTCCCATGACTCAGAGGTGGAAGAAATTACCTTCCCTTTCCTCTTTCTTGAGGTTTCTCTGGCCTTAGGTGCCATCAATGGTTATGGAAAAATAGAAAAGCTATGCTTTTACCACACCAAACATAGAATATTGCTTGCCCTCGAGCCAAAAAAGAAAGTAGAAGAAGAAGTGGAGGAGATGGAGGTGTGTAAATGGGTGGATTTGGGAAGGGAATGGTTTGAATTTGAATGGTGAGGTAGGTGGGGATCCTGTGGGGTCCACAGATCTTGAGGTGTAAAGGATTTCTTATCCCTGTACCATTTAGGCGTGTAGAACACCCTCTTAGTGCAATCCTGGCGTTTAACACCAGACTGCTGCTTGTTTCTGGCGTTAAACGCCGAAATATAGCTTGTTTCTAGCATTTAACACCAGCCTGATACTTATTTCTGGCGTTAAATGCCAGCTTGGTGCTTGTTTCTGGCGTTAAACGCCAGACAGATGCACATTTATGGCGTTTAAACGCCGGATAACTCTTCCTCTAGGGTGTGCTTTTTCTTCGGCTATTTTTTATTCTATTTTTAATTTTTGCAATTGTTTTGTAACTTCACATGATCATAAACATAATAATAACATAAGAGAAAAATAGAAATATAGATAAATAAAAATTGGGTTGCCTCCCAATAAGCACTTCTTTATTGTCTTTAGCTGGACTATTACTGAACTTTAATCCAGTCTCAGTTTTGAGCATTCTTGCTCAAAATTACTTTCAAGATAATGTTTGACTCTCTGTCCATTAACAATGAACTTTTTGTTAGAATCATTATCCTGAAGCTCTACGTATCCATATGGTGACACACTTGTAATCACATATGGACCTCTCCACCGGGATTTTAATTTCCCGGGGAATAATCTGAGCCTAGAATTAAACAGCAAAACTTTCTGCCCTGGGTCAAAGACTCTGGATGACAGTTTCTTATCATGCCATCTTTTTTCTTTCTCTTTGTAATTTTTTCGTTTTCGAAAGCATTGAGTCTGAATTCCTCTAGCTCATTTAACTGGAGCAATCATTTTTCTCCAGCTAACTTGGCATCAAGGTTTAGGAATCTGGTTGCCCAGTAGGCCTTATGTTCCAGTTCCACTGGCAAGTGACTGGCTTTTCCATACACAAACTGGTATGGAGAGGTCCCTATAGGAGTCCTGAATGCTATTCTGTATGCCCACAGAGCATCTTCCAGGCTTCTTAACCAATCATTTCTTCGATTAATCACAGTCCTTTCCAAGATTCTTTTAAGTTCTCTATTAGAGATTTCAGCTTGCCCATTTGTTTGTGGATGATATGGAGTTTCCACCCTGTGGCTGACTCCATATCAAACCATAGCAGAGTAAAGCTGTTTATTACAGAAATGAGCGCCCCCATCACTAATTAGTACTCTAGGGACACCAAATCTACTGAAGATATGTTTCTAGAGGAATTTTAGCACTGTCTTAGTATCATTAGTGGGTGTTGCAATAGCTTCCACCCATTTGGATACATAATCCACTGCCACCAGAATATAAGTGTTTGAGTATGATAGTGGGAAAGGCCCCATGAAGTCAATACCCTATACATCAAACAACTCAATCTCCAAGATCCCTTGTTGAGGCATGGCATAACTGTGAGGTAGATTGCCAGATCTTTGGCAACTGTCATAATTAAGTACAAACTCTCGGGAGTCTTTATGGAGAGTAGGCCAATAGAAGCCACATTGGAGGACTCTTGTGGCTGTTCGCTCACTTTCAAAATGTCCTCCATATTGTGATCCATGGCAATGGCATAGGATCTTCTGTGCTTCTTCTTTAGGCACACATATACGGATTACTCCGTTTGCTCATCTCTTGAAGAGATATGGTTCATCTCAAAGATAGTACTTTGCATCTGTGATCAATTTCTTTGATTACTGCCTACTATATTCTTTGGGTATAAATCTCACAGCCTTGTAGTTTGCAATGTCTGCAAACCATGGTACTTCCTGAATGGCAAAGAGTTGCTCATCCAGAAAGTTTTCAGAGATCTTAGTAAGAGGGAGGGATGCCCCTTCTACTGGGTCTAATTGGGACAGGTGATCTGCTACTTGGTTCTCTGTCCCTTTTCTGTCTCTTATTTCTATATCAAACTCATGTAGAAGTAACACCCATCTTATGAGTCTGGTTTTGAATCCTACTTTGTGTGTAGATATTTAAGAGCAGCATGATCAGTGTACACAATCACTTTTGATCCTACT
The DNA here is from genome assembly GCF_000817695.3 of Arachis duranensis. NCBI lineage: Eukaryota > Viridiplantae > Streptophyta > Magnoliopsida > Fabales > Fabaceae > Arachis > Arachis duranensis. The sequence continues at coordinate 40,116,776 of NC_029781.3, forward strand.
AAATAAGATCTGAACTTGTCAATGGCATAAACCACTGCAAGTAACTCTTTTTTTGTGGTTGTGCAGTTCTTCTGTGCGTCATTTAGAACACGAATGGCATAATAAATGACGGGCAGAAGCTTATCATGCCTTTGTCCCAACACTGCACCAATGGCATGGTTACTGGCATCACACATTAATTCAAATGGTAATGTCCAGTATGGTACAGAGATGACTAGTGCTGTGACCGGCTTAGCTTTCAGAGTCTTAAACGCCTGCAGACACTCCTTATCAAAGATAAATGGCGTGTCAGCAGCTAGCAAATTACTCAGAGGTTTGGCAATTTTCGAAAAATCTTTTATAAACCTCCTATAGAATCTTGCATGCCCTAGAAAGCTTCTGATTGCCTTAACATTGGCAGGTGGTGGTAATTTTTCAATTACCTCTACCTTGGCTTGATCAACCTCTATTTCCTTGTTCAAAATTTTGTGCCCAAGGACAATTCCTTCAGTCACCTAAAGTGACATTTCTCCCAGTTTAAAACCAGGTTAGTCTCTTGGCACCTCTTTAGAAAAAGTGCTAGATGGTCAAGACAGGAGCTGAATGAGTCTCAAAATACTGAAAAGTCATCCATGAAGATTTCCATAAATTTTTCCACCATATTAGAGAAAATATAGAGCATGCACCTTTGAAAGGTTGCAGGTGCATTGCACAGACCAAATGGCATCCTTTTGTTTGCAAATACTCTAGATGGACATGTGAATGTTGTTTTCTCTTGATCTTGGGGATCTACTACAATTCGATTATAACCTGAATATCCATCTAGGAAGCAGTAGTATTCATGACTTGCTAGTCTTTCTAGCATCTGGTCTATGAATGGTAAAGGAAAATGATCCTTTCTAGTAGCTGTATTGAGCCTTCTGTAATCAATATACATACGCCACCCTATAACTGTTCTTGTAGGAACCAGTTCATTTTTTTCATTATGAACCACTGTCATGCCACCCTTCTTAGGGACGACTTGGACAGGTCTTACCCAGGGGCTATTAGAAATAGGATAAATAATCCGAGCTTCTAGTAATTTAGTTACCTCCTTCTGCACCACCTCTTTCATGGCTAGATTCAGCCACCTCTGTGGTTAAACCACTGGCTTGGCGTCATCTTCCAATAGGATCTTGTGCATGCATCTGGCTGGGCTAATGCCCTTAAGATCACTGATGGACCACCCAAGAGCTATCTTGTGTGTCTTTAGTACTTGAATTAGTGCTTCCTCTTCCTGTGGCTCTAAGGTAGAGCTTATAATTACAGGAAAAGTGTCAC
>NC_029781.3:40118126-40146838 GCF_000817695.3 Arachis duranensis
TGGTAATGGTTTGAGCTCGGGTTTGGGAGGTTTCTCCTCTTCTTGAGGGATTTTCAGAGGTTCTATTATTCTCTCTGGTTCATCCAGATCAAGCTGAGCATCTTTAAAGATATCTTCTAGCTCTGATTCGAGACTCTCAGTCATATTGACCTTTTTTACCAGAGAGTCAAAAATATCAATGCTCATGCAGTCGTTTGGGGTGTTTGGATGCTGCATAGCTTTGACAACATTCAACTTAAACTCGTCCTCATTGACTCTCAGGTTTACCTCCCTTTTTTGGACATCAATGAGGGTTCATCCAGTTGCTAGGAAACGTCTTCCTAGAATGAGAGTTGCACTCTTGTGCTCCTCCATTTCCAGCACCACAATGTCAGTAGGGAAGGCAAATGGCCCAACCTTGACAATCATGTCCTCAATCACGCCTGATGGGTATTTAATGGAGCCATCAGCAAGTTGGAGACATATCCGGGTTGGTTTGACTTCTTCAGTCAAACCAAGCTTTTTGATAGTAGATGCAGGTATTAGGTTGATACTTGCCCCAAGATCACATAGAGCTTGCTTGGTACAAACACCCTCTAATGTGCATGGTATCATAAAGCTTCCGGGATCTTTAAGCTTTTCGGGTAAGCTTTTCAGAATGACTGCACTGCATTCTTCAGTGAGGTAAAATTTTTCAGTTTCTCTCCAATCCTTCTTATGACTTAAGATCTCTTTCATGAACTTAGCATAAGAGGGTATTTGCTCAAGTGCCTCTGCAAACGGAATCTTTATTTCAAGAGTCCTGAGATAGTCTGCAAAGCAGGCAAATTGCTTATCATGTTCCGCTTGGCAGAGTTTCTGCGGATAAGGCATTTTGGCTTTGTATTCCTCAACTTTAGTTGCTGCAGTTTTATTGCCTACAGATGTAGGTTGAGAAGCCTTTTTAGAGGGGTTGCTATCAGCACTTGTATGTGTCTGATCCCCCACTGGCATTTGAATGCCAGGGGTGGAAGCTGGAGTGGCGTTAGACGCCAACTCCTTACCTGTTTCTGGCATCTGAACGCCATAACTGAGCTTCCTTTGGGCATTCAATGCCAACTTCTTGCCTGTTTCTGGCATTTGAACGCCATAACTGAGCATGGGTTGGGCGTTTAACGCCAGCCCTTCACCCTTTTCTAGCGTCCTCTATGGGTTCTTACTGTCCTCAAAGGGATTTTGGGTAGCAGTTTGTTCATTTCTTGGCTTCCTGTTGCCTTGAAGTGAGGTATTTAATGTTTTCCCACTTCTTAATTGAATTGCTTGGCACTATTCTGTTATTTGTTTTGATAACTGCTGTTCTGTTTGCTTCAACTGCACTTCCATATTCATATTAGCCATTCTTGTGTCTTGTAGTATCTCATTGAAGTTGGCAAATTATTTTGTTAGAAAATCTAATGGCTAATTGAATTTAGTAACTTGTTCTGCATGACTGAGTTCAGCAATTACTGTTTTAGCCTCTTCTTTCGTGGAAGGTTCACTGCAGGTACATATGCTGATTTCTAGCAACTATATCAATGAGCTCTTGAGCTTCTTCAATTATTTTTCTCATGTGGATAGATTCACCAGCTGAGTGGTCTAGAGAAATCTGAGTTTTCTCTGTAAGCCCATAATAGAAGATGTCTAACTGCACCCACTCTGAAAACATTTCAGAGGGGCATTTTCTTAGCATCTCTCTGTATCTCTCCCAGGCATCATAAAGAGATTCATTATCTCCTTGTTTAAAGCCTTGGATGTTCAGCCTTAGCTGTGTCATCCATTTTGGAGGGAAATATTGATTCAGAAATTTTTCTGACAGCTGTTTCCATGTCCTTATGCTAGCCTTGGGTTGGTTATTTAACCACCTCTTAGCTTGGTCTTTTACAACAAATGGAAACAGTAATAATCTGTAGACATCCTAATCTACTTCTTTATCATGTACTGTGTCAGCAATTTGTAAAAATTGTGCCAAAAACTCTGTAGGTTCTTCCTGTAGAAGACCAGAATACTGGCAACTTTGCTGCACCATGATAATGAGCTGAGGATTCAAATCAAAACTACTAACTCCGAGGGAGGGTATACAGATACTACTCCCATATGAAGCAATATTGGGGTTAGCATATGACCCCAGAGTCCTTCTGGACTGTTTATTTCCACTTAGATCCATGATGGAGAAAGGGAGATGATGTGGATTTATTTTATTTATTTTATTATATAAGAAAAATAATTTTCGAAATAATAAAATAAAATAAAATAAAAACTAAAATTAAAAAAGATTTTGGAAATATTTTATGAAGATTTTCGAAAAAGTGAAGAGAGAGAAAGTGGTTAGGATATTTTTGAAAAAGATATGAATTAAAAAAATTTAAAAGGATAAGATTTGAAAAATTTTGAAATTGAAATCTGAATTTTTATGAGTTGTTTTGAAACAATTGTTTTAAACAAAAAGTTAGAAAAAATATTTTTTTGATTTTTGAATTTTATTATGAAAGAGAAAAATACACCAAAGACATAAGACTTAAAATTTTTAAATCCAATACTCCTTGTTTTCGAAAATTTTGGAGAGAAAACACCAAGGCACACCAAACTTACAAATTTTAAGATCAAAACACAAAGAAGACTCAAGAACACCTTGAAGACTCACAAGAACAACAAGAACAAAAGAAAGAACACCAAACTTAAAATTTTTAAAAATCAAAAATAAATTTTCGAAAATTAAAGAAAATTAACAAGAGATCACCAAACTTAAAGTTTGGCACAAGATTTAATCAAAGAAAAATTATTTTTGAAAAAAGTTTTAAAAGGAAGATACCCAATTGCCAAGAACATAAGCCAATGCTCTAGCCAACTGAGCTATAAATTTAACGTGTTTTAAAAAGGTATTTAATAAATAAAAAAAATTTTGAAAACTAAAAATTTGAAAATGCACAAGAAAAATAAGAAAAACCAAAGATCAAACAAGAAAAATTGACAAGAACAATTTGAAGATCAAGGAAGAACAAAGAACATGCAATTCGAAAATTGAAAGACAAAGATAAGCATGCAATTGACACCAAACTTAAAACATGACACTAAACTCACACAAAAGACTCCAAGAAAAATTAAAAACTAATAAAGAAAAATAATATTTTTGAAAAATTTTTAAAAGGAATAATAGAAGATGCAATCCTAGTGACTCTAAACAAAAAAAAAGACAAAATTTTCCTAATCTAAGTAACAAGATAAACCATCAGTTGTTCAAACTCGAACAATCCCCGGCAACGGCACCAAAAACTTGGTGCACGAAAATTATACTCACACTATGTAATTCCGCACAACTAACCAGCAAGTGCATTGAGTCGTCCAAGTAATACCTTACGTGAGTAAGGGTCGAATCCCACAGAGATTGTTGGTTTGCAAGCTATGGTTATCTTATTATTCTTATTCAAGATACCAATAGGGTTCTTTAGTTTCAATTATAAAAAGTCAAAGGGCATAAAATAAGTAATTGTTACGCAATAATGGAGAATATGTTGGAGTTTTGGAGATGCTTTGTCTTCTCAATCCCTGCAACATAATGCTTTCTTACTTTCAAACATGCAAGGCTCCTTCCATGGCAAGCTGTATGTAAGGCGTCACCATTGTCAATGGCTACTTCCCATCCTCTCAGTGAAAATGGTCCAAATGCTCTGTCACAGCACGGCTAATCATCTGTCGGTTCTTGATCATGTCAGAATAGGATCCATTGATCCTTTTGCGTCTGTAACTATGCCCAACACTCACGAGTTTGAAGCTCGTCACAGTCATCCAATCCCTGAATCCTACTCGAAATACCACAGACAAGGTTTAGACTTTCCGGATTCTCAAGGATGCTGCCAATAGATTCTAGCTAATACCAGGAAGACTTTAATTAAAGAATTCAAGAGATATTCATTCAATCGAAGGTAGAACGGAGGTGGTTGTCAGGCACGCATTCATAGGTTGAGAATGGTGATGAGTGTCACGGATCATCACCTTTTTCATATTGAAGTGCGAATGAACATCTTAGATAGGAACAAGCGTGTTTGAGTAGAAAACAGAAATAATTGCATTAATTTATCGAGACGCTGCAGAGCTCCTCACCCCCAACAATGGAGTTTAGAGACTCATACCATCAAAAAGTACAAAGTTCAGATCTAAAATGTCATGAGATACATAATAAATCTCTAAAAGTTGTTTAAATACTAAACTAGTAACCTAGGTTTACAGAGAATGAGTAAACTAAGATAGATAGTGTAGAAATTCACTTCTGGGTCCCACTTGGTATGTGCTGGGGCTGAGACTTAAGCTTCTCACGTGCCTGGAATGTTTTTAGAGTTAAACATCAGGTTGTAACCTGTTCTGGCGTTTAACTCCAACTTGCAACCTGTTTCTGGCGTTCAACGCCAGAATGCAACATGGAACTGGCGTTAAATGCCAGTTTACGTCCTTTATCATCGAGCAAAGTATGGACTATTATATATTGCTGACAAGCCCTAGATGTCTACTTTCAAAATCAATTGAGAGCGCACCAATTGGACTCTTGTAGCTCCAAAAAATTCTTTCCGAGTGCAGGGAGGTCAGAATCCAACAGCATCAGTAGTCCTTTTTCAGCCTGAATCAGATTTTTGCTCAGCTCCCTCAATTTTAGCCAGAAAATACCTGAAATCACAAAAAAACACACAAACTCATAGTAAAGTCCAGAAATATTAATTTTGAATGAAAACTAATAAAAACATACTAAAAAGTAGCAAGAACCTACTAAAAACTACCTAAAAACAATGCCAAAAAGCGTATAAATTATCCGCTCATCAATCGGCCACCAATTTTCTGAAGCCTGCATCTATTAATTGAGTGCCATTGTCTGTGGTGATGGAGTATGGAACCCCAAACCTTGTGACAATGTTTCAATATAGGAAATTTTGACTTATTTGAGCAGTGGCATTAGCTAGGGGTTCCGCCTCGATCCATTTTGTGAAATAGTCTACCCTCACGATGAGGAATTTGTCTTGTCTGGATCCTTGAGGGAAAGGACCGAGAAGGTTGAGTTCCCATTTTGCGAATGGCCAGGGTGAGGTTAAGCTGATAAGCTCCTCTGGTGGGGCGATGTGAAAGTTGACATGTTTCTGACATGGTGGACATATTTTTATGAATTTTGTTGCTTCTTTTTGTAGGGTCGGCCAATAGAATCCGGCCCGGAGTACTTTTTTGGTAAGAGCCTGTGCTCCGAGATGGTTGCCACAGATGCCACTGTGTACTTCTTCTAAAACTTCTTTTGTGTTGGAAGTCGGCACACATTTTAACGGTGGTGTTGAAATCCCTCTCTTGTATAGAGTATTGTTTATGATAGTGTAGTATTGTGCCTCCTGTTTTAACCTCTTTGCCTCCTTCTTATCTGTAGGGAATGTTTTTGTTTTGATGTAGTTAATTATGGGAGTCATCCAACCTTAATCCATACTTGTTATGGCTAGGACATTTTATTTTTCCAACATTGACGGGTTATGCAACATTTTCTGGATGAGGCTTCTATTGTTGCCCCCTAGTTTGGTGCTGGCTAGTTTTGAGAGTGCATCAGCTCGAGCATTTTGTTCTCGAGGTATGTGACGGACCCGTTATTCCCCGAGTTGTCTGAGATGTTCCCTAGTTTTGTCCAAGTACTTTTTCATGGTGGGATCCATGGCTTGATAGTTCCCTATTATTTGTGAGGTGACTACTTGTCGGTCACTGAAGATGGTAAGCTTTTGAGCTCTAACCTCCTTAGCCAGCTTCAAACCAGCTAGTAGTGCCTCATATTCAGCCTGGTTGTTTAAAGCAGGGAACCCGAATTTAAGGGAAAGTTTGATTTGAGTTCCCTCATCGCTCTCTATTATTAGGCCTGTGCCACTTCCGGTTTTGTTTGAGGAACCGTCTACATGGAGATTCTATTTTATAGGGATTTTTGGGGTGTCCGTAAACTCTGCAATGACGTCGGCCAGATACTGTGATTTGATGGCTGTCCGGGCTTCATACTGAAGGTCGAATTCGGACAACTCGACTGCCCATTGCATGATTCTTCCTACTAAGTCTGTTTTCTATAAAATGCCTTTTATGGGCTAGTTGGTCCGAACCCTGATTATGTGGGCTTGGAAATATGGGCAATGTCATCGAGATGTTAGTATGAGAGTATAGGCAATTTTTTCTATTTTTGGATAGTTTAGTTCGGACCCTTGTAGTTCTTTACTGATGAAGTATATAGGTTGTTGTTCACTGTCGTCTCCTCGGACCAGTGCTGAGGCTACTGCCCGATTTCCTACCGTGAGGTACAATATAAGTGGTTCTTGTTCCCGTGGCCGGGTTAGAATAGGTGGTTGTCCCAGGAATCAGCTCGCACTCCATCGTCTATTCAAACCTCTCTCCCTTCCTTAGAGTGGCATAGACGGGGAGAGATCTTATTGCCGATCCAGCTAAAAATCTAGACAAGGCTGCCAATCTTCTATTGAGTTGTTGTACCTCTTTGACACATGTTGGGCACTTCATGTCGAGTATGGCTGAGCATTTATCCAGATTTGCCTCGATTCCTCTTTGTACGAGCATAAAACCCAAAAATTTGCCAACTTCTACTGCGAAGGTGCATTTTGCAGGGTTAAGTCACATGTCATGCCTTCTTATAGTGTCAAATACTTGGGTGAGGTCGGACAATAACGACTCTTCACTTTGTGTCTTTATTAACATGTCGTCCACGTAGACTTCCATGACTTTCCCGATGTGGTCTGGGAAGACCTTATTCGTTAATCTTTTGATAAGTGGCTCCTGCAGTAGTTTGTTTTCGTGGTTAAGAATGAAGTTTTCTCTTGATCAGGTGGGTACATTGGGATTTGATTCTATCCCGAATAGGTGTCCATAAACGAGAGGTATTTGTATCCGGAGGAGGCATCCACCAGAGCGTCGATACTTGGGAATGGATAAGGATCTTTTGGGCAGGCTTTGTTGAGATCAGTGTAGTCGGTGCACATTCGCCACTTCCTATTTGATTTTTTTCACCAAGACGACGTTAGCTAGCCATAGTGGGTATTTGATTTCTCTTATGAATCCTGCCTCCAGTAGAGCTTGCACCTGCTCTTCCACAGCTTGGGATCGTTCTGGTCCGAGCTTTCTACGTCTCTGCTGTACTGGCCGAGATCCTGGGTAGACTGCCAGCTTGTGGCACATTAACTTAGGGTCTATGCCTGGCATGTCTGCGGCCTTCCAAGCAAAGAGGTCGACATTGCTTCGTAAGAACTGTATGAGCGACTCCTTTTTGTCCCCTTTTAGGATTGTGCCAATATTGGTCATTTTATCTGGAGTATCTCCAATTTGAACTTTTTTGTTTCGCCTTCAGGTTGTAGACGAAGTTCTTCCCGTCCTCGAACTTTCCCGAGCTCAATGGTGTGAATTTATTCTCCTTTGCCTCTGAGGTTTAGACTTTCATTGTAGTAGCGGCGCGCTGTCTTCTGGTCTGCTCTTATTGTTGCGATTCCTTCTGTGGTCGGGAACTTCATGCATAGATGTAGAGCCGAGATGACTGCGCCAAGCTGATTTAGTGTTGTCCGACCTATCAGGGCATTGTAGGCAGAACCAACATTGACCATAGTTTAGTCTATGTTGAGTGTCCTTAACTGACTTCCTTCTCTAAAGGAGGTGTGTAAGGAGATATATCCAAATGGTTGGATTGTAGTGTCTCCCAGCCCGAATAAGATGTTTGGATATGCTTTGAGCTCTTTTTCCTCTAGGCTGAGTTTGTCAAAGGCTGTTTTAAACAGAATGTCTGCCGAGCTTCCCTGGTCTACCAACGTGCAGTGGAGATTAGAGTTGGCTAATATGATAGTGATGACCATAGGATCGTCATGTCTTGAGATGACACCAGCTACGTCTTCTTTAGTGAAGGTGATAGTGGGGAGTTCGGGTGCTCATTCTACTTCTTTGACATGATATATCTCCTTCAGATGTCTTTTGCGAGATGATTTGGAGACTCCTCATCCCGCAAATCCTCCATCTATCATGTAGACGTGTCTTTCTGGAGTGCAAGGTGGTCGTTCAGTTTGTCCAACCTCTTATCTTCTTCTTTTTCTTGGTTCATCTGATTTGTTGGCTAAGTACCAATCTAGCTTTCCCTTTCTTACCAATTTTTCTTTGATGTTCTTTAGATCAAAGCATTTGTTGGTGGGATGTCCGTAGATTTTATGGTATTCACAGTACTCTGCCTGATTTCCCCTCCCTTCTTACTTTTGAGTGGGAAAGGTGGAGGTATCTTTTCTGTGTGGCATACATCTCGATAGACATCTACGAGAGACACCCCAAGAGGGGTGTAATTGCGATATTTCTTGATCTTTTTGCCATGCTGGTATTATTTTTTCTTGGATTCTTTATCTTTATCCTGGGAAGAATAGGAGGGTCCCGATTTGGAGGTCACTCCTAATTGGGAGTTTTCCTCCATGTTGATGTACTTTTCCGCTCGTTCTTGTACCTTATTTAGAGTTGTGCGATGTTTTTTTGATATGGAGTGACTGAAAGGTCCTTCTCGTAGGCCATTGATGAGGCCCATAATGGATGCTTCTGTTGGTAGGTTTTGTATGTCCAAACATGCCTTGTTGAATCTTTCCATGTAGACTTTTCCGATCTCCTTGCTTGATCCCTACTAGACTTGGGGCGTGTTTAGTTTTGTCGTTCTGGATGGAGAATCTGGCCAGAAACTTTTTGGCTATATCGTCAAAGCTTGAGATGGACCTGAGGGGGCAGATTGTCAAACCATTTGATCACCGTTTTAGTCAAAGTGGTTGGGAAGGCTTTGCACCGACTTGCATCTGAGGTGTCAGTGAGATACATTCTACTTTGAAAGTTGCTGAGATGATGGCTGGGATTTGTCGTGCCATCGTACAGGGTCATGTTGAGAGGTTTGAAGTCTTTTGGGATTTCGGCCTTCATGATCTCGTTGGTTAATGGGTCTTGGTCTTTGCGGGAGCTATCCTCATGGCTGGATCGGGTAGTTTTAGCTTTGAGATCGGCTTCGATCTTCAGGAGCTTGTCCTCTAATTCGTGGCATCGCCGAGCTTCTCTTGTAAGTTTCTCTCGTTTTCCCACTGGTACCCAACCTCTTTTTCAAGTTATTTTAGACGATCCTGAAGAGCCTCCATGGCTCCCGTGCTTGGGGAGTTCTTGTCTTTGTTAGGTTGAGAAGTGTCATTTAGTGTAACCTCCGCATTCTTTTGTGGCGTTCGGTTCTCTAAATCAGAGTTGTGGTCATTGTCAAGGTTGTCCGCCATGATGATGGGATGACTTCCAGGTTCCCCGGCAATGGCACCAATGTTCCGAGGGTTACCTGAAACTGTAGGTCGATCTCGGACGAGATCTTCTGTACTGATTGGAGATGACGGGTTCAGTTTGTGTGTGGCAGCCAGAACTGTCGTGTCCGACTTGTTGGGCTGGCACTGCTGCTGATCCTTTGTCACTGGAGTGTGGTGGTACCTGCATGGGACTCCGATGCTTAAGTTAGCAAGGGTATTAAGCAGGTTTTTTAGTAGAATCAGAGTATGAGTTATACCTGGGTGCTCCAATGTATTTATAATGGTGTGGAGTGACCTTTCTGGGGATAAGATAGTTATCTTATCTTATCTTTATCTTATCTTTTAGTGAGGTCATCTTATCTTCAAGGGAACTGCCCTTATCTCTATAGCCTTGGACTGCCTTAGGATTTGGGTCGTGTTTCTCTGTTGGGCCCTTTTTGGGCTCTTCCTGGTAATTCGGCCGAGCTCTTCGAGAAGAGGTCGGATTGTCCTGACCTGAAGAGGTCGATCGATTTGTTAGTAGAACATCCCAAGTCGGATAGCTCGGCCCAGGGTATGAACAAATGCAATTGCAGAAAATTTAATGACAAGGAATTTAAAGAACTAAAGTATGAAAAGCAAATTAAATGACTGAATGTAAATTGCTTGAAATTTAAATAGCAAAGAACTTAAATGGCATTCAAAATTAAATTGCAAGAAAGTAAAAATGCAGAATTGTAAAGTGCAGAAAGGTTAATTGTAAGTAATTGAGAGCAAAACATAAATGGTAAGAATGTTAAGTTGCTAGAAGATAAAAGGGAATTGGGTAGTGGGTATTCAAAATAACTAAAGAGCAATAGAAATGAGAATTCATGGAAGAGATCACTAGGGATCGAAGATTCAAATTCTCATGAATCAATGTTGCTCAATCCTTTTTGAATCATGTAGGATAGATCTATGGCAGATTGTGAATAATTGAGTCCCAATCTCTTGGTAACTCAATTTCTCTCAACATAATCAATTGCTACTCTCGTGATCTAATTGGTCATGAGAAGAGTTGAAGTTTAATAACTAATCCTCAATGCCACACAACTCCCAGGAGCTCAATTAAGGGTGGTTACATCTCACATACCAACCCAAAATATGTTAATCAAGAGAATTGTGAAAGGATGAACTCTAAACTGAGTTATGTGACTCCTTTCTCAAGTTCATCACATAATTCATATATATTTGGTGCACGAAATTGTGATTCATATGTTATTGAATTTTGTAAAATTCATTGCTTTTTCTTTCCCTGGCAATGGCACCAAAAACTTGGTGTCAATGCCATGGTTCACAATTTCGCACAACTAACCAGCAAGTGAACTGGGTCATCCAAGTAATACCTTACGTGAGTAAGGGTTGATCCCACGGAGATTGTTGGTATGAAGCAAGCTATGGTCATCTCAGTCAGGCTTATCCATGTGGTTATGGGAGATTAGATAATTAAAAGATAAATAAAATAGGATAGAAATACTTATGTAAATTAATGGTGGGAATTTCAGATAAGTGCATGGAGATGAATTGTCCCTTTTGGATCTCTGCTTTCCTACTGCCTTCCTTCAATCCTTCTTACTGCTTTCTATAGCAAGCTGTATGTAGGGCATCACTGTTATCAATGGCTCATCCCATCCTCTCAGTGAAAAAGGTCCAAATGCTCTATCACAGCACGGCTAATCATCTGTCGGTTCTCAATCAGGTTGGAATAGAATCCCTTGATTCTTTTGCGTCTGTCACTAACGACCAGCCTTCAGGAGTTTGAAGCTCGTCACAGTCATTCAATCCCAGAATCCTACTCGGAATACCACAGACAAGGTTTAGACTTTCCGGATTCTCATGAATGCCGCCATCAATTCTAGCTTATACCACGAAGATTCTGAATAAGGAATCCAAGAGATATGCACCCGGTCTAAGGTAGAACAGAAGTGGTTGTCAGTCACACGCGTTCATAGGTGAGAATGATGATGAGTGTCACGGATCATCACATTCATCAAGTTGAAGTGCAACGAATATCTTAGAATAGGAATAAAGAGAATTGAATAGAAAATAATAGTAATTGCATTGAAACTTGAGGTACAGCAGAGCTCCACACCCTTAATTTATGGTGTGTAAAAACTCCACCGTTGAAAATACATAAGTGATGAAGGTTCAGGCATGGCCGAATGGCCAGCCCCCTGAATGATCAAAAGACCGAATTGCCAAAAGATGACTAATACACTAGTAAAAAGTCCTATTTATAATAAACTAGCTACTAGGGTTTACAGAAGTAAGTAATTGATGCATAAATCCACTTCCAGGGCCCACTTGGTGTATGTTTGGGCTGAAATTTGATCTATCCACATGCTGAGGCTTCTTTTGGAGTTGAACGCCAAGTTGTAACGTGTTTTGGGCGTTCAACTCCGGGTCGTGACGTGTTTCTGGCGTTTTACTCCAGATAGCAGCATGAAACTGGCGTTGAGCGCCAGTTTACGTCGTCAATTCTCAAATAAAGTATGGACTATTATATATTGCTGGAAAGCTCTGGCTGTCTACTTTCCAAATCCATTGATAGCGCGCCATTTGAAGTTCTGTAGCTCCAGAAAATCTATTTCGAGTGAAGGGAGGTCAGAATCCAACAGCATCAGCAGTCCTTTGTCAGCCTTGCTTTCAGAGTTTCGCTCAGGTCCCTCAATTTCAGCCAGAATTTATCTGAAATCATAGAAAAACACACAAACTTCTAGTAAAGTCCAGAAATGTGAATTTAACATAAAAACTAATGAAAACATCCCTAAAAGTAACTAGATTATACTAAAAACTACCTAAAAACAATGCAAAAAAGCGTATAAATTATCCGCTCATCAATATTCAATCCCTCTCTCGATGGTGATTGAATCTTTAAAGAACAAGAGTTTCCTCTTAGAGAAATCCACTTGAATTGAGAAGGAAAAGAAGAGATATCAATTTATTTAAACCAACAAAGCTCCTCCCCTTAGTGAAATTGGGGTTTAGTGAATCATGGCTCCAATTACAACTACAATTGCAAAATGGAAATTAAACTAAGTGTAGAGAAGAATGAAAAAGATGAATTCTAAAAATTGAAATTCAAATTGGCATCCTGGATATAGAGGAGGACCCTAAGACTCCCATCATCCTGGGGAGGCCTTTCCTTGCTATGGGCAGAGCATTGATAGATGTTGAAAAAAGGGAATTGTTGCTAAGAGTACATGATGAGCACCTAGCATTCTATGTTCTTAAAATCCTACATGAGCTCACTCAAGAAGAAGAATGTATGAAGGATAAGGCCAGAGATCAGAGTTTGAAGGAGGCATTCAACGAGTTAACTCCAAGACTTCTAAACCCATGCTTGAAAGAAGTAGAGATGGTGCAACAGACCAAGGAAGTCAAGGGGGAACTAGATCCAAACCCCCAGATAAAGAGCCACCAAGGCATGAATTATCTTCTGACAAACAAAAGAAGAAGTTGCCAAGAGGGTGGAGAAACAAGAAGATCCCTACTGAAGGCTTTTCACCAGGGGATAAAGTGGTGTTAAACACCCAACCAATGAAGGTGTCTCCATAATTATCTGAGTACTACACTGTGAACTGGGTCCTTTCACTTGAACACATAAAGATCATCAAAGAGGAGACCGGATGGAAGTTCACAGTAAGAGGAGAAAAGCGGAGGCACCATGATTTTCAACCCCCATGATCAAAGGATAAGATGTCAAGCTAGTGACAATAAAGAAGCGCTTGTTGGGAGGCAACCCAACCTGAGGTAGTTTCTTTTCATAGTTATTTCAATAAAAAAGGTTAAGTAGATTTATCTGTATTGCAAGGAGCTAAGTTTGGTGTTGCACACCAAAACAATTTAAGGGTGAATGGAGGATGCTAAGTTTGGTGTTCCACCAAAAATCTCATTTAAAAACATATTCCACCCTCAGCATGATTAATATCAGCTCCAAACGATCAGAGAAACCACTTAACAATTGTCATGTTTATAAGTTTTAGTTTATTTTCTAGTTCATAGTTTATTTTCTTAATAAAAAGTACTTGATGTCTCATGCATGTATTTATTCTGCTACACATAGAAGTAGGCAAGGAACTAAGTTTAGTGTTCCCACACCAACTTATTAAGATCAAAGAATCACAAGCATACATGCATGCTAACTGTTTCTCAAGTGCTTGGGGAACAAGCAACTTTGAATATCTCTTGTAGGAAGTCATTCAATCTCTTGGAGGAAAAGATACATCATCATGGACAAAGGGAGGATATGAAACCCAACAATGATGATAACACAGAGGAAACAAATCGACTCCAAGAAGTTGTATTGTTCTCTGACTGACTTTAGCTTGAACATGCTAATTGAAAATGAAAATGTCCCCTGTTGATTAGTGTCTTTTTAGATTCATTTACTGTCTGCTAGTTTGTTTGTTTTCATGTTGTTATGGCTTGCTAGTTTAAGTAATTGATTCACTTTCATCTTACTTGAATTATATGCTTTGTTCGTCATGCTTGAATAAAAGAAAATAACTGTCAAATAGAGAAAGAGTAAAAGTCTGGTATGATATGAGACAGAATAAGGTTATGTGGTGGTATGTGCTGGTTTATTAGTTGATTCATGAATAAGGCTGAATGTTGGCATGACTCTGTGATGTGAACTTGAGTTACATTTCATGAGACATGACAAATAAAAAAGGTCCAAAATAAAAGAAAGAAAATGCAAGAGAAAGAAGCAAAAAGAAATAAACAAAGCTGGGCACCAATGGCTTGAGATTTGGATATATGCCTGTGATGTTTTTTTACAAAGATAAGCTTGGATAACTAGGTTCTAAGGGGTGCTTCATCACCCGACAACTTGGGTTAACTAACCTGGGATTGCCAACCAAAAGTCCACCATCAAGAGCTACATTGAGACAAAGCATTTAGGGACCCAAAGAGGTGCTGGGCATCAATTTTCAAAGGACAAAACAAGCTAAATGCCTGTGATGTGTGTGTGCTAAGGAGAGGCTTGAGCAAGTAAGTCCAGAGGGGTGTTTCAACACTTGGCATCTTGAACCAACTGGGATGGGAATGCTGGCGGAAAGCTCACTGTAAAAAGCTGTCTTACCACATAGCATTAAGCCTTAACAAGCAATAAATCTCAGCCAAGAAAGCGAACAAGAAAAACTAAGGACCAAGCAATAACAAGTCTCAATTTTTTGTGTAATTCAAGTAAGGTTCCAAAGGAGTGTTGATGTCTCATCCACAGAGTAAAAATCCCTAAGATACCATGCATGAAAACCCCATTAACCAGTATTCAATGTCTTCCAATAAAGGGCTTATATACTTGTCTGCTTCTAGTAATTTTCCTTATTCTTTACTGGTTGCTTAGGGACAAGCAAGATTTATGTTTGGTGTTGTGATGACAAGTCATCTTAGGCTAGTTTCACAAGCCTATTTCATTAGTTTTCACTTGGTTTTCATGCATTTTTAGGCAATAAGTAAGTGTTTGAGTGAGAATTTCATGTTTGTTTTGATTCAATCAAACATTGGTAATTTTATGCATTGTCATTAGATTTCTTGCAAGATTTAGTTGATAATATGAATGATGCAAGATTTGATGATTATGCCAAGGCTTTGATGTATTTGTTTGGTTGATGATAGGTGAAAAGATGAAGGAGAAGGAGCAATAAGATCACTAAAAGAAGAATCACAACCCCAATGAGGCAAAAGAGTGGAAACAGACTCAAGGACGAGCAAAGAGGATTTGCGACCCTGACCTCTTTACACTCCAACAGGAATAACTCGAGCTACAAAACTCTAAATGAGGTGATTTTAGTGGCATTGAAAAGTAGACATCTAGCACCTTCCAAGCATATATGGCACTGCATTGTGGACACTAAATATGAGGGATAAAATTTGCCCCGAAAGTGCAAAGATGAACATAGTATCAATCCGTAGTAAGACCAGCTGATCTCTTCACCTTCCAAGGTGAATAACATGAGCTGTAGAGCTTGGAATGATGAGGTCTCAAATGCATTGGAAAGTGGACATTCAAAGCTTTCCAACGATATATAATACTATGGAATGGACATCAAGTTTGGGCCTCATATGCTGGCGCTAAACTTTGGCCTCCAAACAGCCAGCGTTCAAACAAGTGAACGCCACGTTCACTTTAGTGAACGTTTTCGGCCTCCAAAACAGCGCGACCATGCCTTCTTCAAAGGACCATAACTTGAGATACAGATGTCCAATTGATGTGCTTCCAGTTGCGTTGGAAAGCTGAAATTTAGAGCATTCTAACGATATATAACAATCTAAATTTGGCATGAAATTGAAGCACAAGTGATGGGAATCTTTAAGGCCCAAAAAACCACTCAACCAAGGGAGCAAAGGCCAGCACCAAGGCTCGAAGGGGGAGCGCTCAATCAGGACAAGCAAAGCTCAAGGGTAGCGTTCTAAGAAGTGAACGCTACGTTCACTATCCTTTCCTTTTTTGTGGATTGTCAAGCCAAGGAAGGAAGGCTCGCACGAAGCAAACCAAGGTGGCGTTTAAAAGTTCCAATGCTACGTTCACTCTTGGCAACTTCTTCGTGACCTCTCAACCAAGGGATCAAGGAGCATCAAAGCTCACAAGGAGCACTCAAAGTTGCAAATGGAGCACTACCCAGGAGCTGCCCAACGCGCACTAAAATTGCTAGCCAAGGAAGAAAGCGTTTGGAAAAGGCAACGTAGCGTTCACAAAAGCTAACGTTTTTGTGCTTCTCATGAAGAGGAAGCCAAGGAAAGCAAGCAACCAAATGTAGTGTTCACAATTTGAACGTAGCGTTCAAAGAGTGAATGCTAAGCAAGAGGGCTTGGCACAAGGCAAGGCACACCAAGGTGAGCGTTCAAAGAAGTGAGCGCTACTTTCATATTTGTGAACGTTTTTGAAGAACCAAGGCAACAAAGAGCCAAAATTGTGGCACGAGGAAGGCACGCGTAGGCAAAGTGAACGCAACGTTCACTCATGCAACAGAGGGCTCCACTGGAGCATGTCCTAACCCATTTTTCAAACAAGTGCCTCCGACCCATGGAATCAAATGCCATCTTGGATCCATCTCTTCACCAATTTGGAAAGCCCACTCCAACTTCGAAAGACCAAAAATAAAAAATGTATAAATAGGAGTAGATTTGATTTAGAGAGGACCTTTAGCTCATTTTTAGTTTTTCTCTTTTAAATTTCCTTTTAGAATTCCGAAGAATTAAGATCGGATCTGAGTGCATTTTCTGTTTTCATTTTTCTTTCTTCTGCAACTTCTACTTTCTTTCTGATTGCGAATTTGGAGCTTTGATTGGAGAATTCTTCTGGATCTCTCCATTGTTGAGTCTCCCTTTGATTTCCTTGTTTCTGATTTCCATGAATTGAAGATCTGATCTCAATTGTCTCTTTAAGTTTAAATCTAAAGCAAGTTTTCATTTCTGATTTTACTTCTCCTGCAAATTTTACTTCTTCTGTTTAGATCTGCTACAATTCTCTTCATCTCTTACTTCTCTAATTTTATTGCACTTTACATTTTCATCTTGTTTGAGTTCCAGCGCCCAATTCATTTTATTCTTCAAGTAATTTAAGTTTCCCAGCAATTTAGATCTAGCAATTTAGATTTCTTGCACTTTAAGCTTTAGTCATTTACATTTCTTGCAATTTAAGTTTCAGCTCTTTTACTTTCTTGCTCTTTAAGTTTCATGAAATTTAATCTTTATGCACTTTAAGATTCTGTCAATTGCCCTCTCCCTTTCATTTACTTGCAATTTAGCTTCTGTTAATCAAAATTCACTCAAATCATCAAATATTTGCATAACTAAATTCATCACCTAACTAAAATTGCTCAATCCATCAATCTCTGTGGGATCGACCTCACTCTTGTGAGTTATTACTACTTGATGCGACCTGGTACACTTGCTGGTGAATTTGTGTGGAATCATTTTTCCCTCATCAGTGGGCTTTGTTCTTGTTGGAGTGATTAACTTCTAAATGGTATTGCAGCACCAAGTTGAAAACAGAGAGCTTGTGCGCATGTCTTGGCAATTTTGGCCCAATGGACATGTTTTTGGGAAACACCCTTGCATTAGCAAGTTGGCAACGTGCACATTGCTTCCCAGGGCTAGAGCTTCTTATAAGGGCATTGCCAACTTGGTTTCCAAGTTGCCAACGTGCTTCCTGCTCCTTGCAGTCAATTCTTGTGCTTGTTTTTGGAGCTTAAAGTTGCCTATAGTTTGAGCTTCAATTTTGTGCTCCACCATAGACTATTATCCATGGTTGGAAAGCTCTGAATGTCAGCTTTCTAACGCAACTAAAAGAACATCAATTGAATCTATGTAGCTCAAGTTATCTTCCATTGAAGAGGGTATGGTCAGCCTGCCGAAATCGCTCACGTTTTTGGTGAACACGCTTTTGTTCTTCCAAGTTGCCAATGCCTTTAGATTTCGAAGCTCTAAATGAAGCCAGTTTTTGAAGCTTCAAATGAATTTCAACCCCATACAATGATATATGGTTGGAAAGCTCTGAATGCCTACTTTCCAATTCCATTGAGAGTGCATCATTTAAAGCTCTACAACTCAAGATATACTCCATGGAATAGGGCATGGTTAGGCTGCCAGAGTTGCCGGCGTTATTGACAAACACGCCTTTGTTCTATCAAGTTAGCAACGTGGATTGCCTCCTTTCAGGGCTAGAGCTTCTGTCGCGGGCGTTGCTGGTTCACACGCCTTCATTCCCTCACGTTGGCAACGTGGGTTGCTCTCCAAGGTTGCCTACCTTGCTGGCATTGTTGGTAGACACTGACAAACGAAATTCTCGCGCGATCTAGAAATTTCGCAAGTAAAATTCCCATTGTAAGTATAGCTTCTAGACCGACAAGAATTCCTTTCTGACAAAAGTTTTGGTTGTCACAAGTAACAAACCCCTGATAAAATTGATAATCGAAGTATTTAAACCTCGGGTCGTCTTCCCAAGGAATTGCAGGGAGGTGTTCTTATTATAGGTTATGCAAAGCTATATTTTGGGGTTTTTAAAGGTTTGAACAAGTAATTTAAATGGCAAGGAAAATAAATTAATAATTAATAAAACCCTTGGCAAGATATGAGAATTAGAATTCCTATCCTAGTTATCCTTATCAATGATGATGAGAATTATATTTTTGCTCCTACTAAGTCAAGTGGTTAAATCAATTTAACACCTAAAGTTCTAGTCAACTCCTAATGAAAGACTAGAGTTATAGGAATCTAAATCAATTAGCAAAGATATCAATTATTAATCACGATGAGTTTGACAACTCAAGAGTTACCAACTAATCAACCAAAGTCAAGAATATAAAAAGCTAAATAAAAATAATATAACTGAAATACCTCAAATTTAAATAGAAAATTAATCTAAACATAAAGAGTTCATAAACCAAATTAAAAATAAATAAAAGGAACATTGAACCTGTGATTGAAGAAGATGAAATCCTAATCCTAATATAAATCCTAATCCTAAAACCTAAGAGAGAGGAGAGAACCTCTCTCTCTAAAAAACTACATCTAAAATTATCGAAAGTGAATTATGAGTCGTCCCTCTTCATTCCACCACTTTGCAACCTTTAATCCGTGTTTTTTGGGCTTGAAACTGGACCAAAAATAGCCCAGAAATCACCCCCAGTGATTTCTGGTTCGTACAGGTCGCGACAAAGTGACGCGGAGGCGTCATCCACGCGTTTGCGTGGATTGAAATTCGTAGATGCGACATGTGCGCCTCATCTACGTGTCCGCATCGCCTAACTTCGGGGAAGCTATGGCAAATTATATATCGTTGCGAAGCCCCGGATTATTTGGACCTCTGTAGCTCAAGTCATGGGTCGATTTAGTACCAGAAGGTCAGGCTAGATAGCTTTAGCAGTTTCTTCAGTTTCTTGTATTCCTTCCACTTTTGCATGCTTCCTTTCCATCCTCTGAGCCACTCTTGCCCTATAAACTCTGAAATCACTTAACACACATATCAAGGCATCGAATGGTAATAAGAGATGATTAAAATACACAAATTAAAGACTCTAGGAAGCAAGTTTTCAATCATAGAACAAATTCTGGGAAGGAATTGTAAAACCATGCAAATAGTATGAATAAGTGTGCAAAGGCTTGATATAAACCACTTAATTGAGCACAAGATAAACCATAAAATAGTAGTTTATCAGACACGCCTTCCTTCCACAAAGTTGGCAATGTGCTTCTTCATTCCAAGGTTGCTAAGCTTGCTGGCGTTGTTGGTGAACACACCCATGCAATCCCAAGTTGGCAACTTGCTTTTCATTCCCAGGTTGCCAAGCTTGTTGCGTTGGAGGTGAACATGCCCATGCAATCCCAAGTTGGCTGCGTGCTCTCTCTTTGCCTCTTAGCTTCAGGCTTGCTGTGTTGTTGATGAACACGCCCATGCAATCCCAAGTTGGCAACTTGCTTCTTCATTCCAAGGCTTGACAAGCTTGCTTGGCGTTGGAGGCAAACACGCCTTCCTTCTCCCAGGTTGGCAATATGGAGTGGAGTTGGAAACGTCCAACACCTTCCTCCCACCATCCAAGGCTTCCTCCTTTAGCATGAATTGACATTGCTAACTTGTATTCCAAGTTGGCAATGTGCATATGGCTTCATCCTAGCTCCAATGCCTTCTAGCTTCATTACCTATCATTAACCAAAGAAATTTCCTCAAAGTCTTGCCATTCTATGCAATCAATTTCAAGAGATTCATTCATACTAATACATTTATAAGCTCCTTGAATCATTTGCATGAATTTGGTCAACATTTACCTAGTCCTTTGTGTTTTAATGCATGGAGGTAAAATTTATCAATGTGCTTGTTTATTTCAAAGAAAGTGAATGAAATTAAGCTAAAACTACTTAAACTAACTAGCCAATATAGCAAAGATGCAAATGTATCAACTTTGTTACTTATTTTTATTAGTTTTTATTTTTATTTGCTACTATGAATTCTCACCCCTTTGGATACGAGTTTGGTTCAAATTATGTTGTAGGGAATGAAAGCTACAATGAGAACATGCATCAAGGATGGAACAATCAAAGGTGGGAGGATCCTCAAGGAATTGATCACTCCTCGTGGCAACATCCTCCGGTTTCTTATAGGTATAATCTAATCCCTAATGAGTTTCAACCTAATGGTTATGGTGGATCTCTTTGTGATAATCAAGAAGCACCACCATATACCTATGAACCTCACCCTCAACATAGCCATCAACCATACTCACAAGCCCCTTTTTACCAAATACCTTCCTATGGCCCTCATCCATCATATAACCAGTCACCCTTACCACATTCTTGTGGCCATTATGAGCAAAAATCTATAGAACCACCATAATTTCATCACAATTACTCCCAAGAACCACCTCAATATACATTATCTCCATACTCTCACCAAAAAGAACCACCTTCCTATCATGAACCTTTTCTTCCAAACAATGAACCCTCTTATCCACCCCAAGCCTCAATGGATGATTCTATCACTTTGTTACTTCAAGGGAAAGAAGAGATGAAAAGGGAAACACTAGAATTCACGACTACCTTGACCAAGGTAGTAAACACTTTAGTCTCCCGATATTGAAGTACTCAAAGCACTTCCATTGCCAATTGTGGAGAATCAATGGAAGAGTGTAGCATGAAGTAGAGATTGGAAACTCCGGTGGAAAATTAGAAATGTTACTTTGTATTAGAACAATTGGAGGAACCTATGATTGTTGAAGAAGAGGAAGAAGTGGTTAAAGATTTAGGAGATGCAAAACCTCCATTGGAATCTAGATTCACAAAAAATTCTTCCAGGAAAATGGAATTTGATGTTGAGGAGAAGAGTGCACAACCTCCAAAACAATTTTTGAACAAATTCTTAGAGGAAATGAAGAAAGAATTGAGTTCCCTTGGTAATGAATATCATGCATCAAACCTTCTTGGTAGTGAATCCTTTGAACTTGAAGAACCTTCTCCCGGTGAGATAAAAGGCAATGTGGAGGTAGATTTCTCTCATCCTCTGATTTATGATTTGAGTGATGGAAAAGAGTTAGATGAAACTGTTAACAAAGGATTGAATTTGAGAAATCTTGTGAAGAAGTGGAAGTCCTTAGAAAAAGAAGGACGGGAGTTGAATACGCTTTATCAAGATCCTTGGAAGCTTCTCTACCTAGGTTGTCATCTACTCCTTCATTTGAGTAGATAAAACTCATTTCTATTAGCTTTATTATCCCACTTAAGTTTGGCTTACTTGTAACGGATGGTCAATGATAAACCACTATTTTATGGTTTATCTTGTGTGCAATTGAGTGGATTTTATCAATCTTTCATACACTTGTTCATACAAAATGCATGGTTTTACATTTTCCTTCCTGATTTTGTGTTGTGATTGAAAACATGCTTCTTTGGCCTTATATTTGCTAATATTAATCCTCTCTTATTACCATTTGATGCCGTGATATGTGCGTTAAGTGATTTCAAGGATTAGTCAACTTAGGGCGCTTTGTGAGATGAAGCATAAGAGAAGGATGTTTAGCGGTTGGCGTTGCAAATCAAGACTCACTATGGTTAATACTTCAAGGATTAGATGCAAGGGTTGGGCTAGTGCTCACTTGGATGGGTCTAAAAGGAGAGTTTGGTAATACATTGAGAATTCCTCTTGCTTGCCACCCGGATTGATTAATGGTGATCAACTTGAAAATGGGTGTAGAATTAAGGTTTGGGACCCCGCATACATGAGGATTAATTTCGGGAGCCCTTAGCTTGTGTGGAACTTTATCAAAGCTTGGTGATATTGATTTCTAAGAATGGAGCTTATAGAAGTCCAAGCATTGGTGGATGTTCACGGATGGATTCAAGCACAAGCCACCTTGATAGAGAGCTCTCCATAAGTCTAACTTAAGGACAATAAATAAAAGTGCTAGGTGGGAGACGCCCCACCATGGTAATATCTTTTCCTTTTTCCTTTTTGTAAATATTGGTAAAGATAGGTTTAATTTCATCTTTTGTTTAGTTAGTCAAGTTTATTTTGGAGTCTAGTAGGTTAAATAAGGTTTTATGGTGTTTTGGTAGCTATTTGGAGGTTTGGAATGCTTGGTTTGGTGCAAGAACTTGAAAAATTTTGAAAAATAGAGCACCATGCCACGTGTACGTATTACCCACGCGTACGCATGACCCCAAGCCTTTCGACCATCCACGTGTACGCATCACCCACGCGTACGCATGAATCTAAAATTTTCACCTCCCATACAAAAACTCGAGAGTTGTGCAAGTTTTGGGCTGGAATTGTGCCTCTAGCACAAAATCAACCCACCCGTACGCGTCGCCCCTCTAAATAACCCATCATGCGTACACTTGCGTATGCGTCGCTCCCATTTCACCTATCCACGTTCAATCATCATCCAACACTACTAATCACCATCTAAAACCATTTCTTTTAGTTAGTTAGTTAGTTGTTTAATTAGTTAAATTTTTATTTAATTTTCTGTTTTTCATTATAAGTGTCAGATTATTAATCTTGTTTACTGTTTATTGCTTCTAATTACTTATAGGATGTTAGTTTAACATCATTTTTGTTATAATCCTTGTTGGATTCTTTGTTGAGGTTATATTTTTCTACTTGGTTTTGAGTTTCTTGAACAACTGTGAATACCAAGTATATGAGAATTGCGCTCAAGCTTCTTAAATCTTTTTGAATTGCTTGATTTGCTCACCATGTTATTTGAATCCTTTTCTTTGATTAGGCAGTTTCTTGATGGATGTTGTGCGTTTATCTCAATGCATTGTGTTTCTTGATCATATGCATCCATATATTATGCTTATGCATTAATGACATGATTGGCCATTAATTGTTTATTTA
Source organism: Arachis duranensis (assembly GCF_000817695.3). Classification (NCBI taxonomy): domain Eukaryota; kingdom Viridiplantae; phylum Streptophyta; class Magnoliopsida; order Fabales; family Fabaceae; genus Arachis; species Arachis duranensis. The sequence goes on from NC_029781.3 coordinate 40,141,275, forward strand.
TGTGCTCCACACATATTTGAAACTAGTCATTTTAGCATCATGTTTCTTTTGTGAAATCGGATTGGTAGCTCACCTAGGGACATCCTTTTGAAATTCTCAAGCTATAAGGACCATGTTTGCTATGTGATTAACTTTTCACTTATAGTTCTCTTTTACTACATTGCATAGCAACCATGTTTCCCATCTTATGTCTGCTAGGTCATGTGAACCAAAATTCAAAGTGTGTCATTAATTGATGTGTAAGTTTCATATATAATTTGGTCCATTAAGTTCTCTTGCACATCAATCAATATCCATTCATTATCCAATTCACAATTGCTTGATTTTTGCTTGAATGCTTTCATGCTTCTTTATCGCTTGTTTGGTTGTCTTAACCTACGAGTTTAGAGTATTTCAAGCACACTAGAATGAGTGAAGTGTATTCTTCTTTTGTGTAAATTGTGACAAAGCTTTTTATGCTATTGTGCGTGTGTTCTTAACTACGCACAATTCAGAACTCACACACCTATTTTGCATCAATGTCACACTAATTCACCCACTCAATTCTAGTGATTTACCTCATTCTAACATTGTATGCTTCCTTTCCTTTGCATTTACTTTTCTCACTATCCTGCCTTCTAATTTCAGGATAAGTCACCATAAGCAAAAATGGAAGCGGGAGACAAACATGCAGCAGCCAGTAGATCTACTAGCTGAAGGTGGCAATCCGAAATGTCACCGTACCCCCTTGCTCATCTTTGATTACACCGAGGACGGTTCAAACTTTTAAGTGTGGGGAGGTCGTCTGACCAGTCAGCATTTTTGGGTGACAAATTTCTAATCCCAACACGTTTGCATTTAATTTTTTAGGTATTTTAAGATTTTTTGGACTCAGTAGGTCTTTCTGAGTCAGAAGATGTATTCTCTACGAAAAAAGCGTGGAAAATTGGGCATTAATTTAAAGGTTTGGCCTGAAGCTGTGCCAAACGGGCTAAAAATGCTAACAGGTTGGACCAGCTCCAATTTGGGCCCAAGCCCAATATATATAAGCCATTATTGAACCCTTCAGCCCATTAAACACAACACACAGCAGAAGAGAGATTGAAGAAGAGAGGAGGGTTTCTATTAAAACACTATTCACCCTTCACTTTAACTCGCGATATCTCGAGCTACGGTGCTCCGATTCGTGTGCCATTAGCGGCTACGTGAAGCTCTTGCCGAGCCTGTCACATCTATAGTAAGTTTCTTGAGTTTCCTTGCCCCATTTTATGCCCTTGTGAAATTCGAGTTTTGGGGTTTGGTTTTGAGTGAAATCTTAGGTTTGGGTGTTTTAGGTACACTCTAGCACTTGATTGTTTGTGGTTTTGGCTTCCAAAATTGTAGAACAAGGTAAGAGTTCTTGAAACCCTTGTGAGATTATGTTTATTTTGAGCCCTAGCTTGATTTATGATGATTTATGTATATATAGCTTGATTATTGTGAGTTTGGGAGCTATTGGAACTTGTTGGGGCTTATCGAAGTGGAATTGGAGGCTTGCTTGTGGTTGAAAGTGTAGATTGTGCACAATTTTAAGTTTTGGCATATTGTGAATCGGCTAAGATATAGTTTTGGTTTCTTCTATGTAATATATAATATTCATGGACACTTAGGCTATGGACCTATAGGATAGGTTTGGATTATAATGGTTGATGAGTTGTTGAATGATGATATATGATGATTTATGAGGGATTGATGATATTTGAGTTTAATTATAATGATTGCTTATGATATGATGATGATGAATGATTGTGTGAAGTTGAGAAGTGGTATGATTGATGACATGTCATCTTATGTTAGTTTTGCTAGCATTTTTCTTTATTTTTACTAGGTTTATTACACTTTCTTGCATGATAAGTAAGTGATTGGAGTGGAATTGTATGTGTATCATGGCTCAATCAAAAATGGTTAATTTTATACAAAATCATGAGGTTTATGCACAAGTTAGTTCATTTTTATGAACCTTATGATTTTGGTGAGACTTTGACTTCTTGATTGATTGATGACAGGTGAAGATATGATGAAAAAAAAAGAAGGCAAAGAAGCAAGGTGCAGACGAACACCACGTTCATTTGAAGAATGCCACGTTCACACGCGACGCGCACACGTACAAGGTGCTTCCGCGTGGATGAGCGATTTGGAAATCCACGTGTATGCACGCATGGCACGCACCCGTGGATTGAGGATTAACGTTCATAACAAATGAACGCAACGTTCACTTGGAGTGCACGCATACATGGCGCGATACTTTCAAGTTTGAATTCGAAGATGGGCATCGACGCACACGCGTACATGGAACGCATGCGTCAATATGACAAGAGTGGTGATGGGCACAGACGCATACATGACGCTGGGCGCAGAAGGGGGATTTCATCATCTAGGCACACTCGCAGTTGACGCGTACGCGTAAACAGCGTTTATGGCGCGAATGTAGCATTCACTGAATGAACGCTACCAAGGACGTGGATGCATGCATGGTACGCACAAGCATGGTTGAGACAGAAGGTAGCATCGATGTGCACGCACGCAGTACGCGCACGCGTCGATGGGGAAAAACGCAATGGACAGGCACGCACCAAGGGCGTGCACGTATTGTTGAATGAACGCCACGTTCACTCTAAGAACGCTGTGTTCTCCTGAAGCAAGCCTTGAACCACACCAGCTGAGAACCCATTCTGATCCATTTCATCAAAGGCCAGAAAGCCCACTTCAAGTACTGATGATTAGATTTTTGACGGTTTAGAATTTCACTAATGAAATCTCATTGTAAAGTATAGTTTCTAAACCAACAATAATCCTTTCATATAAAAGATTGTTTGTCACAAGTAACAAACCCCTAAATTTATAAACCGAAGTATTGAACCTCGGGTCGTTCTCCCTAGGAATTGTAATGAAGTGTCTTGTAATTGGTTGTGAGTTATATTTGGGGTTTTTAAGATTTTGGACAAGAAATATAAACGGAAAAGAAAATAAACTAACAACTAACAAAGCTCTTGGCAAGATATGAGAACTATAAGTCCTATCCTAATTATCCTCCTCAATTGTGATAACAAATTGTCCGTTACTCCCACTTAGTTAACCTCTAAGCATGTAGGAAAGTCAAGTGGATGAATCAATTTGATTCTTCAAGTCCTAATCAAATCCTAAAGGAAAGACTAGATTTAGAGGCATTCAAATCAATTAGAAACTTCTAATTATCAATCAACAAGGGAATTAGATAACTCAAGAGTCACTAATCACTCTACCAAAGCCAAGAGGAACAAAATCTATACTAAAATCCAACCAAGCATTTCATCAAACACTTGGAAGGCACAAAAGAAAAGCATAGTAAATTGACAACAAGAATGAAATCTAACAACAATTATTGAAAAGAATTAACAACAACAATTCAAGGGAATCACACTTATCATGAATTACCTCAAATTGCATTATTGAAAGAAAACAAAGGAACAACAATCTATCCAAAACAAAATGAAGAATTACAAGAATTAAAGTACATAACTAGAAAGAGAAGAAGGAGAAGATTAAGACTTGATAAAGGAGAAGTGAATTAAAGCATGAATTAAACCTAGATCTAAGAAGATAGATTAACCTAAACCTAATCCTAATTCTAGAGAGAAGTGAGAGCTTCTCTCTCTAAAACTACTCTAAACTAAAACTAAGTTCCCTAATAGATTCCTAGATGATAGATTGATTCATACCCCCTTCAATCCTTGATCCTTTTATTCCTTTCTATCAGTAATTGGCGCCAAAATGGGTTCAGACACCCTTCCAAATCCCCAGGCACGTGTTGCTTTCATGAAGTCATGTACGGACTTTGACGCATGCGCGCACGGTATGCGTGCGCGTCCCTGGCTGATTCTGCAATGTGCGCACGAGCGCCTTGTGCGCGCGAGCGTGCTTGGCTGATTTCACTTCTTTGAATTTTTATGCTTCTCTCCACTTGTATGCTTCCTTCCTTGCTCCCTTTGATCCATGCCTAGCCTATTTCAATCCTGGAATTACTAGCAAACACATCAAGGCATCTTATGGAATCAAAGAGGAATTCGAATTTATCAAAATAAGGCTTAAAAGGCATGTTTTTACACTTAAGCACAAATACGGGAGAGATTACAAAACCATGCTATTTTATAGGTTAAATGCGAGAAAAGGTCATCAAAATACTCTAAATCCAATACAAGATAAACCGTCAAATTGGGGTTTATCAAGTACTGGGATGACAAAATTAGAATGTGTATAAATAGGAGAACATTCAATTTCAAAAAATACTCTAAATCCAAAATACAAGATAAACTCTCTCTTGAATTTTTTTATTTCTCTTTCTTTTATTTGAGCTTTAGATCTGAGTTTATTCTTCAATTTTTCTTCTTCTTCCGCATTTTTAAATTCTATTTTGGGTACTTGTGCAATGATGAACTAAACCCCATCTTCATTAGGGGGAGGAGCTCTATTGTAATTCCTATGAATCAATAAAATTCTTCTTCTTCTCAGTTCATCTTTGTAGCTATTGGGTACCTTCTGTTTTTATTTAGAATTCTTCACTCTGGAAGGAGGTTGAATTCATGAATGCTTGTGTGAGCCTTGGAAGGGGAATCACTTGCTTTAGAATTGGAGCTCTATCATTCACTATTCTCTTGATCAACACCATTCAGGAAGAATGGAGATTTTGAGAGTTAGTGTGGCTTATAGATGAGAGAATCGCACTTAACCTCTTATCATGACAATTAGATTAAGGAATTGGCAACATTGATTGTGATTTGAGAGATTGGATTGCCAAGGAATTGGGATCCAATCAATTTCAATCCGCCATAGATCTACTAGATGATTGAGAAAGGAGTTGAGACCCAATTGATTCACAAAGGATTATACTATCTTCAATCCCTGATGAATCACTTTCTTTGAATTTTTGGTGGACGAAATTGTGATCCATGTTCTTTGTACTTGTATGAAATTTAATAATTGGCTCTATTTGAATTCACAACTCCGTTCAACTAACCAGCAAGTGTACTGGGTCGTCCAAGTAATAAACCTTACGTGAGTAAGGGTCGATCCCACAGAGATTGTTGGTATGAAGCAAGCTATGGTCACCTTGTAAATCTCAGTTAGGTAGATTAAATTGGATTATGGTTTTGAAAATCAAAGAAGAAATAATAAAAGGGATAGAATACTTATGCAGATTCATTGGTGAGAATTTCAGATAAGCATATGGAGATACTGTATGACTCAAGGACGCCTGCTTTCCTACTGCTTCAACTCAATCCTTCTTACTCCTTTCCATGGCAAGCTGTATGTAGGGCATCACCATCATCGGTGGCTACTTTCAATCCTCTCGGGAAAATGATCCTATGCACTGTCACTGCACGGCTAATCGTCTGGAGGCATCACCCATGGTTGATGGCTACATCCCATCCTCGCAGTGAAAACTAATGCTCACGCACTCTGTCACAGTACGGCTAATCACTGGTTGGTTCCCGCTCCTACTGGAATAGAATCCCTTGATTCTTTTGCGTCTGTCACTAACGCCCAGCACTTGCAAGTTTGAAGCACGT